>NW_009259795.1:1100947-1129529 GCF_000687185.1 Egretta garzetta | reverse complement strand
GCTGGAGTATTACAGCACACCTACACAGCCAGGCAACTGACCTCCCCCATCCACTCCAGCATCCTGAGTCCTCTGAGCACCCACACTGCAAAAATGCTATTTTGCTACTAGGACCTCTTTAGGAATGAACCATCTAATGACCATCAAAAGAGAAATCAAGTGGACTGTGGGGACTAGTTCACTGTGGGGAGCACTGCTAAAAGACAGTACAGAGCAGACTGATCCAAAGTTGGATCCCTCAACTGTGCACTGTCCTGCTACACTGAAAAATATGAACAAGTGTGCACCACTTTTCCCATGGGCTAAGAATTATTCCCTAAGGCAGATTCAGCAGGCAGTGTAGATTTAGCCTTAGACTCTAGCCCCAAGGGAGAAATGCAGAAATTCTTCAACTGTTCCTCATTCCACTGGGATTTTTTATTGTAGACAAGATAGGAATAAGCCAGGTAGATTGGACCGTCTTTCTAAATGTCACACTCTACCCACATGTGACAAATGCAGACAAATTCCTATGTTGGGAAGGTAAGAGGCAAACTGTGTGTGCCGGATTGCAAAATGTGATCTGTTGTTAGCAATGCTGAAAGCAAGAACAGCTGTTGAAAGCAGCTGAGGAACCTCAAGATTATGGGGCAAAACTACTAGACACCAGCATAACAATGAAAATAGAGAATGCTGCAACTTGAAGGGGCAATCTAGCTAAAACGATGAGTTATCATAATTCAGAAAGATGAGAGCCAATATGTGGTGCCTGGATGGAGGAATTCAGGGTAGGAAGAGGAAGGAAAGGAGGAAGGTAGTTCAGGCTTGGGAGTCCTCTGACTTTCAGGAGAACCAAAGAGAAAATGCCTCGCAGCACCGGCTTCTGTATCTCTCAAAATAACACACTTTACCCTTACCTTTTCCTTTTCACCTCATCCCGCTGCATGCAAACTTGCATCAAATGTTGTGAAATAAAAGTTTTCAGGTCAGCTCAGGAGTAGCAAATTCTGGCTTCACGGAGACACATGGAATCGACTCATTATTTGGGGGCTCTTTCCTCTTTGCAAAGGGTGGCTTCTTTAATGCTGTTTTAGACCACGGAGGAGAGACGGAGAGAAATACTGGCATGTTATCACCAGGGCTTTTTAAAGAGTCTACAAGGCAATCAACCAATAGAGTGCACTAAGTACAGTTCTTGTGTTGTTTTATTTAGTAACCTCTTCTATTATTACAACTGAAAATTATAGTTAAAAACCCACCGTATGGTATAGATTAATCCCACTTTAATTTAAAGCAGTTGCCACTGGATTGCAAACTGTTTCCCTGTACTAAGTGATTATTACAAAATTGCTATCTAAGAATTGGAAAAGAAACCATACAATGTTTAAGAAAAAGCACAATCACTGGCCATCATCCTGGAATACGGTAGCAAAGTCTGAGCTAAATTAGAGACCTGATAAATACATTAACACAGCACCAATAGTGCATAATGAAATCTTTTAAGTAACATAGGGAAAAGGAATAAAGTTATTAAAAATAAATGCCTTTTTCTACAATGGTACATGCAAGGGGTCTCCACTGTATTAAAGCATATAAAAATAATGGAGAAGAAAATTGAGTTGTGAGCACTGAGATTTTCTACATTTGCTTATTTTTAATGTAGAATTCAGGCAGCTGTCTAAGGCAATATACTACAATTTCATGTATAAATGAAGCAGTAAGTTTCAGTAACTTAAAATTAATTTAGATTAAAATTGAAGTTTCGCTCCAAATGGAATTGAGTTGTGAAATAGTTCTGTCAAAAATGAATGGAGGTCTAAATTTAAAATGACTGTTGGCTAACAGAATAGTGGAATATTGGTTAAAGATTGTGATCTGAAGACCACGCTTACTAAAAAGTAGATAGAACCAAGTCTTTAAGGAGAAGTATCTGGCCCATGTAAGCCATTGTTTCAACTTCTTACCAAGTTAGTAATATTTACTTTCCTTCTAAGTTTTATAAATATAAATCACCTTTAAAATGCCACCGTACAAATCTTAATCTGACTTTTATGCTAATGCTTCTTAAAAAGGTCAAAACATGAAATATTTCTTTATCTACCAGTAAAGTTTTTAAGCCGTATTTGCTCTCACTTTATTTAAAAACAAGCAAGCAAAAAAACCCCTAATTTCCATATGACAGTACTCACCAAATCATTTTACTATTTTATTAAAATATAGATCAATAAGAATGTTAAAAATCAGAAGTGACATTACTTTGGAGGGTGAATTGCTAATAAAGCAACACAGATTTTCATCCTGCGTGAAACAGCTGGACCATGACGAGATCACATTAGCACTAATTAAAATGATATTTTTTTGTGCAGTTTTTGTTAATCCAGCTTCATTGGACTCAAAAGGATTTTTGAAATCTGTAATAAAAGCTATTATGTAATCTTACTCTGGTTCTCTTACATCGAGTTACTGTGTGAAATTTCCCTATAATAAACCATATTTTCTTAAAACACTCACTCAATAAAATCAATATTAAGTTTTTTACTATTATAGCTGGGTTTTCCCAATATATGATTCCCATTTAATTAAAAAAAAATTAAAGCTTTAATTTATTTTTGCTTGATGAACAAGAAAAATATCATATTAAAGGCAACATTTTGCCATGTTTCTCTTTCTCCCTCACTTTTCCAGGTCCCTGTTGTTCCCAATGTATAATTTGCAAAACATATTGCTTCAATACTTACAATGAGAGAGGCGGCCCAGCTGTGGGAGGGAAAGGACAGCAGTCTCCAATATTACCATAATAATCTGCCTAAGGTCCCATGAGCCCTCTGGAGTATACAATTCTCTATACTGCAGGCCCCAGCTGGAGAATGTTCTCTTGACATGTATGCCAACCTTTGCCTGCAGGCAAAATAAAAAAAGGCAGAGAAGTAATCATGAAAATAAAAAATCTTGTCAACTGTGGTAGGATGCAGTTTCCATGTTTTTTTGCTCACGTAGGCAGTCATTGTGCTAACAAAATGATAGGGGACTTTAAAAGACTGCAGCTGGTACGTGTTTTGCTGGAGAGGGGAGAACATCATGTGCCACGCTAATTCTGCAATTCTAACTTTGGGGGAAAAAATGAGCAGTGATATTGTATTACTGTCAATATGCATGACAGCTTTATTTACCTCCTCCTCTGATGGCTGCTCATTACAGGATTTAAGAGGAAAGTGAAACCCTGACAGTCTTGTGCTAATTGCAAAGGGCCAGATTGCGATCCTCATTGTTTTGTGTTGGATGGTTGGGGGTTTTTTCACAGCCATGAGGGCTCTCAGGCAAATAGTCTGCCGGCTCAGTGGGACTAATTGGGAAGTAAACACCCATCACCATGAAAGCCATGCAATTGGCTCAGTGAACTTTCCAAGAAAAAAAAAGTATGACTTTAAATCAAATAATGCAGCAAAGTGAAAAGGTATACATGGAAGATGCATGTATAAGAGCAAAGACCAAATATATGCTTTTTGCCCTTCAGTTTCAAACTCAATTTGAACACAAGAACCCATGGTCTTTCTTCTGATTTCATTCAAACAGATGTAAGTAAGAGGAACACGAGCATCACAGAGCTCAAAACAAGTCCCACGTTGATTTAGATTTCTAAAAACATAAAAGTGCTCTTCTGTAAAGAAAGAAAAAATGTGAGTGTACAAATTGTGGGTTGGAGGCTGTATTTTCAAAACAGCATTATCAAAGTACAAAGAAGGGCTATTTACCCTTTAAACCCTAATTAACACTAAAATAAGATTTCCTTTTGGTCCCCTTTGCTATTAGAAGTCATATTCCCACTCAAGTCATGGTATTTCATCTCACAATAACCTCATGGTATTTACAGGTGTACTCAAGGTGGAAGATCTTTGGTACTAAACCAGTACCCAAACTGAAAACCTCAACACTCCTGTCTGAATGAGTTCCCACTATAGCATCCATCAAAGGGAGTCATATATTTCTTAATCTAATGGATAGAGCAGATTTGTGTAACCATCAAGCTGTATGCAGGCTGAGTGAAAATGGCTGTGGAAAGCTAACAGATCAGAAGAGAACTGCTTCGGGCTCAGAGGACACAGGTGTGGGAGAGACCCAGGGGCAGGGGCTGCTCCCAGCAGGGGAAGTTTCAATGCAGCCACCATCTTCCTCTTCCCTTCCCACTCCCCACTAAACCACACAGCTTTTCTTTATGCAATGAATAAAAATAAGCCTCTTAATTTAAAAGTACTTTTCACCTACCTATGTGTGTGTACGTATGTATTTTTTTTATTCTCCAAAATCTGTTTTCATTTCCTTTGCCTCCTTTCTTCAAGTCACCTAGAAGGAACAAGAAGATGTTTAGCTCAGTAATTGCTCTTGAAGGATATGTACAGTAGCAAGTTAAAGAGTTTGATTTGTTGTCTGAAAGTGGAAGTCATTACCTATGTGGGTGGACTTGGGAAAGACCCTGTCTGTCTGGCACATGAAGGAGATCAATCTTTAAGTCTGCCAGCCAAGTGGAGCTTAATTGAAGACGCTGGAGAATTTAAAATTAGGAGAAAATGAAAACAAGATAAAATATATATTGAAACTACTGGGCCAAGATTAAACAGTGTAGCGAATATTCCACATGGATGTAAGAGAAAGAAGGAATCACGGCCAAAGCCTTTTTAGACAGACTTGAACAATGTCCCCTTACAAAACCACTGGAACTGAACAACATGACTCTCCAGAAAGAAGGGGCTTTCAGAGTCCAAGGCACTAACCCTTAGGAGAAGTTTTCATGCAGTGCAGCTTTGGATATAGGTATCTAGACTGTCTCTCTGCATTTCATCACGTGTAATAGGACATCGCAGTCAAAATTAACAAATAAATCCCATTTTAGATGTACCATAGAATGAGTTAGAAGCCTGGTTATCACCACTGTGGCTGAGTTAGGTACATAACCTTGCTACCGTATTCATCTATGTTCTTAACAAGAATAAATATAGGTTTGAGGAGGCACTCTCTTTGTTTTCTTGCTTGTGTTAACTACTAACATGGCTTGTGTTAGAGACTTTCTGCTCCAAAGCCACAGCCCTGCCAGTAAATCAAATGTTCCCTAGTGCACTCCTCAGCACTGTGGTCAACCTGCACCACACAGTTCAGACGAGAGCAATTAAACACAAACCCTACCACTCGCTGCAACAGGGTGGCCTTATCCAAGCTGCCTGCTGGAAATCAGCAGTGCCCTTCATAAACTCCCAGATCATCCCCAGGACAAGTTTGGGAAAGTGTTAACCAGTGTGGGCCAAAACCACAGGCAGAAAGATTTCCAGTGCTATTTACCAGTACAGATGTAGCCTGAACACCTTTTGCTTGCATTTGAAATAAAAGTAATGGAATTATTTCAGGTTAGTGAGACCTGATAAATGCATAAAAATAGTTACCACCCCGCAAAGGTACTTTTAAATAGTTCAAAAAAGTACTCTATAACTGGGTTACAGATCTCTGTGAAACATTTATACTTTATTTGCTGGTTCAATCACCTAAAAATAAATAATGTTTGATATGATATGTCACTGTGATATAAAAAAACAAAATTAGTTTTCACAAAATGTAACAAGAGTATATGCTAGCTTTTTTTTTAAAAAAAAAAAGTGGTTGCTTTATGTCTGAAACAATTTTATTAATCCAACCCAGAAAGAACATATAATTTGGATTTACCTGAATTTGCATTTTCCTTCAGCTAAATGTAATCACTGATATTAGGCGTTTTGGTTGAGAAGCAATATGAGTAGGACAGGAGGCCAGAGTCATTAGCCACAAAAAACCACTGTCCAGCAGAAAATGTATTTTAACAAGTGTAGCCCTCCCATAATCTCCAAATTACACAACAACATGATTCCACAGTTTCGTCTTGATGGTAGGGATACAAGTGGGGTTTTTGCAAATTAATCTTCTCTTACTTTCCTCACCCAGTGGGATGAGAGACTGGTCTAACACATTTACCTTAGGCACCTTTTTTTGCATGGGATGAAATCTGGAAGTTCTTGTCTCTCTGCCGAGAGAACCTAGTCAGCTAGCTGATTTGCCAGCCAAAGTTAGGTAAAACAAATGGCCTGTTTCTGTTACTTCAGGTTGATTTGGGTAATCCCTCTAGGCATGAGATGTGCCAAGTGCCTTTAAAAATCCAGCTCCATATCTCTGCAACATCCCAACCACCTGTGTTATGTGCTCAGTTTGCAAGTACTTCTCTGTGCTTTCCTAAGTCCCTTGGCTCGTGCCAGTAGAAAATATTTGCCACCAACCCAAACGGTTCCAACTGCAGATGCTGCTGAGAAGCTGGCTCGCCTCTGCAGGAGGAGGTCGGGAGTTGGCACAGTACTGCAGGACACTGACAGAAGCAAAAGCAAAGCAAAACATGCAGCCAAGAGTTACCCAACAGCCCTGCAATGAAAGAACTTACCACTCAAGCTTCCCACGTGCGTGGGGTTGGGTACGCCACAGCAGCTACCACAGACCTGACACTGGTTGTCCACCCAAGGAACAAACAGGAGATCAGAGCATTCATCCCAACAGAAAGACAAAATGAAAAGCATTTCTGAAAGTGGGAATGAATATTTCTACTCTCCACTGAGTGAGACAGAATTGGGGATCTGTTACTTTTCTGACTGCAATGGGCCTTCGGCACCTAAATTCAGCCATGCAACATAATTGTCCGACAAAAGTAGTTGCTACTCTGGGGGTAGATAGCTTCCCGTGTTTCCTCAGATAGGAAGTAGTAGACATCTATGTATTCATCCTGGAAAGCTAAAATCTTTGTTCCCTATGTTATCTGGGAGAGAGACCAGGACCAATCACTGAGTGCTTGGCAGATTAAAAAAACAAAAACAAAAACAAAATACAATTAATGCCTTCAGCCTCTGCACTGTCAAATATTCTCCTGTCCTCTCACAAACCTTTGGATGATTCTGAAAATATCCAAATCTCTGCACGATGCTTATCCCAGAGCCTGGGAACTGCTAACCCATCAAGGGAATATTTGCTGAACACAACACACCATTCAGAGACATGACTAGGAAAATAGGACTTGTGAGTTGCTATGGAGAAACCACTGAAACCCTGACTGCAAAAGGAAAACAAAATATTTCCCTATGATACCAGAGGTTCTCAAATAAATGAAAAAGAGAAGAGAAGGTCTTATGCAAAAAAAATTGTCGAGCAACATCTGAAATACAGAATGCAGCATAAACTGGGTGGACCCCTTGTCATGGTATGTTGCATTTCTGCCAAGGGTATGAAATAAAGGGAGAGAGAGGGAAGAGTAAAAACTGACAGTCTGATACAAAACCCAATGGAATAATTGGATTTTAATGGGTTTTGATTCAGTCCCAACAAGTTCATTTCTGTGTGTGAACAAGAGTTTTGGAAGTAAGCAGTATCACTTACAACATCATGAGGAAAAATGTCTACAGATGGTCAAATTAGACATTTCTAAAAGCGTTATGAAGCATGATAAACTAGGATGGGTTTTTTAAATTAATAAGTGGGCTTAAAAACAAAGTTATTATTTTAAAGTCAGAAAATTAGTGATAGGACCTTAAAAGAAACCCCCTCCACACAGAGGAAAATAAGTACAAATTCCTAGGAAAAACTGACATAACAGAGACACTTAAAAGATGCAGAGACTTTTGTTTGGAAAAAAGAGAACTTAGAGTATTGAAGGAAAGCAGGATTATGATGTTAATAACTAGGTGAAATGAAAGTCGTGGCAGGTCTCAGAGTCTTTTCTGTTTCTGAATTGTCTAGTATGAGTTAATTTTATTCTTTCCTTCCCTAGGTTTCCTAGTGCTGTCACCATGCTGGGCTCAATTCACCTCCGGTTCAAAAAAAGAGATCATGATGCTGTGACTGAGCTAGTTACAAAAGGAAAACTGACTGTGATAATTCAGATTAATGTACAGGCATCAGTTTTCCTTGGCAAGCTGTTAACACAGATGCAAGTCTTTACAGAGGCTCAGCTCTCCTTTCTGCTTCCAGGCTCTCCCCTCTGATTCCCCAGCTCCCAGTGGAAGTGAAAGGGACAGTGCCAGGGCAGGTCATTTTGCTTCTTAGTTGCTTTCCTTGACATTCACTTAGAAACCTAAAAGCATATTTATTTACTATTTGTTTTGCTGTCGTAACTAAAGCCTTCCATTAGATACAAGAACCTCACTTCGAAATACACCAGAAGATTAGCTCTGTCTCAGAAAGCTCTTGGGGGCAAGTCTAATTTACTTCTGTAAAGTTGAAGAGACGGGAGAAGCTAGTGATGGAAATGTCATTCACTGGAGAGCCAAAAAGAATAACATTGCACAGAAATAAAAAAATAAGTCTGTCCAAACAGGAAACATAAGAATGCAACTCATACAACCGTAATTCAAATATAAGAAAAAATTCAGATCTGGAATGGGAGGGGTGGGGGGCAACTTACTTCCTTGTCTGAGAGATACAACTCAAGTAGTGGCTGTTCCTAGGCAAGTCATTTAAAAAAATTTTCTAGTCCACAGAAGGCTGATCCAAACACCTGAGTTTACAGAAGTCAAGAATTCAAACCAGAGCTGTTCTCTTGGTGTATGGAACAGTGGTCCTGCAATGGAGCAAAGGTTAGGGAACCATAGCTACAGAGTCACATCCAGAAAGAGACTTGAGCAACCACGGGACAACCTAGGCAGAATTTAAAATCCGTGATACAAGGCCTGTTAATCCAGAAGTCCAAAATTCAAAGCCTCGATTTAATGGCTGAAGCATCACATTCAAGATATGTATGAAGTTCTGCTACTGGGAAAATGCGAGGTCTAAAAAAGAGCCACTGGGATTCATGAACTACACGAGACGGTCTAAGTGCTGCGTGATTTCAATTTCAATTTCCATGCTTTAGAACCCCTTACAAAGCAGTGTGCAAAGACAGCAAGTAGCATAAGGGAGTTGGTGTCACAGAAAAAAAGCATGCTCAGGTTGTTTGCCTTACGCTGCTTAAGCCAGAACTTACAGCAAGAAATCAGTACCTATAACAGCATTGCCCATTATTAAGGTCCAGGGACATGTTCTGGCCATATCTCAACTACACACTGGGAGCACTAGACCACTGCATACAGCAGCCTCATACTTTTTTATGCTGCTATTATTACTTTAAGTTCAATATAAGGAAGCCCAGACTGCTGCCGGGGAAGGATGAGGTTGGATCCAAACTATTCCCTAGTCTGCATGATCAGGGGATGAACACTCCTGTATACAGCAAGGTCAACAAACGATGCTGGTGAGGGAGTGCCAAGTCCCACGTGTGACAGTTCCTGTCATATAAGCGTCCAAGGCTCACGTCATATGTCCGGTTATGACAGGACAAGGGGTAATGGCTTTAAAATAAAACAGGGTACATTTAGACTGGATATAAGGAAGGAATTCTTTACAGTGAGGGTGGTGAAATGCTGGAATGTGTTGCCCAGGGAGGTAGTGGAGGCCCCATCCCTGGCAACATTCAAGGCCAGGTTGGACGGGGCTCTGAGCAACCTGATCCAGTTAGCGGTGTCCCTGCTCACTGCAAGGGCGTTGGACTAGATGACCTCTAGGGGTCCCTTCCAACCCAAAACATTCTATGGTTCTATATGATCCTATGATATCCTTCCCACCCCTCCACACCTTTTGTTCAGAAAGGAAGTTTCTGGACCAGAAATGTCAAGTGAGGGAACTTTGCCACTGCAACTCTTAGTTCTTTTCTTACCATTCTCTCATTCTTCTTGAACATCCAGTCATCCTCTCTGCTGGCCTGAAAAAAATCATCAGCTTTTTCAGGATTTTCCTGGCAAAGATATTTGGGTAATGGGTAAGTAACAATGCTGCTGTGCCTGCTAAGCAGGAAAGTATGCACTCTAACAGCCAAGGAAAATTCCTGTGGATATTTTTGAAATAGTGTGTCATATTCTTTATTGAATAAAAAGGACCATGGAGTACCTGCTTTCCTCAAAGACTTGTTTGGGGGTTAAAAAAAAAAAACACACCCTACTTTTCTAATGGATTTGCATTTCATGCATTTTTTAACCTATTCTCAGTGTCAGGAATAACTGATAAATGCAATAAAACTAAATAGACAAATTAATAAAAATTATAAGTGTTTCTGTGAGAGTGATGCCAGCAGCTTTGATACAAGGGTGATTATATATCAGTGATTACACATTAGCTCTGTGTAAAGCATTTTGAGATCTCGGGATACAACAAGAGCAACAACAAAAGCCCCGCAATGTGACTGCATTATTTATTCAATATGGTCTACACCGCATGCTGCATTTGCATAAAAAGAATACCTTATATAGAGTATACAGAGTTCTAGAAAGAAGAGATAGGCAAGTGGTGTTGGAATACCCCTTCCATCTCCCTGTAAATTCCCTACTGGGTATTTTTAGTGCTTTGCCCAGTCTAGATTAAAATGGCACTTAGTAGTTAGGCTTCTTTCAGGGACTCTTCTACAGCCCAATAGATCTCACAGTCAGTGTTATCTGATATTAGATCTCTATTTTTTTCATGTCTCCACTGTACCCAACTACCCTCAACTCCCTTTTTTTCAGAAAACTTCAGCCATGAGATATTCTGAGGTTGGGACCTAGCAAGAAACCAGCTTGATTATTATTCACAATTTTTCATACTCATGAACAGAGTCCAGAGGAGGACTACAAAGATGATGAGGGGATTGGAGCATCTCTCCTATGAGGAAAGGCTGAGGGAGCTGGGCTTGTTTATCCTGAAGAAGAGAAGACTGAGAGGGGATCTCATAAATACTTACAAATATCTTAAGGGTGGATGTTACAAGGACAGAGCCAGACTCTTCTCAGTGGTGCCCAGCGACAGGACAAGGGGCAATGGGCACAAACTGAAGCATAAGAGGTTTCAATTGAATATGCAGAAGAACTTCTTTACTTTGAGAGTGACAGAGCACTGGAACAGGCTGCCCAGGGGGGTTGTGGAGTCTCCTTCTCTGGAGACATTCAAAGCCCACCTGGATGAAGTCCTGTGCAACCTGCTCTAGGTCAACCTGCTTTAGCAGGAGGGTTGGACTAGATGATCTTCAGAGGTTCCTTCCAACCCCTGCCATTCTGGAATTCTGTGAACAAGAGATATTTGTACACCCTATATCACATATATGGCAATATTAAGATGCATAATCATGTGATAACTATATTTTTAGGAATATTTGTCTCCTGCATGCAACCAATATCCTTATGACTAAGTGTAACATTCCAAATAGGCACTAGTCAGTCATGTTAAATTTGCCTTAATAAAAATTCATTCTCACCAAAAGTGGACTTATACCCACAATTGCAAATGTCCATGACATAACTGTCCAAAATTCTTCTTAAAGTGATAAGGGTTTTGTACATAAAAATGTTAGATTTTTTAAGCATAATTTCCCAACCTGCTGGTGCTAGAAGTGGGCATTTTGTGCCTTTAAGAGAAGGAGATTCTTGGCTTTCCAAGGGAACATTTCACACGTTTCTCACTCTGCAGTGCCTTGCAGTAACAGACTTTAAAATCAATGCAAGGATATATTCATGGAAGAAGAGTTGTCTAAGGTGGCTTGACAAGGGGAATAGTTTCAGATATGCTGCAAATAACGTTGCTTACAACTCCCTAAACCAGCAAGTTCTCTTAAAATACCTTAACTGAATCTCTTTCCCAATATGTGACTGCTTGGCATGGTCCAAACCTGCCATTAGCATTCATTTGCGGATGACCTGCACAGCTTATTTGAGATTTTGCTACCTGCTGACTCTGCACCTACACTAATCACATGCTGATAAAACTCCCCACCATATCACCCTGCTGTTTGTACAGGTAAGGGCTGACAGAAGAACTTCCTTCAGGCCAGATGTAGTTGTTGGCTTCCTCACCTGTGGCACATCTGCTCAAGTTTCACTCTCTAATCACACAACATTATTTCAGTTGTTCGCTCCAGTTAAAGCAAATGGAACATTATCAACAAAGGGATGCTTAAAGCCTTAAGCACCAATCTCTAAAGCAGATATATCGAGGCACTAAGGTGTTCTAAAGATGATAGCCAGCCTACATGAATGGCATCAGTTCCTACTTTCATACTGACTGGATCATTTCTTAAGAGGTTATTGGTTTGCTTTTTACTGAATATCACCGTCTTACCAAACACCTCTGAGTGCAGCATGCTACTGCCCTTAAGAAAGAAAACCTAGGCTCAGCGATACCCCGTGGATTTCAGGGGTTTGTCCATAGTTTCTAAGGTCTCAGCAGAAATGTTTCAAGTAATATGCATGAGCTCTGCACCAGACACCTGGGCCCTAACCGAGCAAAACACTTATTTTTCTGGCTTAAGGTCATCCTAAGAGCAAATTAATGGACTTTTCTCGACTGAAATGCTATAGAAACAGTATAATCACATCTTTATTCTTCAGACAAGGCATCTCTTGGTCCCATATTACCCATTGTCAGCGTAACCTATTTATAAGGGGAAATTTTGGCATTTGATTTTTTTTGCAGATTATTTCCCTGTTACGACAATTCAAATATCCTCTCATTAAAAAGCACATATGCTGAAAAATATGACTGTATGAAATGCAAACAGTCAAACACTTGAAAATGGAAGTTTTTGTGCCTTCAGTGGTCAGTCAATCAAACTTGGGACTGCTATCTCAGCTCACCAGCCCATATGGATTTAATATGTAAAAGACCCATGTTTCCTGTGGAAACACAGCCAACCACAAGTATTCGTTTCCAAGTAGTTAGGTATATTCAGCTGTGTGCACACAAACTTAAAAGCACAGTTGTATTAAAATACTTAAATTAGAAGCATCATTTACAATGTAATGGCATTTTGTGTACAATGCCATATCATGATACCTGTACCCACTGGTAGATAGATAAGTAGATAGGGAAAGGCATTTCAACAGATAGGTATGGTCTCACAACATGACTATTAACATATGGTACCCTTGGCAGCAGAAGTGGTCATTTAATGAAGTCCATTGTAGTCTGTGCATGTAATTTATGTCTTAACTTTTGTAAACAGCACGAAGTTGCTATGGCTGGAGGCTCTGTGTAAATCATTAAACAAATATATTCAACAATTTATATGAAGTCAAGACGCAGGAAATCTCCATTTCCATATTTAAATCTGCGTGCATGTACATCATTACTGTACTTTATTAACTTGCCAATATATGCACCTCCATCTGCATACTGTATTGAAGACAGTTGTCTTTTTTGTATCCCACACTTACAGAATTTTGTATGCAGCTGTAGAAAATAAGTTGTAGTGACAGTTTGTAACCTTTCCTTAAGTAACCAAGTCAAAAGAGGTCCATGACCAGATTAATAAAATTGCTACTTCTAAAGTAACGAGATATGGCTGCAAACTGCAATCAAATCGGGACTTACAGAGCAAGCATGATCTCTTCCAAGCTCACATTGGGTCGCTTCCAGAAATTGAAAAAGCCAGTCCTACAAAAGCTCAAGCACAGGCTTTAAACTTAATGTGAGTAATCACATTAGCATCAGTTGAACTTCTCTTGTGCTTAAATACATGTGCAAGTCTTCATAGGATTGGTATCTAAATTCATACAGTTAGACTTTTATGGAATACAGAAACTGCAGACTGCATAACTCTAAGAAAAAATGTACTTTTATGGTTGATTTTACTCACCCAAACAGTTCAGAGTTCTAATAAAAGGCACAGAATAATAGTATAAAATTATTCTTATCCCTTATTCTCAGTACCATCAGTCAAGGAGAAGGAAAGACTATAGTCTATCCGTATTTAATTATAAAGAAGGTTTCTCTCTGATTAATTGAATCATTAAACATGCAGAGATACATTTCATGGTATTAAATATTAGTTACCTTTCAGTATATTAAGAAGTAAAAATCAGAGTGGATTAAATGGGAGGAATTATTCTTAGTGTACATCTTGCAGTGCATACAACCCCTCACTTGTTTCCCAGGAAACGAAAAGGAAGCGCAGACATTCAACACAGAACAAGAAAATGTGCATAGTCTGCAGAACAACTGGCACAAAATCTTGGCTTCTCTTTAATTTATTTATGGATTTAGCTGTTGTGCTGTTTATCCTAGCCTTTACAAAAGAACAATTCCAGCACTACTCATATTCCATGATGGTAGTTGGTGTTTCTATTAAAAATACAATAAGAATACTACTTTAGGCATTAGGAGATATGGAAAAACATACCCAACCAAAATATCTGCAGCATATGTTCATAATTGTCCTGGTTTGGGCTGGGATAGAGTTAATTTTCTTCCTAGTAGCTGGTATAGGGCTGTGGTTTGGATTTAGCATGAGAATAATGTGATAACACATCACACTGATGTTTTAGTTGTTGCTAAGCAGTGTTTATACTAAGTCAAGGGCTTTTTCAGCTTCCCCTGCTCTGTCAGGTGCACAAGAAGCTGGGAGGGGGCACAACCAGGACAGCTGACCCAAACTGGCCACAGGGATATTCCATACCGTATGACATCTTGGTCAGTATATAAACTGGGGGAGTTGACAGGGGGGGCAGTGATTGCTGTTCGGGGACAGGCTGAGCATCAGTCAGTGGGTGGTGAGCAGTTGCATCACTGGTTGTTCCTGGGTTTTGTTCCTCTCTCCCCCTTTTGTTGTTTTCCTTTTCATTACAATGTATTATTATTATTTTATTTCAATTATTAAACTGTTATTTTGCCAACGCATGAGTTTTCTTACTTTTGCCCTTCCAATTCTCTCCCCCATCCCACCAGGGGCTGGGGGAGGGTGAGCAAGCAGCTGTGTGGTGCTTGGTTGCTGACTGGAGTTAAACCACAACCATGACAGGGAAAGATTTATCAAAACATTTTTATTTGAAAACTCCTGTGGCAAGTGGCAAGTAACTGCATGAGCAAATGCTGTGCCTCAGTTCACAGGTGTGTATATGCACACACACACATACATCCTTTACATCCAGAGAATTGATTTCATAGAATCATAGAATGCTTTGGGTTGGAAGGGACTTTAAAGATCATCTAGTTCCAACCCCCCTGCCATGGGCAGGGACACCTTCACTAGACCAGGTTGCAAAGCCTCATATCCAGCCTGGCCTTGAACACTTCCAGGGATGGGGCATCCACAGCTTCTCTGGGCAACCCGTTCCAGTGCCTCACCACCCTCATAGTGAAGAATTTCTTCCTTATATCTAATCTAAATCTACCCTCTTTCAGTTTAAAGCCATTACCTCTTGTCCTATCACTACATGCGCTTGTAAAAATTCCCTCTCCAGCTTTCTCATAGGCCCCTTCAGGTACTGGAAGGCTGCTAGAAGGTCTCCCCACAGCCTTCTCTTCTCCAGGCTGAACAACCCCAATTCTCTCAGCCTGCCTTCATAGGAGAGGTGCTCCAGCCCTCAGATCATCTTTGTGGCCCTCCCCTGGACCTGCTCCAACAGGTCCATGTCTTTCCTGTGCTGAGGGCTCCAGAGCTGAATGCAGTACTCCAGGTGGGGCCTTACCAGAGTGGAGGGGTAGAATCACCTCCCTTGATCAGCTCCAGAGCTGAATGCAGTACTCCAGGTGGGGCCTTACCAGAGTGGAGGGGTAGAATCACCTCCCTTGATCAGCTGGTCACACTTCTTTTGATGCAGCCCAGGATACAGTTGGCTTTCCAGGCTGCAAGTACACATTGCTGGGTCATGTTGAGCTTCCCATCAACCAACACCCCAAGTCTTTCTCCTCAGAGCTGCTCTCAATCCATTCTCTACACAGCCTGTGTTTGTGCTTGGGATTGCCCCCACTCACATGCAGGACCTTGCACTTGGCCTTGCTGAACTTTGTGAGGTTTGCACGGGCCTACCTCTCAAGCCTGTCAAGGTCCTTCTGGATGGCATTTCTTCCTCCCAGCGTGTTGACTGCACCACACAGCTTGGTAATGTCGGCAAACTTGCTGAGGGTGCACTCACTGTCCATGTTGCCAACAAAGATGTTAAACAGTGCCCGTCCCAATACTGACCCCTGAGGAACACCACTAGTCACCTGGACATTGAGCCATTGACGGCAACTCTTTGAGTGCAACTGTCCAGCCAATTCCTTACCACCGAGTGGTTCATACATTTAATCCATGTCTCTCCAATTTAGAGACAAGGATGTTGTGCAGGACAGTATCAAACGCTTTGCACAAGTCTAGGTAGATGTCAACAGTTGCTTTTCCCTTATCCACCAATGCTGTAAATCCACCATAGAAGGCCAACAAATTTGTCAGGCACAATCTGCCCTTAGTGAAGCCATGTTGGCTGCCACCAATCACCTCCTTACTTTCCATGTGCCTTAGCATAGTTTCCAGGAGGATATGCTCCATGATCTTGCTGGGCACAGAGGTGAGACTGACCGGCATGTAATTCCCCAGGTCTTCCTTTTTTCCCTTTTTAAAAATGGGGGTTATGTTTCCCCTTTTCCAGTCAGCGGGAACTTTACCAGACTGCCACAGCTTCTCAAATATGATGGATAGCAGTTTAGCAACTTCATCTGCCAGTTTCCCCCAGACCCATGGATGAATCTCATCAGGTCCCATGGGCAGTGCACCTTCAGGTTCCTTAGATGGTCTCAAACCTGAGCATCTGCTACAGTGGGCAGTTCTTCATTCTCCCAGTCCTTGCCTTTGCTTTCTGTGACTTGGGCAGTGTGGCTTGAGCACTTGCTAGTGAAGATTGAGGCAAAAAAGTTGCTGAGTACCTCAGCCTTCTCTATATCCCAGATAACCAGGTAACCTGGTCTCCCACTTCCTTCTGGAGAGGGCCTACATTTTCCCTAGACTTCCTTTTATCACCAGCATACCTATAGAAGCTTTTCTTGTTGTCCTTGATGTCCCTGGCCAGATCTAATTCTATCAGGGCTTTAGCTTTCCTAACCTGATCCCTGTCTGCTCAGGCAATTTCTCTGTATTTCTCCCAGGCTGCTTGTCCTTGCTTCCACCCTCTGTAGGCTTCCTTTTTGTGTTTGAGTTTGTCTAGGAGCTCCTTGTTCATCCATATAGGCTTCCCAGTGGTTTTGCCTGACTTCCTCAGGGCTGCTCCTATCTGTCTATAGAGGGCCTCACCTGCTTGGTCTTCCTGGTCAGTGGCCTGTAGCAGACCCCCACTGTAATGTCACCTGTCCTTGCCCTCCCTTTAATCCTGACCCATAAACCCTCGGTTGGCTCCTCATCCATCCCCAGGTGGAGCTCCATGCACTCCAGATGCTCATTGACATAGTGACACCCCCTTCTCTTCTCCTCTGCTTGTCCTTCCTAAAGAGCCTGTATCTTTCCACTCCAACATTCCAGTCATAGGATCCATTCCACCATGTCTCCATGATGCCAGTAAGATCATAGCCCTGCAGGTTTACACACATCTCAAACTCCTTTTGTTTATTCCCCATGCTACATGCATTTGCATAGAGGCATTTAAGTTGGCCCCTGATGAAGGTGACTTACTGTCTGGAGTGGCTGGAATTCCTTTGTACTGCTCTGTAAGGGCTCTCCTGCTGACCTGTGATCCTTCCCCAGTCTCTGGGCATCTATTGCCAGCACTGGCATCAAACTGGTAGGAGTGGGATGGATTGAGGTTCCCCTTCCCAGGCAACTTTAGCTTAAAGCCCTCTTCACCAGCTTGACAAACCTATGACCAAAGATGCTCTTCCCCTCCTCTGACAGATGGACCCCATCAGCCCCTATTAAACCAGATTTCTCAAAGCAAGTTCCATGGTCTAATCAGCCAAATATTTCCATATTTCCAGCTGAATAATTCCATATTTCTGTCCAATAACTTCATTAAAAGAGAGTACAAAGGAGAAGATTAAAAAAAAAAAAAGGAAATCAGGTGTCACTCAAAGAAATTACAAGGCTGAGAGAATAGTTTGGAGCAGAGGTTTTAAGCTGCCACGCTGTGCCTTTCACAGCTGCCTACACTTCATGTCATTAATAACCAGTAAATAAGATCTGCAGGTGGGCATATAGGGCACCCTGAGCCAAGAAGCTGTAGCTAGGGCTTCTGTCTCTAAGATGGGTGGCCAGGCTCATTTGCACAAGGCTGCTTATGTTTCCATACAGAAGTGTAACCCTACTTAGCATAGCTTCAGGGAAGCTGCTACAACACAGAGAATGCTAATTACTGTAACCAACTGGCAATGATGCATCCAAAATTAAATGGCCTGTGACTGAGCAGATGAACAATTTTTATAGCCCTAAATTCAGGGAACATGGATATTCTGTCAAATTAACAGACCGTCTATTTGGTCTTAATAGGTAAATTGAAGTCTTTTAAAAGACATTTAGATGTGCTATTAAGTTATCAGTGTGAGTGCAGTTCTCCTTCTAGTTTAAAGGTGTCTAATTTGAAACTAAATACCCACAGCAATACAGAAAAAAAATAAAATAAAATAAACCCCAAACCCACAACATTTTGTGGCTCTTATAAGGTTCATTTTCAGGTGAAGCTGCAACACGGCCTCTGCTCCTGCTCTTGGTTCCTGTTCATCTCTTTGTACTCAGGCAAAATTCCCACCAAAGTAAACAGCAGCCCTGAGCACAGAGGCCTTTGGGCACAGACACTGCAGGCTGCCTCCTCAGGCTTCAATTCCAGTGAAATTTGAGGGGTTTTCAGGAGAACATTGTAAGATCAAAGTTTTTATTTTACTTTCTACAATGAGCGTTAACAAGTAAATCAAAGCCGAGGCCAGACATAAATAGTCCTTGATTTTTCCTGATTGCACTTAGCAAATGAATGACCCATGTATTTCAGCACAGATGATACAGCAGTCAAGCTTTCCTACAAGCGCTCTCAACAAATATATGTATTCATCAACTGACTTTATTATCCTCCTTCATGTTACCAAAACTCTTTTTCTGAATAACAGGAAATACTTCAGAAAAGGAAAAAAATTGTAAATAAACTATATAGAAAAAAGTTCCAAAAGACAAGTTGTATTGCCAGAGTGCAATCCTTTTCAAAGGATGTTCTGTAGCAAGACTTACAAGGAAAGCTCTTGGTGCAGTATGTCTGGCAGAATGGTTCATTTATAGATTTATCAGTAAGCAAAGACTCTGGCTGCTGTCAGGAAAAGCAGAGTTGTAAGCAAGTCTGACTTAGTCTCCCCCCAGATGATAAACAGCTGGATCTAAACCCCACTGCACTTGGGATATGACTACAGAAATGTCACTGAAATCAGTATCTTTAGTTACTTGTCAGAGTTCCCTTTTTTTGCCGACTACATTGAATTGAAACACAGATGTTTCTTCATCCCAGCTTCCCAACACAAAGTATTCACCTCATCAGACTTAAGACACATCTACAATTACTGGTCTAGTCCCTTTATAGGCATTGGAGAAAAACTAGGCACTTGAAGAACACAAGTCAGCATATCTATTTAGGATGTTTATCTGAAGATAGGATGCATCATACCCTAGGAAGCTCTGTTTCTCTGCAGAGACTCTCAGACATGTTTGGTGAGGTTTGCTCATATCGTAGATACCTACACCTTTTTGATGGGTGAAGAGGAATCTACAAAAAAAAAATCTGACTCGTTTTTCAGACACCCAAGATGAAATCTGCATACCCCGCATGCCCTTCAAAGGGCTCTTTATGGGTTCCTTGAAGAGTGCATGCACGCTGGGAGAGCACCCCTTCGTGGCTGCCAGGACACATGTGGGGTCTCCTTCTCCTTCACCCCCATGAGTGCAGAGGGGTGGCGGGAGCTGCAGAGATGAGCTCGCCGCGGAGCAAAGCTGGCAGAAGAGCTGCAGCCGCTGTTCAAGCAGGAATTGATGGATATTGATAACATCGTCAGAATATCCCTGCAGTTTTCACATTGGCCCCTCTCTCCCCTTCACTTATTGGCCATTCACTCCATCTTTGCTTTTCTGTTTCTCCTAACATAACCCCCCAGATAGATTTAAAAAACAATAACACAAAGCTTATAAAACTCCAGCAGCTCCTGGATATATGTTATATCCTTCCCTCCCTTCCTCTCTTGTCAATTTAAGATCTGTACAGCAGTCTGTTTCTTAACTGTGTTTTTCCTGAAGCTAGCCTCAGAGGCCAAGTCTCCATTTACCTGAGCTGTGGTGTCCCAGGAGCACGCGCAAGTCTCTTGTCATGTCTGACAAGCTATCATCAACTATTAAAAATGGGGTGGGGCATTTCTGTTTTAATCTGGTAACATTACCGTAACAGACAAGAAGAAAAATTACTTGAATACTAAACATTTTTGCTAAACATTATTGTAAAGAAGAGACAGAGAAACCCGGAATACAGATCTCAGAAGTAAATCAAGCAGGAAAGAGCTGGGACTAATTTGGATCCGTAGCATCTCATATATCTTGCTGATGAATGCCTGGTCCTGCAAGGAGCTGTATACAATATCCTGGTTGCCGCTGCACTCCAGAGGTCCCCAAATTTGAGCCAAGGGTAAACATATATATCATCAAAATGCAAAACAACACTTTTTTACATTTTTAACAAGAAATCCATTAGAAAGACTTTCAGAGATCATCTGAATTTATTGAATCAACTCAATCCAATTAATGCAAAATTTAGAGAGACAGAAGTGGCTACTGCATACAGTGGCAGGAAAGGCATTATTTTTCTCTTACATGAAGTTAAAACAATTTCATCAAAATACACAGCTTTGCATGTTCTGGACTAAAAGAACTCTGAGTATTTAGGAAGAGATAGAATTTTTTTTTAAAAAAAAAAAAAAGATGCATTTCCATAAACTAGCAGCTCATATTCAGTGACAGGATTCATTCTCAGAAGCGCTGAAGTTGTTGAGCACTGAGTTAGTGACACAATACTTCAGTGGGAAAACTCCAACCGGGCCATTTTGCAGGTGTCTGCAACAAAAAGCCAGGAAGAGCTGGGGCATCGTTACAGCCGTCTCTTTCTATTGCTTTGCAGCTTTTCCTTTTCTTCTTTTCTGCCAGGAAAGACTGTCCAGGATTACTGAGCTCGGTACAAAACTTAACACACTGCTCACATTCAACACTAGCATCTGTCAAATCACTGGATAAACGGACAGCTGGTTCTCACCACCACACTATCGCAAAGAAATAGTTGGAGGTTGATATATTTACTAGATCTCCTTAGCATCCCTTCCGTTAGAAGACATCAGCTGCAACTGGACTCAGAATTCACTTCTGATTACTCAACACACGCGGAAGGCACCTTTTTAAGGATATAACTGGAGTAACTTAACACATCCCCCGTTAGGTACGCTTGCTAGCACTTCTGTGCTGGAAATGACTGTCCCCGCAGCAGACAACACCCTTCTTGATTTGCCACAATGCAAACCAAAGAAATTCTGTCCAGCATCTTGACAGCCCATGGACAATGAAGGTGAAAAGTGAGCTTGATTTTGCAGCAAAAAGATGAAAAGAATAGGGGTAGCAAACAGCTCAGAGGTGGCAAGAGCTTAAACCTTCACAGCTATTTGTAAAACAAATGGGTTATTTGGATGCCCTCTGCACATGTTGTCTCTGACATGATCCTTACAGAATGACTTTTCTGAAAAGGGCAGAAAAGCACTGTGTGTGACTGAGATTTAATGGAAGGGGTCTGAGATCTTACTGCAGTGTGATCACGTTTTTTATGGGAAAAATTAGTGCTGTGTATAAGCCAAATGTATACGAGGACGTTACATTTCAGCAGACTATATGGTAAATGAGTAGTATATGTTGATTGGGGAATAGGACTCTGAAAATTAAACCTTTTTTTTCAATCTTAGACACATGGATAGTCACAAAAATGATCCATTCTCCATATTACACACATCCAATATCAGCAAAAATAAGGAATGCTGACAGGGGTTCGCATGGCTCCATACTGATGCTGACGAGCACACCAGGATGCTCTACTGACTATGATTTGAAGCTGTATTTCAGAGCCTCTCAGAAGCGCTGTGCCAGAATAAACATGTTTTGGAGTAAAAACAACGGGCAACCAGTTTTGATTTCAGACATTAAAGATGAGGCTAGGCATTTTTCATAGATGTAACAACAGTTGCTATGTGATCCCACCACTCCCAAGTCCTCAGTCAAGTGAGATTTTAGGGAACAGCAACTTATCTTAACATGTGTTTTAACAGAGAATAGGACAAAGAACCCAAATGTACTGCAGAAACTGTAGCAAGTCTGCCATTCAGGTGTTCCTGGCCTGGAGAAATTTGTCATTCTCAGTATGAAACAAGAGCATTCAAAGTAAAGCACAAAGTATGGGGTGGAAAAGGATTCATCCTGCTCAGTGAATGCTTCAGGTCACTCTTCAGCCATGTGCTCTTACCCCTTACATGTCCATATCTGTGTTTCTTAAACTGTAACAGCAAGCACACACAAAAAAAAAAGATTTAATTTTTAATTGTCAGGATGGAAATTATTAGCTGCAATTGGGCCAGGAATGTTAAGTAACATTGCTTGCATGTTACTGTTTCAGTATTGTTTCAGGTGTGCTGAACATGCTATAAGAACTGTGTCCTCTCCAGGTGCTTGGGACCAAAGAGCCCACACCCCTCCTTACCACATTTCTGTTTCCAAATGCAACTCCTGCAAAAGCAAGCACTGGGTTTACTCCCAGGTGCAAGAGATGCAGTAGCAGACCCTGCAAGAGCACTTCCAGGTACCCTCACTGTCCTGGGATGGGTCCTCACCTCACGTATGACCTCCATGACAGGGACTACAGCAGGGCTGGAGACATTCAACGTATGTGCCCACAAACACACACCCTCAGACGGCTTTTCAGACGCTTGGGAGAGGCCAAAGAGCAGCCAGAGCACTGTACAACCATCAGGAAGGCACTACCATCTGTGATAGACTACCAGGAATCAGGACACAGCCATTGAAGGTGGGACGGGAAACACCAGAGCATCCTCTTTTCTCCCCTCAGAAAAATCCACACTCGCTCTCAGATTATCCCTTCTGCCTGGCATGGACAGTGGCCAGCAACTTCCAGCTAAAGAGGTTTTATGGGTGACAGAAGCCCTACGGTATGAGCTGTGGGTACTCAGGACCTTTCAGGAGGAGGCGATAAACCTGCCGAAAGGTGGCACAATGTGCAGTGGCTACGCTGTTGGCTGGCTGCTCAAATTAAATTTTAATAGAACTTTTAAAAATAATTTCAGCGTAAACCACAATGTATGTGAGTGAGCCTAAATTAATAAAAAACTCTCTTTCAAGAATGAAGAATAAATGTAATCTGAGATCAATATTTATGAAGCTGTGATTAATTGACTGATGACCAAATGATTACAAACTTCTGTCTGAGGCAGCTACTCAGATGTATTAGCTTTGACAAAAAAAAAATTAAAAAAAATACAAACTGGGTCAATGAAAAAATGCATTCCTAATCAATTTTTAATAGCACTTAAGATTTTATGATTTTTTAAACTTTCCTTTTAATAATTAATCAGAAAAATGAATCTAATTTAAACAAGGTGGTGTAAGGTGTTCTGTATCTGTTTGATGGTGTTCTTAATGAAGAAATTCAATTAGGGCTGACTTTTCATTATAAATCTCCGGTTTTAAGGAATGCTCTGATTGGCTGGTAAACATGTGAGGCTGGGAGAATAACGGAGGTGAACCACAGCGCTCAGCACAATCTACTCATTAAGATTTTACACTGTCAATTCCAGTCTCCCCTTGCTTCCAAAAAAAAAAAAAAAAAGGGAAAAGAAAGTCCATAATCTCTGTAACTTTTTTGAACTCTTCTGGTGGGTTGCAGTGCTTTGCCCTGTTCATTGCAACATCCCAGGGGACAGATCCTCAGCTGGTAGCAGGCATCATAAGGTGTACTGAAAGGCCATCACAGTCTAAGTCAAGGCCTGTCACACCCGCACGGTGGATATTTTGTCAGCAATATACACCATGGTTCAAACTCTGTTGTAAGAAGGAACATCAGAAGTTCAGCAGCAGCCAAAACTTGCAGAAAAATGGCCCAAACTTGAAGATGTTCCCTGTGTGGATGGATAGAAGCACTGTTCTCCTGAAATCAGTTAAAACTCTGCAGATGGAAGGCTTGGAGAGAGCTTCCATGCATTAAAAGTAGCTAAAATTCACCCCTCTTCTCTGTAGTATTGCCTACTTCACAAAGGCTCTGTATATACTAGCAAATAAAATAAGCACAGGACACAAAGCATGGCCTGTTTATCCAAACATCTTGATGGTCAGGACACTGCCCGGTACAGCTGTGGCTCATTGCAACCAGCCTTCCCCCAGACAGTCTCCATGGATATATCCTTAGGCTTAGCCATACCATTACAGGTGGGTCAGAGAGTGCCTGCACAGCATAATCCTTCTGAAGCGTCTTCCTGCCCTCAGATGTCATTCTAGGATAATTATAGAATTAAGCCAGTTGATGATTCTTGGTCTCAAGACAAACAGTATCATAGAATCATAGAATGTTTTGGGTTGGAGGGGACCACTAGAGGTCATCGAGTCCAACCCCCCTGCAGTCAGCAGGGACACCGCCAACTAGATCAGGTTGCTCAGAGCCCCATCCAACCTGGCCTTGAATGTTTCCAGGGATGGGGCCTCCACTACCTCTCTGGGCAACCTGTTCCAGTGGTTTACCACCCTCATTGTAAAGAATTTTTTCCTTATATCTAGCCTAAACCTACCCCGATTTAGTTTAAAACCATTACCCCTTGTCCTAACGCAGCTGGCCCTACTAAAAAGGTTTTCCCCCTCTTTCCTATAGGCCCCCTTTAGGTACTGAAAGGCCGCAATCAGGTCTCCCCGCAGCCTTCTTTTCTCTAGACTGAACAAGCCCAACTCTCTCAGCCTGTCCTCATAGGAGAGGTGCTCCAGCCCTCGGATCATTTTAGTAGCCCTCTTCTGGACCCGCTCCAACACTTCCATGTCCTTCTTGTGCTGAGGGCTCCAGAGCTGGACGCAGTACTCTAGGTGAGGTCTCACCAGAGCTGAGTAGAGGGGCAGAATTACCTCCCTCGACCTGCTAAACTAATTCAGTTTGTTCAGATAAAATATCCATCTGAAAAAGGGTCTGGCGGGAAATCAACCTCTTGCATGTGCCCTGAAAAGAAAAAAGGGGATAGCCTAACGTCCTAGGCAGGCAAGCTGCACCGACTTCAGATATAACCCTGCTTTTCTATTTACCTTGCTGACACACGGCAAGAAAAATGCAAAGTGTCAGAAGGGCAAGATGAAAAAAATCTAAAAAACATCATACAGAACAGGGTTTTTCTCACTGAACTGTGGACACCTAAAAATAAGGTGTCTAGGTCTGAGCCAGTTGCTTTGAATTCCTTTGTGGACCACAGAGCCTGAGAGCAGGTATATTCCACTTTAAGAGGAGATAAAGTTACAGCAGTTAAACTCAAAACAAAAACTGCACCTGTAAAAGCAATTTGTCATCTTTTACTATTTTGTGTGGAGGACCAACTGCACCAACCTTACACAAGACTGTCAGTCTCAAACATTATTAAATGGCCAAACCCATGCTCTTACTTGGCCCCCAGCTCACTTACCCAACGGCCAGAGATTTACCTTCTGGCCTCTGGCATTCATTTTATTTCCTTTCTGGTGGTACAACACTTTTTCCACAGCCAAAAACCAAAACATCGTTTTATAGAAGGAGATGGGATTTGCCTTTGTTTTAAAACGAAAGGTGTAACAGGAACTCCCAAAGAGCAAGAAGCAAGTAGCAAGAGCAGCCTACAGTGCTCAGGCAGTATAGATGGGGGGTGTCTGAGAGTTACATATTTCCACCGAATGGCCTCTGAATGGCACCAAGAAGAAGGGATCAGGCAGCCAGTGAATCCCCGAGATGTTGCCTCACAAGTGAGGCCATCACTCCACAGGGCTTGTCAACAGAAAAACCCTGAGCAGGGGGGACCTGTTTTCACCCTTTCTGAAAGCAGTATGCTTTAAGGGCCACAGGTTTGAATTTAGGCACCCAGAATCCCACGCTAAAATCACTTCTTTACTCTCGTTTTTAGGCAAATTTCACTCCATACTCTCCTAAATCATGTAAAACCACCTAGAAAAGCTAAAGATACAGCCTTGTTTCTCGAAGGCAAACTGGAACAGACTTCACTACTGCAGAAGTGGATACTGAGTGGATGGCCTGGCTTGGCAGCTTCCAGTCATTTCTACCGCAGCAGAATGAGAAAGAAAAAAAAGAAATCAGTGGTTTATATCTATTTGTGCACGTGTAAACAATTAGCTTTGAGTTAGGTTTTCACGGTACAAAGCCCCACAGCCAAATGTACCCCAATTATTAGAACCAATACAACTGCATTAGTGACTTTTCGCTTCTTAGCTGGGCTAACCAGCCAAGAAGACGTGAATTTACCCTCACCCAGCCATGCTCCTCGCTCTCTCTGCACAACGTTCTGCTGGGAAACATGCACAGATCCAAAATACGGACGATTTATGCACTTTAAGTCAAAAACACAGTAACTATTTGGCTTTATGAGTCAAACAATAGGAGTCTCAAGTCGAAAAGACTTAATTCGCTCAGTTTAGTACTCTGGCCAGTTTATCTTATCCTAAATCGGTTCCTTTTAAGCTCTCATCAAAGAAGTTTTTGGTTTTGTGATAATGTTTCATATTTTCACTATTAAACATCTCAGGGTTTCTGAGATTCCAAGAGCAGGTAGTGAAGTGGCTAAAGCATTTCACAAATAAAGCCCTAATCCTGGGAGATCACCCGTGGTGAGGTTCTTGAGCTTTTAACCCATCCTGTTAACCCTCTTTCTCTGTAGATTTACTAACAGCAGTGGCCAGACACCCATCTCCTGCCTGCCTGTTTGATCCTTACACCCCAGTGCCTCCGCAGAGGCATGCCAGGCATTCCAGGAAGTTTTTTATCTGTTTCATTCTGGCTCCAGCCCTACTGCAAAAGCACCCTCCGCGCTACACAGGCTCCGGTGTTAGGTAGCCTGGACTCTTTAAACGTTTTCTAACTCCTGCAGTCACACTATATTTCTCAGCTCCCCTTAGCTGCAGCAAACTGTTACCCCTCCAGCTCCCTTCTCCTCGCTCTCTGCGGTCTCCCTCCTCTCTCTCTCAGCACTACAGAATTAAGTATTTTCCATGCCCCTAAAGAGCTGGTAACATCATCCCATAAATTTCAACCAAACCTCAGGCACTACTAGATCACAAATAATTTTTGAAGTATTCGTTCACTGACTAGGCATCTAACTTCAGCAGAAATCTGCTAAACAAATACGTTTAACCTCCTTACACAGAAAATATATTCCTTTTAGCAGCTTATTCAGAAAGATAAGCTCCTTCACAAGCTATTTTTGGTTGAGAGAGAAAATATATTCATCCCAACAGTGCTTGTTCTCCAACAGGTCACTTTCCATTACATATACTTTTTTGAAGCAGTGGAAGTCACGCCTTTGAACGGGTTCCTGCTTTATCCCAGATTCATTTGAAAGAGTTTCACATGTCAACCGTAAGATGCATTTCCTTGCTTTTGATTTCTCTTTCACGCATTTACCCTTTCTGCTCTTTGTATTGTCTATTCGCCTTTTTTTTTCAGTAAAAATCAATATAAAAATAAAGCTAAGAAAGATAAATAACAGGGATTCGCTGCATTCCTGTGCAGTTTGCTGGCTGCACGATAGACACACTCAACGGATTTCAGGCTCCAGTGGTTCTCTTTGAAGCTCAAAACCCAGTAATTTTGCAAAAATTCTCTGAGCACCCTCCTACCTAAATGGCAGGTCAATCGTGCCAGGACTGAAAGCATCTCCTCGCAGTGGATGTCCACTCACTCCAGCTTATGACAATTAACGCTATGTCCCTTACGTTGCTAACCGGTTCTTTTTTTACTTGACATAAAATCAGTTTTTCTGAAATTTACTGAAAAGTGTCATGTTTTAACACATGAATAGTCAATCTTTATCAAGCGCACCTTATTCAAACCTGTCCTTTCCCACCTAAGGATACGTTACCATCAAAGCCACTAGGCCTTGTCTACGCTGGAATGTCACCATGGATTAGTTTGCTCGCTTTATCTGCCGCAACTTAACTATATCAAATTGAAATGCGTCTGTGCAGCTCTGCTATGTCGGCCTAAGATACTTTCCTTGTTAATCATTGCATCCACAACTTTACGCTTGTTTGAATTAGCTGCTCAGCATTCTAAGCATTTATCATGCAGCGCAATGTTAAATCACTCAGGTCTATAATTTTCAGCATGCTGTGGCACGTTTACAAGAAACTACAGGAATCCTGGGACTGAGGTCAAGCGAGCAGACTCCTAGGAGCCTCCCGTCCCGCCAGCACTACTTCCCAGCTGCTCTCTGGCAGCCCAGAAAACGCAACACCAAGGCTCCGTGATTTGAGGAGCCGTCGGTGCAAACCAGGCGGCAGACACGAATTTTCGTCCATGGATTTGGCCCCTTGGTTTCCACAGATGAGGACTGGATCTTCCATCAGGCATCGTTAGGCAAGCACCACCACACATGGCACTCACAGGGCCTGGGGGCTTACCACAGTCCTCATTTCCTTGTCGCCCTCGAAAGCGGCAGCCGCGTGGGCTGTGAAAATCCCACCTGAGCTGACAGATGATGCTTTGGGCCAAGAAGCCAGGGGTTTCGGCCA
>NW_009259795.1:1098320-1099911 GCF_000687185.1 Egretta garzetta | reverse complement strand
CGGCTGTTGGAGGGGGCTGGGGGCCCCAGTCCCCGAGGCACCGGTCGCCCCCGCGCCGAAGCGTGGCTGTGCGGCTCCCAGGGCGGAGGTTCTGAGGGGTTTTCTTCGCCCGGTGTCTGTAGGAGCTGGAATGCCTTCAGGCACTGGGTGAGTGTGTGTGTGAGCGTGGTGCTGCGTCGTGGCGGACAAGCGAAACAAAGAGGGGATGTAAAACCAAAGCGGATTTTTAAAGTGTCGAGCAAAGCTGCAG
The DNA here is from genome assembly GCF_000687185.1 of Egretta garzetta. Classification (NCBI taxonomy): domain Eukaryota; kingdom Metazoa; phylum Chordata; class Aves; order Pelecaniformes; family Ardeidae; genus Egretta; species Egretta garzetta. Next base: position 1,099,661 of record NW_009259795.1, on the reverse strand, counting down.
CAGTCTGGAGAAAAAGTTTCCGTTCCCTCTTTCTGATCCTTTCTCGGTCCCTTTCTCTTCACCCTGAGGAAGCGGAGGGCTCTTGCTAGTCCCTTCCTCCCTAAAAGCCCCAGAGCTAATTTCAGAGCTGTCAGGAATTGCTTCTCAAATTCTTTGCTCCTTCCCCACTACTCTTTTTTTTTTTTTTTTTTTTTTTTTTCTTGTTTCGTTGCTCTCCGAAACAAAACAAACCTCTTAAAGCACAATAGTAGTTACAAGGGAAGAAGTAACCTCTTATGCTTGTACTCTGGCATTTAGTGTCTGGTTTCTTTCTACCTCACGTGGCCTTTACTCCAAGACCTTTTTTGCTGGAGCAATAACAAAAGAATAGGTGCATTTGACGTACAAATAAGCATAGCGCTGGTAGTGAAAGTAGTCGGACATCTCCCTTTTCTCAGCTCCCTTAACTCTGACAGAGTGATGCTTTTAGCAACCACATTTACTCATTTCTTGGCTTTTCTGTGGAAGCCGAGCAAGACTTCCTGGCTGGGGTCCTGTTACCTCTCCTTTTCTATTTAACTTTTTAATGAAAATGGAGAACACAAATTCAATGTGTCTGTAATGCAGAGTGGATACTCAAAAGAGGAGAGTAAGAGCAAACTGACAATGAATTTGCTATTTGAATCTGATCCTAATGACTTTCTAATCCAAACACTTGATAGATCCATTAGGTATTCACTCATGTTTTGCTATAAAGCTACTGAGTTATTTCAAGCCCCTGTTTCATACTTCCACTTCTTTTCTGGAGCTGATAGGAATTGATGTTCCTGAGTTTGTACCAGAAAAGATTTCCACGCTCTTCTTACTTGGTATATTGACATTATACAAGTGAATCTACTGGTGTTATCTGTAATAAAGGGACTTGAATGCTTTCCTTTTTAGATGTGTGAAGCTGTTTATATTTTGCCAAAGTTGACAGCACTGGCTGTCCTTTTTGTTTTTAAATACATATCTGTGTCTCCAGCTTGGAAGGTCATTGAAAAACTTCATCAGAAAAAGCTCTTCTCTTTTCAAGAGTAAGGTTAGAGGAAGAAAAAGTTACTTAGTTTAAATTAAAGGAAAAATCTTGCCAGTTTTGTCCTATCTTGTAACAGGGAACAGAATGTGTCACGGAGGGTTGACAAATTCTAATACTTCTGTGATTTGTAGCATAGGCTTCAAACTGAGTAGAAGGCCCACCTTACAATCAGAATGTACCTCTTGCTATCTTTGCAAAATTTATAAAGGACTGGCTGCAAAATAGAAACTGGTAAGGGGTTAAAAAGAGATATTGAAGAGAAACATTCAATAATGTGAACCACT
>NW_009259795.1:1075004-1098274 GCF_000687185.1 Egretta garzetta | reverse complement strand
TGTTAGCCCATTTTGTTAGTGTGAACAGTGTCATAAAGTATATTGGCACGATGTGCAAATAACCACTTATTATAAGAGTTAATTGCTTGGATAAATTTTATGTTTGTTGCCTGAATGTTCTTTTAACACGGTCTGAGCTGTCTTCTAACATATCTGTATTCATAATTAGTGAGCAGATCAGAAGCCATCTGCATCAGGCCATTAGGTTTACTCATCCTAGAATGACTGAAGGTCTCTCCTGTTGGTTTTGGTGTCGACAGGTTGCTTGGGCTCCAGCACATGATTCTGTGTGTCTTGAAACCCCCTAGGATGTCTGGGGATTCTTTCACTGGTATCTGTGTGCTTTTCTACATGCCTGCTCCTCCCTTAAAGCTGCTTGGCAGTCCAGAAGTGCCTTCAAAGTGACATAGATGTGTACAGGGTTTGATTTTGATCCGCACAGGAATCGTATTTTGTGCAGGGGAAAAAATTAGGAAATTGCTCAAAATCACCTAGCTACGTCAATGTAGTCTTTCTAGACATTATGGTTGATTAAGGAACTGAAACTGTGCTGTAATTCAAGTGAAATGCTTTTTTAGTAATGAGTATGTCACGATCTGCGCACCCCCGCCCTCCGGGCTTCTCACAGTCGGTGGCTGGGGGACTGGGTGAAGGGCAGTGGCACCTCCAGCCATTGTGTGACATTTCCATAGCGGCTTCTGCTCTTGTCGCCTGGATTGCTTTGTGTGGATCCTGAGCCAAGGAAAGTATAAACCTCAGCCCTGAAATGAAACTTCTAAAGGTGTGTAAATCAGAAGCACTGTACCCTGGAGAGTAATAAATGTGACTTACTATTTTGCTAGAGATATGGAGTAATCATTCACTTGCAAGAAGTGCACTTGCATGTCAGATTTGGGGTAACTGAGGGTTTCTTGCTCCCCAGCAGGGAGACCTGCACTCCTGAAATGTTTTTTCCCCTTTGGATTATTTTATGTTATTCTGCTCTGTATCCTATCATCGCCATCCATAGAACTATTCTCAGGCTGCTTCTGAGGAAGAAGGAAGTACAGCCAGAGAAAAACTTGGGTTTTTTTCCTTCTAGCTGCTGGTGGGAAAGCTGGGAAAAGCTCTTTTACCAGTAAAGGAAAGCAGTAAATAGCAGGATTTTTTTTTTAAATCATTGAAATGGTAATATTTAAACATTCCCAAAGCATTGGTGTTCTAATGCTTGCATTAATCACAAAAGAGCCTCCTTAATTAGAGCTAAAAGTGTGCAGACACTTGGAGGAGTCTCTTAGTCTCTCTCTATTCACACCTTCAATAACTTGAGTTTCTGTTAGTGTCTAGATAAATCCTTTGGCTCCCAGGACTGTTATATTGGAGGTTTTAAACATACTGTGAATCCCATGTAATGTGACAGAGGTATAGATAGTCACTTAGAGAAGAAGCTGACAGATCTGAGCCCCAATTCAGACTCACATGTATTTCAGTGGTAAAACACTTGGGTTTTAGCTTGTGCAACACTGATTGTATGGGTGTGGTTACTTCAGGACATATCTAACCTGTCTTCCAAAGTGATTTTTGGCTGTGCTTTCCAGTTGCTTGCTTCTCCCTGCCGGTGTTTCATTTTTCCTTTTTAGTTTGACTACTTTACTAATAGAATGAAAGAGGAAGATCTTGGGGATGATGAGGACTTCTTTTAAAGTTGAAAGAATTCTCTTGAACTTGGGGTTTAAGTGCAACACAGTAGACTCTAAAGCCATAGATACTGCTACTTCTGTGTCTCAAAACATGTTTCTTGGGCAAAGAAAGTGGTGGAGGAAAAAGAAATAATTATTTCTAAGGCCCATAACACAGATAGCATTGTTAAGATGCAAGAGATTTGAGAGTGTGTGCTACAATGAGCTGTAACAGAAGCTGCAGTAAGACATAGATATATAGGGGAAAGTCTTTTTCTTCTATATCATATCTGGTCCCTCTATGCACACTTTCAAACGGGGTTTATAGTTAAGTGACAAGAGGGAATAATGCATTGTCATTAATATTTTCTAAAAGTTTGTTTACCCTGCTGTTTTGGAAGGGGAGGGCAAGCTTCTTGAAAGGATCCGTGTCTGATTGGAATATTTAATCCTTCAGTTAGCTGCCCCATTCTCAGGTAATGACTTATTTAGTAGCAATGCATATCTAGCAGGAGGCTTGAATTAGTGATTGCTGGTTCATGTTTCTGCTCTGTGTGTTTGGCCCTTATCCTTTTTAAGGCTGATTTCCATGAAGCTGATTATGTGCAGGCTAGAGTTAATCTGTAACACAATCCGTTTCAGTGACACCTTTTCCAAGGTAAAATGCTGGTTGTTGCCAGGAGCAATCCCTCATTCCCACACTTTTGGAAATCGGTTAATGCTTGTCTTTGGTCTCCTTTTACCTAAGGAGGCAAACACATTTCACTGCAGTGGTTGGCTGCTGTTCTTGGAGGTTGTGGGGTGAAGGAAGGGTGCCTGCCACACTGTGTATTAATGAGCTCTTGGAATCAAGGACCTTAGCTTTGCAAAAATGGTTATAGCTTTGGTGCCTTCAATAAGAAGTGTTTGGTGGTGCAAGTCAGGAGGTCACTCCTGGCGAGCCCTGTGAAACAAGTGTCTCTTTCCTGCAAAACCAGACTTGTACTGAGAGATGGAGTAGTGTATTTTAGTATTCTGTTACCTGAAAGAGTTTTAAAGTATTCAGAATGTCTTTCTGGTTTTTGTTTCTTTTCCCCCCTTAATACTAAAAGGTCCGTCACCCAGTCATCTGTGTCAACAACCATGTCTTCTGTTCCATTTGTATTGAAGTGTGGCTGAAGAACAATAATCAGTGTCCAGCTTGCAGGATTCCCATCACGCCTGAAAATCCTTGCAAGGAAATTATAGGTAAGGACAACTTTAGGCTTTGAATAACTTTCTGGTATTTACTGTTGGGGGAGATTGTTTCGAGTCCAAAGATGTCTGGATATTTTTTCCTCTGTATTATGGCTAGATTATTCAAAGCCAGCAAGCATCCCACGGCTCTGATGATTGTTTTTTAAATCTTGGTTGGATGATGCCTTTAATTGGAAAAAATGCATCTTGCTTGAAGTACTCTACCTGTATGTTGCAACCTGTTGACCTAGGAGAATAGCATTTAGCTGAGAAATAGTGTACTTAAATCCAGTATCTTGAATGAGTATGTGGTCTTTTTTCTTGTGTTTTGTTCACTATTTCCTCCCTTTTGCTTTGTGTTTAAGAAAACGTCTCTTAGCACAGAAATAAGTCAAAGCTACAACACTTGAATGAGGATCTGAACTTCCCCAGAGCTAGGAAATACTGCGAACTTTATTTGACATAAAATGTCAGCTCTGCTATTTGGTTCTGAGAGAAAAATATATCTGAACAATCTCACTTTAGAAACTTATACTATCTTGTACTATGCTTGATTTTTCACCTCCACCCCCCTCCTTTAGCTCTGTTTTAATAGTATGGTCTTAAATAAAACAGGATTCTGTCAAGGAAAATACAAAGTTGAAAAATTCAAAGTTGTCTTCCTGCTGTGAGGCAGGATTTTTGACTTCTAAACATCGCTAATAGATACTCCTGTTTAACCATTCTGAATATGAAGGGACTTTTAAATCTCCCGTGGTAGCAAATTGGTCCAATATTGGCTCTATTTGTAGCTGATAATATGAAAAACGCTGTAAGGTGGGTTACTAGTATTGAATTGACTGAAAAAGAAACAGTATTAGTGTTTCTTTCATCCTGTGCTCCTTTAGGAGGAACGAGTGAAAGTGATACTATATTTAGTCCGACAGTCAGAAAACACCTACGTAAAACAAGGCTTGAATTGCTCCACAAAGAATACGAGGTAAGGACATGGGGAGTGTTGTGACTTTCCAGCTGAATTGCAACTTTAAATTACTGCATACAACTGGTCCTTTTGCTTTGAGTCCTGTTGGTTTTAATTTGAGTAAAGGTTTATACTGAATCTACTTAAAAATCCCACCTTCTGGCTAAGGTTACAAGAGAGTATTTGCTGGTGCTTGAAGTGATCCCACTGAAGTCCTGGTGATATTATTTCTATGCTACAGGTAGCCAAGTACAGCCAATTCCATAGTTTTGTGGGAATTCCACCCCCAGGTGGTATGGGAGGGTTTTCTTTATGCATATTTGGTGTTGGGGACTTCTTGTTTTGTGTCCAATACAAATGCAAACATTTTCTGAAGTAATTCCCTGTTGCTTGGGCAGACTAAATTCCTTAAAGAATATTGCCCACTGTAACCTTATGGCATAGGTTAATTTTTATCATTGTTGCTGTATTGTTTTCTGAACGTGAGTGAATACTTGGAAGTCTGTCTCCACTCTCCTGCTGGAAAATAGCCTTTTAGGAACGAGGTGAAAAGGTGTTAATAAGGAATATGCTTAGTTTCTTTTCTCAGCTGTTGTTTCCCTAGTATCAGCAGTGTGAAGACATAGCTTATTTTGCAAGGAAACCTGTCTCAGGGAGGAGGATGAGAGAAAGGAAACAGACACAGTATATATCCTTAACACTGGGGAAGTAGGGGCTGTCTTTTATGACAAGCTTGCCCGTAGCTTAGCTTTTTTCATCCTCTATGGAAGGAGTCAGGAAAATGAGGTTTCCTGCCTTTCTGTTGAATCAACTCCAAAATTGCACAGTTAGGCATAGGATACCATAAATCCCTTCAAAAAACTAAATTTAAAATGGCTGTTCTCATGCTGGGGGGGAAGCTTGATTATTCATGCAAATATGCCTTAGATTTATGTAAATGCCATATATGACCTCCTTTAGTAATCTGACCTTGAGCAACTTAAGTATTTTAAGTTGGTGAACAGTGTAGAAGACATTTTTTCAGGATAAATTATTTCTTTTATTCTTTTAACAACAGGCTTTTGAAGGTTTTTGCTTCTCTGTGTCTTCAGACCGATACTGCTAAGAGCTTTGTTCTTTGCATGTTGAGAGTCTTTCCTAAGATGTTGCTACTTTCATGTAGCTGGAGCAGCCTCTTCCAGGCAGTGTTCTGTCCATTTGGAATCTTGAGACTTTCAGCATCTGAACACGTGGTGTTTCAGAATGAGAGAAACACTCTCAAATAACAGCAAATGAGTCAGCAGAGGACGACCTCAAGAACACTCTTGATACAGGAAATCCTCCCACAGAGTGCCCTAATAATAGATTCAAGTTGCTGCATGCTTTGAAGCTTTTGGTCTGCCCGCCAGTTTGTTCAGGGTCCTTTATGTAGTCAAGGGATTCCCTTTGCTAAAACCTTCACGATGCTCAAGTGTGCAGGTTGATTAAAATCCTGCCTAGAGCATAATACATAAGCATACTTAGATATATGTGTAAGTGAAGGCATGCATCTGGGCTTGCCAGAGAACCCATGTTTCTAAAGTGCTGTGGGAACTTGCCAGTATTATTTAATTAATCTCACACTTTATTTTAATTCCTGTGAATTTCTGACACCTTTAGGATGAAATAGAATCCCTGCAAAAAGAAGTGGAAGATCTGAGAGGTAAAAATCTCAGTTTGCAGACACAGCTGAAATCTCTTCTGGATCCTACAGCATCAGCTTTGTCTTGCCAAAATGAGGAAACTAGCCGGTCAGCAGATGAAGCAAGTAAGAGCGGCCCAGAAACCCCAGAGGAATGGAGCAAAAAGCTGAAAGCTGCCAATGATATATATGAAAAAGTGATGGATAATGTGGAAAAGTTAAAGGAGGTAATAAATACATTTCTTCAGCTATCTCGTAGTGTAACCATTTTGTGTTAATTAAATGGGATTGAGAGCTAGCATGACCTTTGGGTACTTCATAGATCCAGAAGAAAGAGGAAAAAATTGAATTCCAGTGACTGTTGGTGTATCATAGTATTTCCATATAGCCTTTGAAAGTGTCAGATGTTATTGCTTGTTCTAGTGAGTCTTGTATGTGACTCTTTTTCAACTCCTCTGTCACTGTATGGCTGGGTAATTGGATTATAGTAGCACTTGTCACCAGTATTGATGACCAGATTTTTCAGGCTTGCAATAATCTATATAATATATCTATTTTACAACATTCAGTGGCCAAACACAGTACACTTGGCTGAGGCAGATTTTGCACTATTGCCCTCCCTGCTAACCGATATTTTTGGTGCAATTTGCTGAGACAGAGTAACTTGACCCTTTGACCGAAAATAGACAAGCTTCAGCATTTTATGACCAGAAGATCCTTTACTGGAAACCTGCATCTTTTTTTATACATCTTGAATGTAATATAAAAGAAAACCTGGTATTGCAGAAGGAGGGGTGCAGAAGATAGTCATGTGAAAATACATCTAAATAAACATGGCTTGCAAAATCTACCTGCGGGCACAAGAAGGACCACCTCAGACGTTGCGGAAGAGTGAAATTTCAAGATTAATTTGAAAGGCAAGGTGGAAAGAACTGGACTTGCATTTATTTAAGATGCTGCCTTTATTTCTTCTATTAAAAATCCTGGGTTGCCTTCTGCAAAAACAAAGTGTTATGTGTTTAGGACACTTTTTTCCTTTGTAAGCATTAATACTTGTTTATGCTTTTCCTGTGCTACAGACTCAGAGGTCCACATTATACTGTTCTGCCATTCTGTTGTTGTTAATGGGACACTACTAGGTTTGCCTCTGTGTAGTGTAAATTGTGGCCCTGATTGGACTGAGTGAGAAACACTAAAAGGAACAGAGTTCCCAAAGTCAGCTTTTTCAATAGCTTGGCTAGACTCAGACTTCAGCTTTACAGGCTGGTACACATCTTCTGCCATCGTAGGAACTTCAGAGTCACTTGTAGTTGGCAAAAGGGGACTCACAGCAAGTTCTCATCTGCCTAATTTTTTGTTTGTTTGTTTTTCCCATAAAGTTGAACTGTACTGCCTCTTTTTTTTTTTTTGTGGTGACTAGGGTTTTTAACTTTCTCCCTAGGTAAATAAAAAGAAGAATATAGCAGGGACTGAGGGAGGGGTGTGTTTGGGTTTTTTTCAGTATAATTTCAACCTTAGCAAGAAAAGGGTTTTAAGTTTATGGAGTCTCTGAATTTGGTTAAGGGTTAGTTACTAATAGAGGTTTAGATGAGGTTTAGGGGCCAAGTCTTAAACTGTGATCCAGACACACTGTTCCCATCTGCCCCCTGTTCAACAGCTGCTCAGTTCCAGAAATACCTGAAATCACTTGGCTCTTCTTTTGGACCTTGTTTCACTTCTGACTGACCAGCCCCAGTCTGAACAGCAAGACCTTTTTCCCATGTACACCAGAAACCTTCTTATCCCCTGAAGTACTGAACCAGGAGCTTCAACCACCCATCACTTCCCTGTGAGACAAGGTCCCTCAGAAAATGTTGTTGCCATCAATTTCTTTTTAAAACCAGAGTCAGGAAATAGCAGCCACCTTTATCATTTAATTTCTTAGAGCAGAGACTCCCAAAGTAGGTGTTACGACTTTGAGTGGAGTCGTAACAAGTATGGAAGTGGTGATACAAAGCCAGTAGTAGAAATACTAGACAAAGTGCACTCATTAATAATGCAGTTACATGAACTCATTAATCTAGACCTTGTGCTGCAAGTGGGGATCCCTTGCAGATTACTGGCTTGGAGGGTAGAGCACTTTCTGGAAGAAGGACGCTAAAGAGGTTCAGTCCTGCCTTGCTGTGTGCCAGGTGGATGCCCTACCTACCAAATCTACGCAAGTCATGTGGTTTCCTTTTTATTGTGTGGCTGGGGAAACTGTGTCCCTGGAAAGACAGAAAGGTCTTGGCCATGTTGTCAAATGGTTTGATGCTCCTTTGGAAGTGAGGTGCCCTGAATTCTTACTCATTTCTTTCAGGGTGTTTTTTTGTGCTTTTATTTTTGAAATACCAAATAGTTAACACTCCAGCACCCAAGCCCTGGGCTCACCCCTCCCATTACTTCTTTACCAGAAGTCTCTATTTACTCTTTCTGCCCCTAGGAATATTGTGTTTGGGGGTGGTGGTGTTTCCTGGGGGCTTTTTCTGCTCCATTCCCCCTACCCCCCACTGTCTTAGCCTCACCTGGAGAGGTTGCTGGGGATATTTGTATAAGCATTTAGAGTTTTCTGCCTCTCTTCTTGCATTGTTTGGTACTTCTGAAAAAGGATGTTTCACTCCTGAGCCCAGTTGCATAGCTCCTTCTTTGGATCTAACTCTAGATCATACTTTTATTGTGCAGTGGAAGCATCATCTAATTGGGATTATGAATTACGAGTCTTGGACTGGTGGTGCTATTTTCAGCATACGGAGATTGAGCAGACTATGAAGTGCAAAGAGTATTTTCTACTTGTTAGGTTGGTGGCATTCATTGTTCTGAAACACGGCAGCAGGAAAACTTCTTTTTATAGACCTCAATTCAAGGAGTAAGAAGGGTTGTGAATCAGGAGTCTTAATCACAACATCCTGGAAGAAAGTGAAGAAAGACTGCAAATAGCTTGTCATAATGGATTTACACCCATAGGATAACTATACTTTAAAAACAATGGGCCAAAAAACCAAAGTAATCTTACTTGAATTTGGAATGGAGGAAGCTGTTCAACATTAGTTTTGCTGATACCTGCACATTGTAATGTTAATGTACTTAACGTATTTAGTCATGTGGAAGAAAAAACATGGAATTGCCATTAGTACATCTCCTTAATGACTTTCTGTGCTAACTAACATAGCTGTGTTTATTTCCCTAGATAGGACACTTGCGATGTATTTTGGGAATATAAATAAAAAATGCCTATTCGCTATTCAGTTTTGCAAGCCATTTCCCATGGTGATTTTTAAGTGGTGTCCCTGTCTGAAGGCTGTTTCCTGCCTTCACGTTTCTAGTTCTGTCTCTTTAAAAAGGAGAAACAGCTTGTCCTATAAATATTAGAAGTAATTTCTGTTTTACTGTATACTTATTTTTTTTTCCTTTTCTTTTCCTTAGGCAAATAAGAAACTGAGCATGGAAAACAATAGCCTTTTAAGAGAGAATTTGCGACTAAAAGCTGAAGTTGATAGTAGATCACCCCAAAAGTATGTGAATATTTTAAAAGCTATCATATTTTATTTATAGACTGTTATCTGTTGTAGGGCTTTAACCTTAAACTGCGGTGGTGTACATGGTGTTGCATATGTGTTTCCAGGTAGACTTTGGAATTTTCATCTTCCTAGACGTGGGTGACAAATGCAACCTACAGAATAGCAGCAAGTCTACAGAGAAGGAATATGACATGACTACAAGTGCTATTCCTTGCATTATCTGACCAATATTGAAGGACTAGATTTACTAGTGGAATTCTACAGTTAACTTATTTTTGTTATTGGGAAATTTCTAAATCTGGTGTATGGTCAAAGTAGAAGCTCTGCACTCAGTAACAGATGTTCTGTTTGTTTGGTTTGGGTTTGGTTTGTTCTTCCTTTTGCTGCCTTCAGGTTTGTTCTGTGGACTTAGGCTCCCTATTCAAGGAAAGTCCCTGATAGCTTTGTGTCTGGGCAAGATATGTAGAATCGAGCTTCTCTAGCATGAGCACATCATTCCCAGAACTGACACCTGTGTTTAATGTTCTGTCTTAATTAAGTACTTTGTGAGGCAACATGTTCATATTTTTAAAGTTGTGTTCCTTTCTTTCATTGGTTTGCTACCTTTTTTCTCTCATTGGTTTAGAACTTAGAAAGCTAAAAGCAGCATTGGCCAAAGGTTTATACGGTGCTTTTGAGGAAGGGGGTTGAGGGGTACCTGTGTAATATGTGAAGAGAGCTCTCTGGATTTTGTCAAAGTTCACAACTCACTTACTGGAAGATGAAATTCATCCTTATAGAGAGCTTGCTTGCCAGACTGCTTGTCATTCAAGACCACAAGAAAGAAGATATGTGATCATTGCACTATGCTGTTAAACGCATAAAAGTACATTCTGCCCTGAAGTCCCCTAATAAGGGAGATAGAGCCCTGTTTAAGGTCTTGGCAATGGAAAGGGCTTTAATGGCATGGAATATCTTTTCCCATAAGATTCAAGAGTGAGTTGGCAAGGATGGCAAACTCGAAAAGTAAATAGATGTAACTAAATAAATCCTAGAAAAGAAGAGCTAGAAGAGACCAGAACATCTAACTTGATTTTACTTTACTGATGTCAGGTACTAGCTCCCCAGTGGAGAGAATTTCCATTTCTTCTAGGTTGTATATGCTTTACCATCCAGCTGGTCACAAAAATTAGGTATCGGAAGCAGATGTATGTGAAGAAGCTTGTTGCAAGCTGATTGTTTTCCCATCTTTTGCCAGTGTGGCCTAAAAAAATAGCCAGTTACTTTCTTCTTTAGAAGCACAGACATAGCCAAATGTTACTAGAAATTGGACAGTGTCAAGGTCTGTTTTGCAACCCAGATGCCAGCTAGGTTGGCCTGTCCATGTTTCTACTGTTAAACCCTGTTTGGTTGGTTTGGGTTTTTTTCAGCCTCCAGATCAGTCACATCCTACCTGCCTGCTGGGAATGATCTTTGGCCCATGCTGACTCTAGAACTGTGCATGGAAATGGAGCATATGAGTTGAATAAGGCTTAAACTGGGCCAGGAACAGTTCAACACTTCAGGAGTTTAGACAGTCACATGTCTGTGCCCTGCCTATCTTCAGCTTCGGTTTTACTCTGAGCCCAGTGGTATACTACAAGAATTTAAGTGTATGCAAGGAAAAATTTGTCCTGGAAGAAACTGTTCCACACCTTAAATTTAGCAATTTTGATTGACCCTGCCTATACCCGTTCATTTCTAGTATGTCTTCTAAACTGAATTTGTCCAATTCTTTTAGATAAGTCTGACTTAAGAGGAAAAAGTAAACGTCTGATTTGCTTGGGTTTGCTGTACTCTTGGGAGTCTCCAGTGTCTATGGTTTTCTGAAGCAACAATGCTTAGAACTGAGTACTAGATTCCAAATGAAGCTTCAGTAGCACTAAGTAGAGCAGAAAAACTGTCTTGCGTCTTGCTACAATGTCTTATATTGTTATCTTGCAATTCCCTTTTTCTTGCTTCCTTTTACCTGGCACTTCTAGCACAAATGGACAGTAGCAATTCTGCTAAATAGCTACTTAAAAAATTACCTTCGTACCTCATTTTGCTTTTGTGCTGCTAATGTCCCCTTCCAAAGTATGGGACTTCACCCGTTTATTGGCTTTCTTCAGGATGATGTTTTGATGCACGCGTCAAACTTAAAACCATTCTTTTGAATTCCAGTCACGTCCTTCAGGTGGTAGGAAGTCTTTCCCGTCTTAGTGTTGTTAGCAGATTTTATAAATTAACTTTCACCCTTGTAGTCATTAGTCTGGTCAATATCTAGACCAGACCTAACATTAGGACATTTTTAAAATATCCTTCCAGTTCCGATGGCAAGCTTCGCTAGTATCTACAAGGTCTTTCAACTAGGCTTCACACACTGAACAGGGGTTGCAATTGCTGTTTTCTTACCTTGCTTAAGAAATCAGAATTGAAGGCATAAGAATCAGAGCCCGACCATCTCACTATAATTAAACTTTCCTGTGCAGGCACACTGATTTGCCAGTACAGTTGTTTCAGTGTACTTTATACAGAATTGTTCAGAAGGTAATTTTTAGAAAAAGTTTCTGAATGGCTCTCTAGTGCAATTTAAAATAGCTACTGGATTGGATCTTTGTAATTTAGTGTCACCACCATTGTTTCATTTGTCATGTATTTCTTAGCTTCAGATTGTCAGGTATGGATTCATGCTTAAACAACTGGCTAGGTAACTAACTAAAACCTGTATCAAATTATTTTTGAAAGGATTTGTCAGCGTTCAGTCCCCTTATCCCAAATGTAGTTCATTTTGTGCCTAATGACACGGGAGCTAAATATCACAGCCTGAATTATTTTAGTAGGCTTTGCTTTATAGCAAAGGAAACATTGATGGCAGGTGAACGTTCCCTTTGTAACACCGACCTTACCTCTGGCATCACAGGAAAAAAATAAATAGCCTTCTTCAGCAGGCAATAAAAAACTTTCCTTTTATCATAGTCTTGAATTGTTTTTTCTTTGTTCATATCCATTAAAACCTGCTGAAAAATGTCATGTATGTCAATAAAATTGGCGTTGCAGCCATGTCAGGGATCTTTACACAATTTTGTAATTGATGATGTGGATTGATTAGATTTTTTTTTTTTTTTTTTTTTAATGAAACATTGTTGAGAATAGACCTTTACCAGAATACCATACCATCATATATTTGGGACATAGCTCTGAAAAGCAAATAGAGGTACGTTTCTTGCCCTGATTCTTACCAAAGACTTATGTTAGTCTCCCATTTCTCAGGCAAATCAGACTGAGTGTTTGGTGGTTGTTGCTTGCTCTTGGTTTGCTCTTTCTCCTGAGGAATCTTCAGTGATTTCAATTTTCCCAATAGAGAACAGGAAAACTTCTAAAACTTAAGTTTTGCAGGATGATAAAGCCTTATTACTTCCAGCTCTACTTAAAATAGAAAACTATTAGGTCTATTGGCAAGGCACAATGGATCTAAAAGCATTTTTGGCAAAGGGATGTTTGCTTTTTACCTGAAGGAAAATAACTAGCAAGTCCATCTACTCCAGGGTATAGTGTATTTTATGAATGGTTAGATTCAAATTAGCTTGAACCAGACTTCTAGGCTTCCTAGGAGTCTTTTCCCTAAATATTTAATTTCTTCTGCCAGTTAAAATCCCAGTATGAAAAACTATCTGTAACATGCAGAAAATTGTTGCATTATCTCTTTTCTCTGGTTTTGTGAGTTGTTTTATTGTTGTTTTGGTTTGGGGTTTTTTTTTTCCCCTTTCCCCAGTTTTACTGGTTATCTTGTCTAGATTTGTGACTTCAGGTGCCTACACACTGAAATCTAAGGCTGTTGACTTTCAAGGTCATTCTGGACAACATTCAATTTTTGTCTAACTCAAATATTTCCACTCATGCCAGACTATTTAATTCAGTCTGCATTTCACTGAGTTTACAAATAGGCTTCTAGTAAACTGTGTCCAGGGTGCAGAGAGTAAGAACGCTGCTGTCTTCCTTGGTAGAAAACTGGGCTGCTTTCTCACCTCCCCGCAAGCTTGCTGTTGCAGAGGGGTGGCCATCTTCGGAGACCAGCTACAGTATGGCCTTAAAAGTAAATAGGAGAAAATGTTATTTAGTAGCCTTCAAAACAACTTTGAGTTCTTGAGTCATAGTGTTAAAGCCTGAGGAAGCACCAGTCGCAGGCTAAACCTTAAGCAGATGGGTAAGGACATTCAGATCTCACTGCTTTGTTTTGTGGGTTTTCCAGTGGTTTTTTTTCTAGTAATTCTGAAATAATCCTTCCTGGCTTATGATATTCACCGACCTCTGGTGTATTCTGACTTTCCTACGTGGAAGACCAGTTCTGCTTCACTGAACGATGTCAAAATGCTTGGAAGGGTTTTGCACATTTGTCCAAATTCACCCAATTTCCCAAGTGAAAGGAGAAGCTCTTTCCCAAGAATGTACCTTGTCTGTTCTTTTGTTGAAATCCTGCTGCTGTACAGTCATCCAACAAACAGTAAAGCTTGAGCTGAGCCTTACTCAAGTGGAACTGGATTTCCCTGATGCTCAAGGAGAGATTTCATGAGGAAAACTGTGTGTCTTCAGATTGGTTTTGTACTCTGTGAACTGTGCAATGGAGAGGGATTTACTATCCAGTATTTGCTTATACTGACAATAACTCGTTCTTTTACAAGCTTAGAAAATTAGTGATAGCAAGTGTTTCTACTACTTCCTTCAAGAAGGAGCTGTTGTACACTCTTCTGTCAGCCAGCCTGGTCTGCAGAATGGAAAGCAGTAGTAGGCTCTATACCCAGAACTTTTTCTTCAGTCAAACCAAATTCTATTTTTTATTTTATTTTTTTTTCTGGCTTCAGATCTTAAATAGAGCAACGTGCTTGAGGTATATCTCTTGAGTTTTTTTCTTGTTTGCTAGGAAAAGACTCCCATCTGACAGTAACTGTTTTTTCTTCTTAGACGTGTCATATTTGCATAGGCATACTTTTAAAGGCAGTTATACATAACCCGGGCTACTGTCTAGATGTTGCTGCAGATCACCTTTCATAGTAGGTGTAGAGGATGACTGCAGAACTCATTCTCATCTGGCTGCATCTGGTACATGATATCGCAGAAGGGCCATACAAACTAGTAGGGCTTTCAGCTGTTTTCTTCTTGGATTTCCTACCTCTTTCTTCCCATCTAACTGCAGAATCCAAGTGAAAACGGGTATCTAAATGATGGGACTGGGTTTGGTTGTGCACTCTGGCATTGCCCTCATCTTGGAACTGTGACAAACCATGACTGTACATTGTCATTTCCCACTTCTCACCCTTTGTTTCTTTTGGAGGATGGATCACGCTTGTGTATTTGAGCTGCAGGGCCAATCTGGGCCATCAAGGGATTAGAACTGGAGAGTCATCTTCCATGGCATCCTTGCAGCCCCAGTCTTCTATAAATAGTTACACAGGAAAACTATTTGCTGCAGCTGCTTGCTATCCACAAAGAGAAATGTTTTAAACTGAGTTGATAGGAGTTAAGGGCTCAACCAGACATACCTGCTACAGTTAGTGGTCACTGATATGTGAAAATAAAACCCTGAAGCTGAATTTGCAGAACTGATAGATGAGAAAAAACAACCAAAGACATTTTTTCTCTTGTGGGTGAGAGAGTATTAAAATTCCCAGTTTCTAAATGGACATGTTCAGGAGTACTCAAACATAACTGAGGAGCAGTTGTAGAATGATGTGAAAGAGGGTTACTCAAACATTATAGCTATAACGTTAGTTCTTCTTGCTCACTGTAGATGAGAGCTGACTGCACCTTTCTGATTAGTGTCAAGTCAGAATAATGCTGGGATGAGAAGGACTCTTAACTGAGGAAAGGTCCTGAAATACAGGGTGCAAGTGCTCATCTAGATGTCCAATGTCACCTCAGACACTGTAACATATCCAGTACACTTGCCTGGGGGTAGCAGCTGTGATGCAGGATCTGTAGGAGACCTGTATCTTTCCAGAGTGATAGCTGGAGGCCAGCAGTCCTGTAAAAGACCTTAGACCACCTAAAATATCACTAGCTGTCTGTGTTGAAGCACCAAATCCCTCCTGAAATGTCATCTTATTCACATTGAGTGACCACTAGTTTCTCTGGGCTTTCAGTTTTCTATAGAGAGGATGTGCTTGAAACAAATGCAATGAGATACAAACTCATTGTTTAAGTGATACAGATGAAGAACAAGACCCTAACACTGAAAAGACTTTGTCCCGGTGTGAAGATATAAAAAGTGCTCTTTACCACATGCATACTGAATACATTAACTTCTACTGAAGAATGCATCAAATTGTTACCAAGTGCAAAATGGTTCAAATACTTCAGGAAAAATAATTTATCTGGAGTGTCAGGCCCAATTTTAATTTTTTTTCATGTAACTGTACTGCATTCTATTATTCTTATTATCAGACCATAACTTTTTGGCTATGGCACAGCTCACTGTATGTCTGAATGGAAAAGAAGAGGAGATCCCTTAGGAGAGTGGTTTGGTTTGGGGAGATGGGGAGGCTTCTGGCTTTTTTAACCAAAACATGCATGTCTCTTAAACTGTCTGCTGACCTGCCAGATCAGTCACTAAAACACGTATGTCGTGCTCTGGTCTGGAGTAACTGGTTTAAATATGTGCGTTGTAACATGGCTGTCTTAAAAATCGATGTCCTTGAAAATGTGGGAACTAAATGCATGCAAGTCTCAAAGCAGGAACAGAAAGCAGCTCCTGTTCTGGTGCTGAACTGCCGAGGTTACTGTTTGTAGGCAGCGTGTCAGATGCTCCATTTCTGAAAAGCAAAATTCCCAACCACATCCCTCTACAACAATTAACATATTAGTGATGCTGTTTGGCTTTGAACACCATACAGTATTTTTTTTTAACCTGAGGACACTTGTTATAAAAGTTGCACTTGAGAATACAGTGCTTCTTCCTCATGAGCAAATCTCAGGCTGTCACTAATGCTATTTGCATTAAATAAACATATTACACCATTCTTCCATTAAAAAGGAATTGCCAGGTATGCATATAAATGTAAACATGTTTAATTTTTATGTCAAAGTGTCTGTGGCAGCAGACCCTGGAAAATCTTGCTTATTTTACATAAGCATTTTTCCCCATCTCTTGCTTGGCTATTAAGCAAAGTTGTATTTTGCATCACTTTTATCCTTTATTAAGCAGTGTAAGGTTTGCTCCTGTAAGGCTGTGTGAACAGGTTTGTTAGAGAAAAGCAAAATAAATACTTTTGAATCACCCTAGGGAGCAGGAAGGGTCTTGCTTGGGCCCTGCTGTGCTACAGTGGGTCCTTCAGTATTTAAAACCAAAATCTTGAGTTCCTTTTACTGAAGGAGGGAATAAGCCACAGGTTATGTATGTGAGGCTGCTTATTTCATTGTAATCCCCTTCATCTGAAAATACAATTGACGCGTTCCTGAGCTGTCTGTGATTCTGCTTTTATCTCATTTCGTAGGGGAGAGGGGGAATTCTTGTGCACCTTTTCTCCCATTTCCCTCTTGCATGCAACCAGAAATAGCGAAACTGCTATAATCAATTGAGAAAACTTGTTACCCATAGAGTAAGCAAACAAAAAATGGTCTGTCTGTATTTTTATGAAGACAAAGGTAATTGAGTAGAGGTAATGCAGAGGGGGAGTGGTCCTTGCCTCGACAGAGTTCCAATTCAGCCAGCTTCTTTTAGGGGAAAAAAAATCTTACTAAATGAACACTCCCATTCTAAATATCAAGCTACTACCTTGCCATTTAGTGTCTGTAAAGCAGTGAGTGGCATGTACCAAAACTGCGTGGAGTTTAGGTTGATCTGATGTTAAAAGTGATCTAGTAGCAGTTCTGTGAAAAAAAAACTGACTTAGACTGTTGTGTGAATCTTCCCCACCACGGAACTATCTACACTAAAACCTTCAAAGTCCTTTAAATACACAGAAGCTGTTGAATGGTGAGATATGCCAGCAGATCTGGTTGCTCATGCCCAGCTTGTTTGGGGCTTGTGATACCCCTTATTCCTTTCCCCGACTGCCCACTTAACTGTATTGCAGTTCTCAGCGTAGAGCAATTTCCTACTGCTTTGGCCTCAGGAATTGCAGAAACAAAATACAGTTTGGTTCCTTGCTGGCAATGCATGCATAGATTCATGGGTATTTTGCCAGCATAGTGGCGGGCCACAGATGTGCTACCTTCAGACCTCGCTGGTCTGAGGGTTGCAGTGGGAGCATTTTGCAAAGGGGTGAGGGGATGGAATGGGGTAAATGGAATGGGAACTCCCTGTGACTCTGAAAGATGCTGAAGGAAGGACAGACAGACAAAGAAACAGGGTGGAAATTCCAGGCAGTGCTGGAAGAGTGAATATAAACTTGTGCTGTAACATGGAGCTGCAAGGTGGGAAGCAGAGGTTAGTGTAAGCCCACATACAGAATTGTCATTTCTTTGTGATATAAAACCTGATGTGTCAGAGTTGTAGGGTGGCTGCAGGTCCTTCCCTCCTTCCTAATAATACCAGAACTTTAATTGTTTTCTTCTTTCTGTAAATTGAAAGCCTCGGATGGAGCAGGGAATTCCCTGGTGCCCACCTGTCAGTGACAGGTTAGAATTAGTCAGGGCATCTAGCTGAAACCTTCACCTGCCCTCTGGGGAAGGTCAGTCTTGAAAGCTGGTGGAGGATGGGGGGAAGGCAAGTCCGTATCTTGGCAGTTGAAAATGTGCTCACGCTGGAAGCCCCAGGAACACACAACTTTCACAAACCACAAGTGGCAGGTTTTTTGTATTGGAGTCAAGGAAGAAATTAGATTATTCCGGTTATAAAGCTCAAAAAAACAAGTGGAGTAAGTGGAAGTACCATCCACATGATGGCTGAGGAACAGCTGTATATCTAACTGAAACATAATTGAAATGGTCTATGTAAGTATTTAAACCACCTCAAAGGACTATTGCAATTTCTGAATTTCATATTGGCATTTTATATTTGACAAGGTGACATTGTGTAAAAAATGTATTGTAAAACACTGCTGTACTGTAGGAAAATGATTGAATGTAAATATTTCAAGATGTGGACCACTGTTCAAATGTTATCATAAATCTTTGCCATTGTTTTAGGGGATAATTCTTCATGCATATTTGAGTTGAATTGATAGAACCAGCCCCTGAAAGGGTAATCTGCTTGTTATTGCCTTACTACCGCTAATAGTTTAATTTTGGTTTTTCAGGTATTCACCTCCACCTGTACATTGTATATGATGATTTATTCTTTTTTGTAACTAGCAGAGAAAAATTCTGACTTTTGTTTTCAAATTAACACAGTGTTTAATAGCTTTGTTCTTTCTTGAAACGAGCACAAAGCACCACGAGAATGTCTTTTTCCAGCTTAATATTTTCTTTCTTTTTTACTTCTTGCAGGTTTGGTAGGTTTACAGTAGCTGCACTTGAGTCCAAAGTAGAACAAAGTGAACGCGAAATGAACCGTCTAAAAAAGGCACTGGAAAGAAGTGATAAATACATAGAAGAAATGGAGTGTCAGCTTTTACAGCTGAAAAACGCAGGCGAAGGAACCCAGACAGTGAGTGCTGTTAGTGAGAGAGTGCTTTCCACAGATGCTAAAGGAGCTGAGAGCAGTGAAGATACAACATGTTTGAAAACCCAAGCTGAGGAGAAAAAAGCTTTGACTACTAGTCAAAGTCCTGACAGTCTTGAACAGCTGACAAGTGGTGGAACCTGTTTAAGCTCTTCGAGTCAAGATGGTTCAAATGGCTCAAATACCCAGTGTGCCCCAAAGAAAGAACTATTTCCAGGGTGTCAGGGGGTTCTCCTGGATGAAAATACTACAAATATGGATGCCTGCTTAGAAGAGCAGTGGAATAAAATTGAGGAATGTACCCCGTATAAGGATGAAGAACTTTATGATCTTCCACCACCGTGTACTCCTTTTCTGTCTCTCAGTCGCCTTCAGTTGAACACCCCTGATGGAAAAGAAAATGCAAGGAAACCATCAACGTTCCTGAGAAAACTGAAATTTGAAGAGTTTTGTGACACTTCAGATGATTGCAGCAAAGATTCTCCAGAGCACAGCACAAGCAGCTGCAATAGCGAAAAGAAACTGAGCTGTTTTACTACAGGAAAATCAGGCTTTTGGGGGACCTGCCCAACAAATTTTGCTGAGAACTTAGATTTTGATGAATCAGAGCAAAATTCAGTAGCTGGTCAGTCAGATGAGACATCAGCAAAGTCCAGTGATAATTTTTAAATGAATCGCACAAGAACCTCCAGCGAGGCATCTATGGATGCTGCTTACCTCGATAAAATTTCCGAGTTGGACTCAATGATGTCCGAATCAGACAACAGCAAGAGTCCCTGCTATAATTTCAAGTCCTCCGATCTTGATAATTCTTCAAAGTCAACAGAGTGCTCAAAGCTTCTGAATGAAACTGAGAAGAAACTGGAAGAGATGAACGAGGAACAGAGTATGAAGTGTCCAGAGACAAGTAATCTAGCAGCTGACAGAACTGGCTGGAAACCAGCTATGTTTTCCATCCTCTCCCCATCTGAGCCAGATACGAATGACCACTTTCCGCTGTTTACAGGCCAAAACGTAGCGGCTAGTGATATCAAATCTCCGAACTGTTTGTTTCAAAGAGACTTTTCCCAGAGTTTACTATTCAGTAACTCACAAAGGTTGTTTGAAGAACAAAAGTTCGGTTCCTGCTTTTTAAAGACGTCATCTGACCTGCACAATCAGCTTAATCCTCCTTGGGTGTCTTCCTTTATAGCTGAAAGGAAAAACAAAAATGCCAGTCAATCGACCAAGAGGAAAATTCAAAGCAGCCTTTCCAGTGCTAGTCCGTCAAAAACCACCAAAAACTGACTCTGCTTGGAAATCGAACGTGACTCAGTCATCAACCTGCAAATGTTTAATATTTACAGGTGAACTTAATTTTTAATGACTTCCATGCAATCTGATCCTGTCTTTTTCGACTGTGTGAGAACTGAACATTCCCTTGCCTGTTACAGGCTCTTTCCTAGGGAAGAACCATTCCAGATTCTTTTCTTTGGCTGGGCATTTTGTTTACTTGGGTGGTTTGGGTGTCTTCTTTAAGTTTTCAGGTTATGTGATCTTCCAGGGCTCACTTGAACAGGAGAGTTTTAAGTGGTTTTGTCAAATCAGTCATTTGTGTAAGAATATTTTTTAAAGGTTACGTTTCCCATTCCTAAAGATTATGTTTTGTGCATGTAAGGCAGCTACTGGCTTATGTATCCTATGGATTCATGAAATTGCTATAAAACAATGTCAGTTTTGCCATAAAACTTGCCTCCCAGAGGAAATGTTGCTGCTTGGCTGTTTCATAGCACTGTACTGTACTGAAACTCTTGTTTTTAAGTGGGTATAAAGTGGCAGCCTCTTTCTTTTCAGGACTACAGCACTTCGGTTAGAAAACGTCTCTTCTTTAACACTGCAAACATGGCTTGTATTTTTTGAAGTTAAGCACAATTTTTAATTTAGTTCCCAAAAAGCATTGTTATTCTGAATGTGTTCGGTATGCCTGTATAGACCATAAAAATGGGTTTGTATGCTAATGACTTGTTTACCTAATGTGCTCTGAACATTTTACATTAATACTGTACCATTTTACATTAATACTGCATGCTTTTCTATGTGAATTGAATAAAACATGTTATAAGCACTGTAATCCGTGATGTTGCCTCAAATACTGAATTAGCAAAAAGAGAATGGGGAAACTTTTTTCCTCGTAGTAGTTTGGAAAATACCTAAGTTTTGTAAAATACAAATATGAGCTTATTCACAAGAAAAATCAAATCTCCCTTCCTCCTCCATGTGAGACGTATTACCATTCTAGTGTCAGCATCGATACAGTTGATGGAAATGGCTTTCGGCCTCTCTGGAGGTGACTCTTCCATAAAGTATTGCATAGGTCAACATAACGTGATGGCCTACTACAGGCAGGAGACCTAATTAAGCAGCAGGGCAAAATTGGTTTCTTTGCATTATTGTGTTTAAGGGGTTTTTTTTTAAGGGCATATTTAATTGTAAGATGCAGGGTTTTCTTTCTATATAGGCCTCTGATGGCATTCCTTACAAACAGACATCCTTGCTCCGTCAATACCTATGATATGAAAAAATCCATATGCTGCCTTTCGTCCAGGCAAGAGGGATAGCCGCTTGGAAAATTTCAGTGGACTGGCTCATCTTCTGTAAAGTTAAGTCCTGTAAGCGGTTTGAAGAAGAACCTACATTTCACGTGGTAATGTGTGCATGCATTCGTGCAACCTGTGTGTTCATTCTTTTCTTTTTTTGAGAAACAGCTTTAGCAAAAAAATCGTCATGCAAGGACCCTTTCCTGGGGACGGGCAGGATGGCACTGCGCTTTCATATACTGCTTTCGGTGTGCCACCTGGATTTTAATCTTCACAGAAAAATCAAGTCATGCTACTTGATTTTACTAGTTTTACTAATACGTAAAAAAATGCTGCCTTCATTTAACCCTTTGGGAGAAGGGGGAAGGGCTTCCCAAATACGTCTCTCAATACTTTCTTAAAACATCCTTGTATTGCAAAGCGATCGCAAATATGCAGTAAATAAATGTTAAGGTCCTTGGTTTGTTTCGTGGTGGGTTTGGGGGGAGATGCATTTATGGGCTTTATTTTATACTCCAGCATACTTCTGATAAACAAGCGATTTTCAGTGATGGAAGCATGAATACAACTGATATACCTGAAATCAAACCAGAATAAAGGAGAATTGTTGGGGTTTTTTCATGCTACCTTCTAGTTCTTTGGACAGGAACACTGCTTATGGGCTTGCTCTTCAATGTGGATATTTTCATTTTACGTGTCGTGCAACAAAAAGGGATAGAAGAGCCGAGCCTAAGGTTAAAAAAATAAAAAATGCAGAGGATCAAAATCATAAACTTCGTATCTTATTCTCAAGCAGGGACAGAGAGCGAGGCATTTCAGGCCCAGTACTGGCTTTTCGCTTGGAACGGTCGCAGGAGCACACAGATCGTCACCTACAGCCTCCCGGCTCCAGGCCGGTGACTTCCTCCATTGTGGCAAGAAAGTTACCGTAGTTACCCGTAGTCACTTGATTTCCAAGCTCTCTCGTCCCCTCAGATCTCAACTGCGGATATAATGAGGAGATTGTGATCGCATCCAGTGCTATAAGTAGGAACATTTTACGTTTCACAAGTTGTAAAGTTGATACAGGCCTGAGTTCTTGGATCTTAGTCTTGTTTTGTTGGGCTGGGGGTTGTTTTGTTTTGGCTGCTGTTGGCAGGATAGCTGGTGGGTTTTTTTTTTAATTAAGCGCCTTTAAAACAACTACCACACTCTAGATTCTGCATTTTATTTGGTTAATGTAGATTGTATTCCTTTCGGCTTGAAGTTTTGACAGAGTGCTTGGTGCAGTATCAACTTAAAAAATTTAAGCCGCATGTAATGCATGGGGTTTCTTTAGTTCTAAATGTGTTGGCTGTACATGGGGTTTCAATTCTCCAGGCTGCATTCTGTCAATGCTGTGCGTGCTTAATCTCTTGCTGCACTTACTGTGCTCTCTGAATAAAAGGGCCTAAACGAGAGTTCATTGCTGTTAACTTTTCATGGTAGTTACCCCGTTACGTAGTAACGTAGAATTGGAATATACAAGATCTAAAACTTAACTGTTATTACAATTTTGATTAAGACACTAGATGTTTCAGAGAGATGTAGAGGTGAGATCTGTGATGTCTAATGATATTTACTAGCTCGTGAAATTTTTGCTTCATCTAATAATACGGTACTAAATACGAGGCAACTTGCAGGTTGTAACACAGAAGAACGCTCTCCAGGAGTACGGGTAACGCAGGAGAGCGAGATTGCTACCGGCCTTGGCTCGTTACCAGTGAAACGTGTTGGGTTACACCTAAGAGCAAGAACGCCGGGGTCGGGTTTTCACTTTGGTGCAGGCGGTTTTACCTACACACAGCCTGGCAAGCAACCCACTTCCCTGTGATTCCCCGAAGGCCTTGCAGGAGCCCGGTTCTGCTCACCATTGCTTCCCCAGAGGAAAGGCTGCTTGGAACAGCTCTACCTGCCAGCAACAGATACTGACTTGGGCTGTGCTTGGTTTTGGATGTGCTTTATTGTCTCTTTTTAAAGTATCTTTTTTTAAAAAGGGGGCGGAGAGGGACAAGGCATAGCTTGTATACACAATACAAGGTGTGCTA
>NW_009259795.1:1074335-1074962 GCF_000687185.1 Egretta garzetta | reverse complement strand
AGTTTAAGCCTGATCCTAATTCTTGCACGGCATCGAAAGTCCTGCCTCTGCCTTCCATCAGCCACAGGCTTGAAAAACAGTCTGTGCGCACCTCTGCTGTACTGTGGTTACGGTAAATGTTTCACAAACTGTGAAGATGACACAGCTCCTTCCTCGCTGCTTTTGGCATAGGACCGTCCCATGTGAATAGACTAAGGCTTCTCCCTTCTCCCCTCCCAGGTCTGGATGAGAGGAAAAGCAGCTCCCAGCTAACTTGATGTGGGGGTTCACAGTTGTTCCAAGGATTCCCTGCAGAGGCAATCGGCAATCCCCTCCGGCTGCTAATCCAGGTCTGGCCCTCCATGTGCCTTGGTCCTGTGACGAGCCAACAGCTTGTCAGGCCTGGCCTCACGGGGCGGCCTGTCTGTCCTGCCTTCGTGGCCCAATATCCAGCTGTTGCCTTAGCATCCCTTAGCTCTAACTGGAAAATCCATCTTCTTTAGCTGAAGGGCGGAGGGAAAAGCATGGCTGGCACGGGCGTGTGCTTCGGCAGCTGCGAACATTGGTGGGAGATAGCAGGGGAGGATGAGGCTGGGTTGAAAAACATGTGAAGTTCAGTATTGCTGATTTTTTTTCCGCTTTTCTCGG
>NW_009259795.1:1073937-1074202 GCF_000687185.1 Egretta garzetta | reverse complement strand
TGCCGGTTTCATGCCGGCGGAACGAAGCCCGGGGACCGGGCAGGGAGGCGAGAGGTCCCTTTCCCGGGGACGCTCCCCCCTTTCTGAATTGCATCTGAGGGCCGGCGTCGCAGCCACCCGGACCTCACTGAAAAAACGGCGTTGGTTGATGGGTTTGGGTTTGTTTTTTTTTTTTTCCCCAGCCAGCTTAGAGCCGTCTCCAAATCTTGGGGAGAGACGTGTTGGCGCCGGCTGCCAGCGGCGGGCAGTCCTTACCCCCTGCCCA
>NW_009259795.1:1072355-1073378 GCF_000687185.1 Egretta garzetta | reverse complement strand
GCGCGTTTCGCGCCTTCCCCACCGAACCGCGGCGTCCGGGGAGCCGTCGCGGTCGCGGGTGGAAGCCGGCAAGCGGTTTGCCCACGGAGCCGGTGCGGAAAGCGAGCAGGGTCTGGGAGGTGTTTTGGGGAGGGGGCTGCTAGGTGTGCTTTCTCATCCCTCCGCCACACGTCAGGGAAAGGACGAGAAACTTTCCCGGCAACAGGACCCTGCAGGATTTTCCAGCGGACCCCTTGCCTGGCTCCTCCGGTCTCCTGACTTTCCCGAAAGGGGACGTTGTGAACTACCCTGGGACTTCAATCACCATCAAGCGTTTCAATTTTTAATATGACAACATTCTACACTTCGGCTGCAAAAGCAATTATTGCGGCTTGTACATCAGTAATTAGCAGGTCTTTGCTGATGTAAAGAAAGTCCTCATTAGGACATGGAAACACTTTTTGTGCATTCACCCAAAGGGTTGTTTGGCTGGTTTGGGGTTTGGTTTGGGGTTTTTTCTTCTTCCGAAGGTTGCTTTTTATCATCTAAAGGGAAAACAGCTTTTACACTAAATGGGATATTGACTTTCCGTGAACTTCACCAAATAACACATGTACTGTAGGTTTTCTCCCAGTGCTCTCACTGGAACTCGGGGCAGGACAAATACCGCGACTAAAAAATGTAAAACTAACGGCTGGGGAAATAAAAAGGTCCAGAAGGTTTAAAGTGAGCGGTTCTATAAGCTTGATATTAACTTTTTTTTTTTTTTTTTTAAGTCGGGGTATATAGCAAACCATGATCAGACGTTAATACTTAATATCCCAAGCTTTAGTATATTCATCTTTGGGGAATCCTAAAAAGAGAAATCAAATACAATGGGTTACAGTAATTAATTTATAAATCGTTTCACTGTGGGAATAAGGGGTTACTTTATTACTTCCTCGAGATAGGCACTTCAGTCAATTAAGGAAACCCGCTTATTTCTTGCGTTTGAAGCTGGAGAAAACTACGGGAGACAAGTAAATGCGTTATATATATATATAT
>NW_009259795.1:1069809-1071533 GCF_000687185.1 Egretta garzetta | reverse complement strand
GTTACTGTTGGCTGTATGCTTTAAGATAGGCTTGTATCTGGAAAGTTATCTGTGGAAAAAACAGTGACTAAATCCCCTTTTTTGTTTTTTTTTTTTTTTTTTTAAAACACTGCAGGGGTGGATGGCGTGGCAGAAAGTCGGAGTTGCCTTGCTGTAAAGCTAGCCTTTGACTTCAGTTCTGCTTTCTGCTGCAGGCTCCTCCTGATAAACTCACTGCATGCCAGGAGCTGGCCTCTCGTGTGGGTGATGGAATCACAGGCTGGCTGGTTTGGAAACACTAATGTTGTTTAGAAAGCTTCTCGCTTATCTCTGCTAGTGTCTGAGTCAACTGTACTTAAATAGGCCATAAGCCCGACTGGTTACCCAGCCCCAAACTGTTGCTGACTATTTTAATCCAAGTGAAATAGGCAGCCAGCATAATGTGTTTTTCTCTGAAAATAATATACAATTAAAAAAAAATGCTGAAAACCCTAGAAACAAGTTCTCAATTTTGAAGTGTGATGAAGATTGACAAAATAATTGGGAAGGGAGTCAGGAAATGTATGCTCGGAACAAGTCATATGGTTTAAACAAAAAAAAACCAAAAAAAAAAAACAAAAAAAAAAAAAAAAAGGGGGAAAGACAGAAATCCACATGAAGTATGATTTGGCTATTCTGATGCAGTGACTTCGATAAATGAGGAGAGCCCAACCCCGCTCCAGACCAGCGTCTTTCAGTTTCAAGTTCACCCCCCTCAGAGACGAAGTTGCATTCAGCCCCCCCAGGGGAGGCGGTGATGGATGGAGACCCGGCTCCCTTTCGCAGCAGTAATTGGCAGCCGTTCCCTCCTTCCCCCCGGACTGGCTGGGGAGCTGGGGAAGGGCTTATGAAGACAAATGTGGACTTTACCTGGGGTTGCGGTGTGTGCTATGTGCGCCTGCCTGCCTGCCCCTTCGGCTCTGTTCATGCGCATAAATAAGAGGCGTTCAGGAGACACAGAGCAATTCCCGTGCGCTCCGAGGCTGTCGCGTCCCCGAGCCGAACCCCCCGAACACCCGAAAACGGCCCGGCAGCGTCTGCCCGGTGACCGAGGGACGGCTCCAGTGTGCCCCCGGGGACGGGATTCACCGGGGGCCGTTCCCTAGGGATTCACCCCAATCCCACAGGCACGGTAGCAGATTCACTCCTTCGACAGTTTTGCCTCCAACTTCGTAAGCAGCTAAAAGGAGGAAAAAAAAAACCCCAATCTGTTCTAAAGCGGGACGGTAACCCCGAATCACTCATAAAAACAACCGTGCGTTATTAACCCTAGCGGCACTCCTTAACCTTTTCATTCAAATGCAAAAGTATTGGAAGAATAAACCACAGAAAAGAGAGAGAAAGAAAGGAAAGAGAGAGGAGGAAAGAAAAGAGTAAGAAAGACAGAGAGACAGGAAAAAAGAAAGAAGAAAGAGGAAAGAAAGGAGGAATGAAAGAAAGAATAATTTCTCGAAGGAAGGAAGGAAAGAAAAAAGGAAGGAAGAAGGAAGAAAGGAAGGAAAGAAGGAAGGAAATAAAAAAGGAAGGAAGGAAGGAAGGAAGGAAGGAAGGAAGGAAGGAAGGAAGGAAGGAAGGAAGGAAGGAAGGAAGGAAGGAAGGAAGGAAGGAAGGAAGGAAGGAAGGAAGGAAGGAAGGAAGGAAGGAAGGAAGGAAGGAAGGAAGGAAGGAAGGAAGGAAGGAAGGAAGGAAGGAAGGAAGGAAGGAAG
>NW_009259795.1:1068313-1068917 GCF_000687185.1 Egretta garzetta | reverse complement strand
TCCCCCCGGCGGGAGGAGAGCGCCCGGAGAGCACTTTTCCCCCGACTTTAGGAGTGTTTGTGGATTTACATGCCAAGCCTTCAAGATGATGTCCATGAACAGCAAACAGCCGCATTTTGCCATGCATCCCACCCTACCTGAGCACAAATACCCCTCTCTACACTCCAGCTCGGAAGCAATAAGAAGAGCATGTCTACCAACTCCGCCGGTAAGGGAAAGGCAGCTGCAGCTCTCTTCTTCCTTCTCTCCTTTCTTTCTCTCTCTCCCTCTCTCTCGCACACGCACGCACTCTTTCTTTCTCTCTCTCTCTCCCTCTTTTCTGTATACTGCATGTATGTGTATGTGCATTAATAAAAAAACCGCTGCGAGGCACATTTTGACAAGCGGCGCTTAATGTTTTTTTCATGTCTTCCTCGGCAATCATCTGAGCGCCTGTGATCTTTTTTGAAAGCGGTGTTCACACGAGTCTCCGACTTCATCCACTTTCTGTATTAATTTTTATGACTCGGCCTCTGAAAACGAATGCGCTTTATGTGCTCTCGTGTTTGACACAATTCCCCAGCTGAGAGTTACAGATCCATTTCTTCTTCTCCTCCTTTCTCTT
>NW_009259795.1:1063179-1066512 GCF_000687185.1 Egretta garzetta | reverse complement strand
CCGACAGAAAGCGGGAGAAAGAGCAACTTTAAAGAGAAAACACACACAGACACACACCAATAAATACCGTGACAGCAGCAACCACAAATCGAGAAACCTAAGTCACAACTTTTCCGAAGGAGAAACAAAACCGACCAACAAACCCGGAAGGCGAAACTGTCGGTGATGATGCTACGTTTGGTTCGGGTCTCTTTTCATTGCTTTACGGTATTGGGTTGGGTTTTTTTTGGTTTTTTTTTTTTTTTTTTTTCTTTTTCTCTGGCTTGGTAATGGATGAGGATGTCTTGAACTTGCTTTCAATGGGGAAGAATGTAAAAAAAAAGGGGAGATGTGTTTAACAAGGCAACTTCATACAAGAGAAATCTGCAGACTTATTTCAGGAGCAGATCTCTAGCGGTGCTTGCACTTCTCAAGGGTAAATGGACACAAAGAACTTTACTGCATGGATAAGCAATTTACATAAAGCAAACTGTGGTCCAAACTCAAGAGTGACTTGAGACTTGTCCCTAAAAATTCAAAGTCTCCATCTTTACAGTCTTTGTTCTCCACAGCAGCCGATAAGCAGTGGTCTTTGGTCAAGCAGTTCTCAAGGTCTAAGAATCATCCTAGCTAGCTCAAGGAAAACAAACCAAAAAAAAAAAGTTACTCCGCCACCCCTTTGTTTCTCTTCCCTCGCCTGCGTGGTTTGCGTGTCCATCTGAAGACAGGTCCCTGTCTCTGCAGGGATGTGCCTGGAGATAAGATGCCAAACCTGCCTGAGCAGGGATGCTCCCCAAAAGAAAATATGTTCGGATTCATGAAGGCTGGCGGTTAACTATGGTAGAGGATGGCTTTTGGAAGGGGGGGTTTGGGGGGGCGCTTCAATTTGCACTATCACAGTCTCCCGGCTTGGAAGCGATGATGTTATTCCTCAGTAACGATGGTGGTACCACTACTACTAATAATAATCAAGGTGCATTAAATGTCTCGCTGATTGGGAAAAAAATAAAAAATAAAAAAATAAAATCAGAGCTCGTTAGGTAAAAACGCCAGCTACGTGCAGAAGCCATTGCTGGGGCTGGCTGTGACCCAACGCCTCTTAAGGCTTTCAAGTAACAAGGAATTTCGGAAAAGAAAATACCCTCCCGTTTAAATCAAAACAAACAACGGACTGAAATTATGCATGACCTAAAAAAAAAAAAAATAAGAAAAGGCATAGAAAGATCCGTGATAAAGTCTCGATATTATTTATGTATTTATTTATTTATTTAACTATTTATTTATTTTATTATTATTATCGGTATTATTATTATTATTATTATTATTATTATTATTATTATTTTGTGTATCATTGTTTGCAGCGCAAACATTCTATGCATTTTGAAACTGAGCACTAAATAGACTAGCTTCTGGTAGAATCTTTTGTGGATGGGGTTTTTTCACAGTTTAACTGCCTGTTTTCACCGAAAACACAAACATTCTTGTCACGTTCTTGTATTTAGATTTAAAAGAGGAAAAAAAAAAAAAAGAGGAAAAAAAAGAGAAGAAAGACGATTGTAAATATTTTCTTTAATGCACAAAAAAAAAAAAAAAAGGATACAAACTGCAACCACGTGTGGATCCTGAAATGTCTCACTGAATAATCTACCTGTCCATGTATGTTTGCTGAGCTTTCTCCTTGGTTGTGTCTTTACTCTATTACTTTTATTTCTATCAGAAATATTTCTGTACGCCAAAATACAACAGGGAGATGCGTCCCAGCATACTTACAAATAAAACAAACGTGAAAAAAGAATAGTTATTATTATTATTGGGTGCATTTAAAAACAGAAAAAAAAAATATTTCCGAGACACGGCTGGTAAATTCAAAGTATGGCCGTTAGACGATAAGACTAATTCTACCAAAAAGAAAATAGTGAGAGATGTATTTTTCTGCTAAATCCAGAAATCATTACTTTGAGATAGCTCTTATGTGGAAATCGGTGCTCTGAATAAAATTAACTATATATTAGCCGCGTGTGTTTCTTGAAGTTTATGCTATAACTGCAGAATATAAATCAAAGTAAAATTTTAAAAAAGGACTTCTGAAGTATTTCTTTTCAGTTTGCTGGAAAGGATTATGCACCTACAAAAATATGTATAAAGAAGAAAAGCTTGGGTGGTTTCAGGTTTATATGTTGTTCTGACTGGCCTAATTGCACTTAATTATGTAACAAGATACTTTATTTTTATTTGGGGTTAATAAATATGAAAATCCTAAACTGATCTCTCCTTATGTTGTAAATGCAATTGTTCATTAGGAACGTATAGGATGCCACCTACTGCTTCAAGTGATCAAAGAACCTCTTTCTATCTTCTGATGACCTGTGACTAGATCAGATGCCAAATGTAAAAAGTTACTTAATAGCTGGGATTATTTCTTCTGTAGACATATTTTAGCCAAATCTTTTTAATTTTGCCGGTAAATCTGTGACTCAAGACACGTGATGTTCAGAAAAG
This sequence comes from Egretta garzetta, assembly GCF_000687185.1. Classification (NCBI taxonomy): domain Eukaryota; kingdom Metazoa; phylum Chordata; class Aves; order Pelecaniformes; family Ardeidae; genus Egretta; species Egretta garzetta. The sequence goes on along the minus strand of NW_009259795.1, from coordinate 1,064,034 downwards.
AATAATACGTTCAAAAAGCTGTGATTTTAAACAACTGTTGATGTTAAAAAATAAGCACTAAAGGTATTTTTAAAAAAAACCCATAGATCTCGTCCACCAGAAATTGACTTGTTTCTGTTATTAACTTGAAATGTCATCAGAATTTTTAATAAATGCATTTGTAAAAATATTATTTTATAGAAAAGTATTACCGGATATCATTTTTGGAGAGTCAGGAATGAACAAATAATAATAATTCCAAAAGTTGGGGGTTTTTTCACCTGCCCCAAACGGCTGAAATGTTACAAGCGATGCCACATTTGTACTATACAGTAATGACCGATGTATGTATTGAAAAGTTAAAGAGTTTGTTTTGTAATAAGTACAATCCTTATCGAGTACAAAGAAAAAAAAATATGTTAATAAAACAGATGGTGAAAATAAAAGCTTTGCAGAGTTTCCTATTTTTCATGGTAGGAAACTGTGCAAAACCGGAATGTCCCGCTTTCCCTCAAATGAAGCTGAATAGTTCATGAAACGGCGAAATGCACACGAGGCCTTCTTAATAAATGGCTCACTAAAAATATCGAAAGAGAGAAAGAAGGAAAGAAAGAAGGAAAGAAAGAAGGAAGATAAAAGAAAAAAGAAAGAAAAGGAAAAGAAGGAAAAGAAGAAGGAAAAGAAAAAGAAAGAAAAGTGTTTGTATTCGTGGTTAGAAGGTCTAACCTGAGGACTGTTAAAACTTTTGCATCCGAGAACAACAGTAAAAGCAAAAAAGACGAAGAGGCAGAAAACACACTGGCATTTATTCCCCAACACTATGCAGCCGCCTGCATTCAGAAGTGCAATTTGTGACCAAAAAACCCCTAGATCCCC
>NW_009259795.1:1058470-1061865 GCF_000687185.1 Egretta garzetta | reverse complement strand
CTCAGCGGGGGTGAAGAGGGCCGCGGGGATGCTCACCCCCCACCTCCCCGCCGGCTGCCTTTCCGCCCCCTGGTTTAAGATGCCACTTTTAGGCGGCCTTAGCGCGGTGTTTCCGCGGGCAGGCGGGGCCGGGGAGCCCCGTGCGCTGCGCCGCTGCGGATTTGTGGCCGTGCCCCCAGCCAAACCCTTCCCCGGGAGCTTTGCCCTCGCTGCTCGTCAAGGGGCAGCTGCGCGTGCAAAATCTGCTTCCCAAATTGGTCTCTGGACCTCCGCGGAGTAACAGCCCCCCGCCGCCCCCCCTTGGGCAAGCAGGGGTCCTCCTTTGAACTGCATTTTAACTCCTTCGGCCTGCCCACCTAAGTATGCCAAAGCATCTCCAACTCTGGGGGGAAAGTTGTTACACACCTCTTCTTAGAAAAACACATGACGGGAGGCGGGGGGAGGAGGGGGGAAATTACTTTTTAAAAAATCTGATAAGACGTTAATCACTCTTAAGGACTGAAGGATTGAAAAGGCTTTCTATCATCAAAATTAAATAAGCAATAATAAGAAAGACACGCTGCTCTGCTACGTTGAAGGTAAATCGTAACTTCACACTGATGCTCGCAAGCGAGTCATAAAAGCCTCGAAAAGGGTCTCCCTCGGCGGGAAGGTCGAGAGACCCTGGCTCTTTGCTTGCACCGGGTGATTCCCGGTGCGGAGACCACCAGCACCCCGGCCCGGGCTGGGCAGCGGGAGCCCCGGCAGGAGCGGGCACACGGCCCGGGCTGCAAGCTCCGCGGTGCGGGGAGGGAGAGAGGCGTGGGTGCATCCCCCGCCCGGGTAAAAGCAAGCAAGTAGAAAGTGTAAGCCAAAGCTAAAATGTGTAAAAGCTGTGAGTTTCTTATTCTTATTCTTATTCTTATTCTTATTCTTATTCTTATTCTTATTCTTATTCTTATTCTTATTCTTATTTTCTTATTCTTATTCTTATTTTCTTATTCTTATTTTCTTATTCTTATTCTTATTTTCTTATTCTTACTATTTATTTTTAAAAAGATGTTCCTTGACAAGAGGATGGCAAGCCAACACGAACACATCTTCTTACGGGCTGCGTGGAAGGAAGGCGAGGTGCCGATATACATAACTTAGCCCTCGATTATGGTCATTATGTAAACCGAATTACTAACAAAAGTTTGTTTGGTAACTAATTATAGCTCACTAAATCTCTGCCTCTCTTCACCTCAGCATAATGTATACAAACTTTTGTACACGCGGATCAGAATAAAACAAAGTGTTGACAGCATCCAGCGGTGGAAATTCACTTACACAAGACTTTTTTTCACTGAAGTGTTGACAATAAACATTTAATGAAGGCAGAGACTTGGATGTCTCCAGACAGTGTCAGAATACTTTAAACAGACCATTAGCATGGCTTCTTCTACTTCAAACAGAGCACACTATACCATAACATTATAAAAATACAAAGTATGAAACAAATAATCTGTTTATACAGATATTTTAAGCTGTTTTCACCAGCTCTGACATCCCCTGTATTTAGTAACAGAAACTTACTCATTTCAGATTACTCGCGCTTAAAAAATGTTAAATACAGTTAATGCAATATTAATCGCCCTTTGGTGATATAAAATGCAATATTTTCAGGCAGCTATCGAGCTTTTCTAGAGGAAGAGCTGATGAAAACAGTCACAGCTGAATAGTGGAGAGAAAAAAGCTCTGTATTTATTGCTTTTGTTTGGCTTTTGGCTACAGAGACAGGAACATTCTAATGGGGTAAGGACATTTATTTTATCTGCAATCTATTGCTGCTAGAGCAGGAGTGGCAGATGGGGTTTGGTGTTATATTCACAGAGTAATTTAGAGCAAATCCTAATAACTAATAATGATTTATGTTAATTTCAATCACTTATGTGACTTTATTAAAGCACTGCTGTAAGAGGAATAGAAAGAGGAGAGAAGCAAGCTGTGCCTGCCTGAAACCGCACCGCAGGCTTGCGAGGTGGCCGCGGCGGGCTCCAGCGACATTTCTGACCCGGGGAAGGAGCGACGAGCACCACCAGCTCCGGCGCACGGCTCGCTCTGGGGACTCCTGTCCCGTCGGCGCTAATTTCTTAAAAGAAATTAGCCCCTTGTAGAAACCCCGTCCGCCTACGAGAGGCAGACAAAAACAGAGAGGGGGAGGAGAGCGAGCGAGCGGGCGGGCGAGAGAGACCGGTGTTCACGCAAAAAATGTATTGATTGTGTGCGAGGAATCTTGCTGTGCTGATGTGCTGGGCTCCCGAAAGAATGGAAGGAGGCTACTGGCAGGGTAGCTAGAAAGACCCCAACTACAGAGTACGCGAAACTTTTATTCCGGGCTGCTTCAGCGTGGTGGAGGTCTGCAGTTCTCTACTCACGTTGCATCGCCTTTACTCCTCGCCGCAAACCTCTAGGATTCTTTTCCCCACGGGATTTTATATTCTTATCAGGGAAAAAGAACAGAAAAGAAGAGGAGGGGGGAAAAAAAACCCAAACAAAACCCAACCCAAACCCCAGCTATTGCAATGACCCTTTCTTATTCCTCCCCCCATAATCTGCAGTTTCATTAACAGCTGATAATACCGGAGGAGCGCACACACGTAAACACAGGGGCGCACACCGGGAGCGTGTGCCTTGAAATGAGAAGTGTTTGGGAAAGCCAGGAAATCTCAAACCGACCAGTGCTGCTCTGCCTAGGATCGGTTTGATGTAGGAGAGAGGAGTACTTACAGGATTTTGAAAGGGAGGGTGCTCTTCGCTTCTGGCAATTTACTTTCCCAGCTACCTTTATGCGTTTTTCTGCCTTAAGGCATACAGTCTGAAAGTAAAACAACATCAAAGCTCCTTATTAACACTATTTTCCTGAAATCAGAAGACGAAGCTACCTGAAACGTTTAATCTAGCGATAGCATTTATTTCCCAGCAAAACAGCCAGAACAAAGTTCAAAAGAGCTAGGGCAGTTATCTGCAGGAGACTAAAAGGCAAAGTGCAGGGAATGATTAATGTTTCTGTCAGAACCCTTGAAATGGATTAAATAAACCTTAGGTTTTGCTGCATTCTCAGCCACCGTATTGTCTACTATAATTCCCGCTTCCAAACAAGCCCGGCTGGGAGTAATCCCTTTCCCCCCGCTGCCAGGTGCTAGAGATGCGAGTTCCCTAACTTTCGGGTTATCTGCAGAAAGCTGCCCTTTTCTGTTCTGCAAGCTGGCGCTGCATTTTAAATGCGACTGGTCTCCACACAAGCCAAATTTTGCGTTCTCTGTAGTAAAGGTTTTATATATAGCAACACCTTTTTTTTTTTTTCCCCCCCCTTAGATAAAAAAAAAAGAGGGGGGGGGGGGAAGAGAGAGATAAAACTCCCTGCTTTACGGACT
>NW_009259795.1:1046761-1058160 GCF_000687185.1 Egretta garzetta | reverse complement strand
CCCACCCTATTTTGCTGTATACTTTCTCCTTTCATTTCTCTCAGATACAAAGACCCGGAGTGCCTTCGAACACACGGCTGTAATTCTCTTTTGATCCGCGCTGTTATACCCTGGTGTAACCGGCTCAGGTCAGCCGATGGCGAGATTTGAGGGAGGAAGGGGGAAACGTGTCATCACGCCCCCCTTCCCCTCTCCCCTCCCCCCCCGGGCAAAGGATTTGGTTTTAAAGTGCTGCTCAACTTCTGCGACAAAGGGGACCTCTGTCCGCCCCTTCAGCCTTCTCCTTGCGGAGGGTGCCTCTGCAGGGAGAGGCTTTTTCTAGCGAGCCTGCACGCAGGCAGACCTCTGAGCGTCCCTACCGCTTTTGCGTGTGCCCTGTTACCTATTGCAGCACGTCATTTCTTCACGGGAGGTTTGTCCCACCGTGGCTGAACCCGTGAGGTCCAGCAAAGCACCGGGAGCAGGGGAAAGAAGTCGCCTCTGTAGGAGAGCGGTGTAAAAGCCCTCGGGGTACGTGAATTTTTCGTGCAGCCCTCAAAACGGGACTGGCGGGCCCACCCAAACTTCTGCGGTTTGGGCAAATAAAAGATGTCCTGATGCACCTAACCCCAAGGCTTGGCGCCCGAGAAGATGCAGGGGCTCTCGGGTCTGGTTTCTGCTCCTCACTTGGAAGACGAGGGGACTTTCTTTTCAAGGGTTAGGGCTCCTCCTGGACCTTGTTGGCCAGTCTGCAGGTGACACGTGGGGGCACAGCCCGGGCAATCAACACTAATTCCGAGCTTGTTGGATTTTTTTTTTTTCTTTTCTTTCATGGTGAATGAGGGGGAACATGAAAGGGAGTGACGTTTCGCTCAGGCACACACCGCAGAAAGTTTTGAAATTCGAGATTATTATAAAGTGCTGCGGCGGCTCGGGAAAGTTACTGAGTGGTGGAGGAGGGGGGGCAGACAGGACCACTTCGGTGTGCCAGGCCCCTGCAGCAGGATCCCCTCGTGGGGAGTGTGGGGGTGGATCGGGGTAGATCCTCTCCCCTGATCCCCAGGCCAAGCGGCACCGCGCATACGTACTGGCAATGGTTGAAAAACACCGGGAGAAAGGGGAAGGACGGGGGCTAGACCAGGGACGGGGAACACATGGAGAAACTCCGCTTTTCACCGGTTTATATAAGAAGCACAAGGTCCTCCAGCTGGTGGAAATTCTCTCTCTTGGTACAGCGCATCAGAGAGCGAAGTTTGAGGGAAAAAGCTCTGGAGACAATTTCTTGGCGAGTGCGGGCACAGGACAGTAACCTTACTGGTTGCGTCGTATGGTCCATTGCATAGGCTATGTTGAAGTCAGTCTTTAAGACAGACTTATTTTCTGACCTTCTTTCCCCTTTTCGGTGCCTGGAAAAATAATGAGTGCGTCTGTGCTTAGATCTAAAGCTGGCACCCGTCTTCCGGAACCTTTGCTTTAATACAGATTGCATTTAACCTGCAAAAAATAGGAAAGCCTTTCTAAGCAATACTTTACATCAAGAAGGAGGTAAACGCGCCGGCTGAGTGTCAGTTGATTCTGCCTTTCCACCTAGCTAGGGAAAGGCTCTTATTACCTTTAAATTTTGGTGCATACACCACCCATCATTTTCTTCCTCTATTTAAAAGGTAACCCATATATCTGTCGTTTTAGGTTTCCAAAGACTCGTAACTTAATTCCTTCAGGCTATTCATCAGCACAGTAATTAAACTAGCAAATGGATGTAAATAAAGTGAAATTGGTTTCATGACAGATGAGCCGAAGAGGCCTCTGACATGAAACAAGCCAGGACAATAATTATTTCTGCACCGGGCTATATGAGGAACTCCATCTGGATTTATTAGGTGCTGCAAGTTATTTGCTGGGAGCAGGCAAGACAGGAGGACTCACTTTAATTTGACAGGATTTTTTTTTTCTTTTTGCATCCTAAGTAGGTTACAGAAATATAAATCTGGAATTAACTTTGGCAATACTCTGAGAAGCTTCTACCCAATGTAAAAACTCGGCAGTGAAAATAGGTAGTAGGAGAAAGGCTTATTAAACAATTTCTTCCCAAATGCTAAACAGGAGAAAATCTATGCTAAAATCCTGCTCTCGAGCTATGCCCTTTTAGAAAATAATCCAGATCAACTGTGGCAGCCAGTGCATGCTCCTCTTTTCTGCAAATATGCATGCGATACAGTGAGAAGGCAATAGAAAGAAGGCAAATTTGGAGAGCTTAGGAATTCTGAAGACCTTCTCTTAAAAAAAATAGTGTGTATATATATATATAATCTCGGCTAAATGGTATCTGGTAAGATCCCCCCCTGCTCCATCTTCACTGTCAAGGAAAAGTTTATACCTGTGGAGAAAAGGGGAGCAGAGAAAGGGGCTGCAAAAGGGAGGGCAGAGATTCCTCAAGGCTCAACTGTAACTGGAGCCGTCAGGTCCGGCTTGGAGTGGAAGCAATATACAGAATAAATAAAAAAAAGGGCTCACAGCAGGTGCGGATTAGTCCCTTTCCCCCTGAAAAAGATTAGAAACCGACTGCTTTATGCTTAAACGTACTCTCAATTATTTAAGCGCCCCTTTTAACAAGTAAAAGTAACGCTCCAAAGGGCGGAAGAAATGAAGCAGAGATAACATCGCCTTCCTCCAGCTCACGTAGGGTTGCCAGCCCCCCCCGCCCTCCCTCCCCCTGTCGAGGCTGTGCAGGCTGCAGCCCGACCTTGTTTCAGAGGCGATTGGGATCCGTGGACAAATTTTCCCAGGAATGCTGGACCCTCAACATCTCTTCCACTTGGGCGGGGGAGAAAAAAAAAAAAAAATCTCGCACCCAAATCCCAACAAAAAAAACCCCAAAAAACCAACCCCAAAGCAAAACAAGCCAACCCCAAACCACCCTCTTTGAATGGGCTGGAAATGAACCGAGGACGGCCGGGTTTGCATACGGCAGTTTGATGCGGGTTCATCTCTTTCCGCAATCAAATCCGAGGCGTTTTCCACCCTTCCCTCACGGAAGGGACTGTGATAACCGCAAAGCCGGGGAGAGATCCTAAAGGGACTGAAATCCCCTTATGTCTGAAGCATTCCCTTTTAACACACACCAGACTAATTATTTAAAAGTTCTTGTAAAATTAGAAGACATAGCCCAGTCCTTTAATTAGAATACACCGTGAATAGGGATAGCATATGGAGGGGAATGTCACGAAGAGGGTGCCAGGGGCAGATCCTAGGAAATCTGTATTCATTTCTGCCTCCTATTTGTTCAGTAATCTCTACCATCATAACTAAATCTTGGAGCACTGATGTAGTTCGAGTTGTTGTTGACTCAACGTCAAAATTCAATCACTGGGGGTTTTGCATCAGCCGGGCTACTTATTTGTCTAATAAATCCGTCATTTTGTAAGAAAAATATTTGAGCAGCCGTACTTGACCTCTTGGTATCCACAAGCCACATTTATTTCTACCGGTTTACAAATGCAAAATGGAGATGATCATCTTAACGCCTCGAGGTACTGTGTTGATTTCTGATTGGATTTTAGATGGAAATGTCTATTTTAAATACCCCGTGATTAAATTGTACATATAATAGAATTCATGCCTCTCAAATCAAATCCTGGTTTGCAACCCCCGGTTTATATTTTAAAAGAAGTATTATTGAAGCATAAATTGTTTTCTTAAATGATTCGTTAACCCCCCTCCCCCCGCTGTAAGCTTTGATGATAGCCGGGCATCTTTCACAGCTGGAAAACTTATTTTGACCCCCGAACCATCCCGTTTCTGATTTAAAGGTGTCAGGCAAGGGTGGGATGGATGGACACCCGTTTTGAGAGCGCTGCCAAGTCCGTGACATCCCGCGCTGGGGTATTTGCTGCCTCTATGCCTCTGTTTTTATGCATAATTCTTTTGCAAAGGGGGGCCACGCCACGCAAGTTTAATTGGCGTGGGGGGACATAACTTTCACGAGAGCTTTTTAGGTTGGAGGGGTGGGGTGCCGTGAGGAGGGGCGGATGGGGGCTGGGAAGGAATAAGCTCACTGCCGGGAGAGGAGGGATTGGGGGAGATTTGGCGAGAGGCTGGGTTCAGCCACCATCGCCCTCCCGGCGGGGCTACCTGCGCCCCTCAGCCGGGCCAGGGGAGCTCCGCCGTGAGGTGCTTTTTTTTTGTTTGTTTGTTGGCGTTGGGCGGTCCTTTCCTTTATTTTGGGACCCCCTGGCCGCGTCCCCTGGCATCCCCCCCCCCCCCCCCCCGGGAACTCCTTAACAAAGTGCCCAACGCAAGGGGGGGGGGTGGGAGTGAAATATTTCAGCATACTGAAAATATTAATGTTGGCTTGTAGGAATTAATGTAATGGGCTGTAGTTATTAACAACTTATAAAGGCTTAAATCAATATAAATTAATTTAATTATGATTTCTAATTGCATTATGCATGATCAATTTGAAACACTACATTAAAGATAATTAGAGCGGGGTGCTAGTCACTAATCACTTCCCTAATAGCTTAATGAAAAGGAATGTCACGTATTACCTGTGGGGTGGACCCATGAAATAATATAAATGCTTATTTTCCAATAGAAAATAACTGTACCTTGTAAGAGACGCTTTAGCCACTTCATTGTAAACACAAAATGGACGTGGCCGCTTTACGTGGCCTTGCTTAAATTTTACTGGTGTCGATTGAAGTGCTGATGTATTATGAGTCCACCTATTGATGACCCGAAGGAAAACTAACTTCTATGTAAAAGTATCATGCTGTCCTTAGAAGCTAGTGCCAAGAGGTCACAGCAGATGGAGGTCCTAGCTTAGCATAATGGGTTTAACATTTCCATGACATCATCAGGGAATCTGAAAGGGAGTCTAAGGATAATCAGAGTGGTCATTCAGAAGCAGAGTAAATATTTTATGAGGATATATAGAAGACAGGAAAGAAGGTGGTCAGAAAGGTGAATCTCTACTTCTTCATGCTCTGTGAAGAAGGTTTTTCACTTGGTACCAATTTTGATTGAAAACTTGTGTATTGTTAATACAAGAAAAGGCAGAGCATGACCCTTGCAGGGGTGAATCCCAATCTGATTTTAGCAGCCATCTAAATATATTTGTATTCACTGTCACCCTTATGGGTTACAGATAATTTCTCTCTTACTTTTCAGATATAAATGCATCCTTACTTGATTCTTCATTCACTCCACACATTGCCATTTACTCAGGGATCTGTTCCTACCTTAATAACCAAAGTTCATTTGTTGTTAAAATTAAAGGCAACCAACATAAATGAATGCCTTGTAAATGGATGATGTGAGGCAGATTAATTGAAAAGGCTTTCCCTGTCATTAGCTTTATTTTCATATCTTTGCTGAATAACTGAAGCAGTACTCGCAGCATACGTCTTGGTGAGACTCATTATGTAATTCATAGTTTTCAGAGAAGTAGTGTGTAACTAGGGAAACTGAGATTTGAGGAGAACAGTAAAGAACGGTAGCATATAATACCCACATTTGTCACAGCAAGACCTGTTTGAAGAATTTTCCTTCTATTAAGGCCTGATTGAGACCAAGAAGCTTTGGGACTCTGGAGGATAACACTATCTGAATAAAAAGGAGGAGTGAAGAGTAGAGACTAAATGTCACCCAAGGAGTATAGCCCTTTAAGTCTAAGTTATTAAAAACACACCAATTTTAGTACTGAACTATGAGGGTAGATGGCTCTGTGGATGGAATGATTCCAGGGATATGCAGCTGTTCTTTTTTAAAAGACTCCTGTTTAAAAGTGCACAGCAGAATAGTTATTTTTTCCCCCATGTCCTGCGGAGGGGAGGCAGAAGCAGAAATAAGCTTACTGTGCATAACAATTTGTAAGCATGCCAGTGAAGTGGGACAAATTGAAGGATGAGCTTGGTCATTCCCTCTGTGGTTCACAGTTTGAAGTGATGCAGCCTCATATTGCCAAGATCCAGTGACAAAAACTGAAAGCAATTCACGGAAAGGTTGTCAAAAGTGCAGGTACTCCAACCTCAGACTCACTGTTTTTCTTAAGAAAAATCCACCGCAGAAGCCCTCAGCTCCTGCAAGGAAAGTTCTGAATATTTGCTGGAATAGCAATAAATATATATGGAGCCTAACATCTTGAACTAAGGATGGGATAGCAACACGGCTTAAAATACCCAGGTGACAAATGCCTTCTAAATACCAGTGGAGACAAACTCTTGTGGCTCCTATGTCACTTCAGCTATGGTAGCTATTCCAGCTGCTGTGACTTTCCCGCTACGTTGGTCCATTATCGCACCCTGACCTCTGCCCCAAATGAAATGATTTCCACGACTATTGTTCCATCTCTTGTCAGGAGTGAGGAGTCCCCCAGCATGACTCTTCCGTAGCCAAAGAGCTCACAAGGAGGAAAATAGACCACTGGATTTTACAGATCGGCTCAAGGACTGAAGCCTGTATGTAAACTCATCTTGTGATACACCTTAATTTTCCCTGCCATGACTAAATATTGCACCAGGCTATGTTTTTCATCCTGTGCTGGAGTTGGGGAAGTCTTATCTACAAAAAGGTGCAAGTGGGGTATTAGCTAATACAACTGCTTTTGAGAATATTGATTTCCTCTTTTTTTTTTTTTTTTTTTTTAAGTACAAGCACAAAGAAAATCCTTGCTTGTGCAGGGGACCCTTGGTTATAAAAGCCTCACCTATACGCTGGTTTGAGTGGTCAGATTGAGAACCACATGGAGTCTATGTTTTATGCTGTTCTTTCATACAGCAATTGATTTTAGTCAGCACTGTGAACCAAGGATGGAGCATGAGCACTGTTTGTATGCCAGGGAAAAGAATGAAAATAGAGATACAATGGCAACTCAAGCATATACCTTTGTAGCTATGGAACTATCCTGCACTCCTCTCTCTAAACTAAATCCAGTAGTTAATAAAACAAACACCTTCATGGTTCAAACATGTCTTTCCATCCTTTTGGGGAGCCTCTGAATGATTGGCATGTTTGCAATCCTGGCAATTCACCAGAGCCTTAGGATCCATTTTTGTAAATTTTTGCCCAAGTTTTTTTGTTGAATATAAAATTGATTTTTTTCTCCTCACCTGAAATTAAATGGAGTGAAATTTTTAATTCCTTTAAATAGTTTATTGTAAAAAAAATTACCTTTTCTGCCTGACATCTCAAAGCTTCCCCTGTTCTGATTGACTGAGATTTGCACAATCCACTGACAGCTGCAGGCAAATATGCTAGCAGAAACTTTAATAAAGTCTTTGGTTTTTAAAGCTTCAAAACTAAACCTGGCAGCTTTGGTTTTCAGTAATAGAACTAAGCACATTTTGATCAGCAGCTATTTTACTCCTATGCAGGTAGGATAGTTGTGCCTGACCAGATTGTCATTGTGATCTTGGTGGTGAGCTGCCACGCTCGGTGGGAGTATGTTGGGTTGCAATGCTGTAGTTTTTAAAAAATTTAAACTGCTCAAAGACCATGCCACTATATCAGCTAATTGGACATTGGGTATCATGATGTTTTGAAAATGCACAGGCTTGTGCTAGAGAAGTTTTTAAGTAATATGAAGCAAGGGAAGGTCTTTTCAGCATCTGTGGGAGACTGAAGAGGATGATGCTCTCAACATGTAATTAAATATTAATAATAGGGAGAGGTTGGACTTATTTTTATTCTCTAAAACATTGTTAATAGGTCTCAGTCTGGCACTGAAAACATTAGGTACATTGCTCTGTATCTCACCTTTTTAACCCTGTTTGCATGTTTAAGTAAACACATCTTTCGGTCTTTTGTGCTCCTGATTGGTGACAAAAACAATCTGTGCACTAAATCAGTGCCGGGCTCAGGAGAAGTGCATATTCTGGATCGAATTCATCCCATTGCAAACTGAGTAAACCATGAAAGCCACCAACTATTCTGTCTGTATTTGAACTGCGTATGGTTTGGTTGTCCAAAACAAAGGACAAGAATGTGGAGCTTATACATATCCACAAAAAATGTAGAAACCTTAAAAAAATAAATTGGATTAGGAAACAGATGAATATAATGACCTTCCTTACTCTCAATCATATGCTGCCAGCTAAGTGTTTGAGTCTGAAAAATTGCACTAATGAAGCTATTTGAAGGCTTTTGTGGACAACTGCTTCCTCTTTGAAGATTAAATGAATGATGTTGATGTGATTAATCTTAGTACAGGGAGTGATGCAGCAGCCAGAAAATACCTTGGTGATTTTCATAATTAAACTGAATCAACATTTCAAAGAAATGCCAGTGTTATCACTTGTATATTAGAATTACATTCATTAGACAGAAGAAACAAATAATTTGAGCAAACAAGATTTTCCTTTTGGTGTACTGAGACTTCTGTCATGTCTCAGAGTATCTCACTATAAATCATCATTACTGTTTAATTTTATCCTTGCTTTTTCAGTTACTTGTTTTCTGTTTATTTTTTCTTAACCATCCTAATGATTCACAGTCACTTGCTTCTTGATTGCTTATTTCAGTATTAAATAGCCTTTTCCAGTTTTCCAGTTAAAATTGCCTGCCCAGTATAGGATTTCAAATCACTGTCACTGAAAAATGATGTGCTGGTTTATGTGGATAATGGAGTCAGGCATTCCAACGATCTCTAGCTTTATAAGGGCTCATCTATAAAGGATAGGACAAGCCACAGAATATATGAGAGACAGGAGTGACAACAGCCTCTGCATAAGACTGAGAACACAAATAGTCGTTCACAGTGATCTGTGGAAATAACAGTTTGGGTCAGATTCTGCATGTTTAACTCATTCCCCGCTCAGTTGGTAGGACTGCCCGCAGTAATAGTCCTTAGCAGCTGCTAAAGCGGCAGAATCCAGATTCACATAACTGAGCAACCCTGAGTGGTGTTTTATAGTGCATATTTAAAATATTTGAATAATATATGTGCACTATTTTGTAGCATAAGGAACTTAAATTTGTTTCCCAACATACATGCTTGAACACATACATGCACACACATATTCACATGTGTGCTCATATACAACAAACTTCCCAACCTGCCAAACAATTTAGGTAGGGTAAAAACAATGAACATCGCAAAAATACAATCAGATGCTTCTTTAATGCAAATGAAAGTGAAGGTGTACAGTTAATGACAGTTGCATCGATACAAATTCGCTGTATCACTCTTTCTACCACTGCTTCAGATTATTTGAAAGGTTTCTCTGTGACTTTTGGTAACCCTGATATTTACAGTGTACTTCTAGTCACTGCACAATCTTTCCTTTCACAGCTGCTTAATAGAAAAAAGAAATGACTTTAGCGTAGTGGATAAAAAACTAGCCTTTCACCTTGAGGACCTCAGTTTTACTACATTCCATAATCTGAACTGAAATGAGCTTGGTGGTCTCCACATGATCTCTAATGGGCAATAATCAACACCACCAAGCTGAAGTTTTCCTCCATACTCAGTTTAAAAGCAGCATGTGGACTTGGAATGCCCAGTGATCCCAAGGAAAATGTTTCTGTGCTACTGTCTAGATATGGTATAAAGAAAACCTCCCTCCCACCCTGTCTGACCTTCAGTCCCCTCATCTAACCTTGTCTTTCCACATAGCTTACTCCCTTTACCTCAGCTCATTCCTCCTGTCCCATCTCTTACATCTTTATAGAGGAAATGTATTTGCTGTCATCCCGTGTATCCTTTTGTCTATTTTTTTACTGTTCTTCTTTATTGTGTTCTGTGTCCCTTAGGTTGGGCGCTACTCTGCACAGTGTTTTGTATATGACTCAGTGTTTCCTACTATCAGAATAAATGTGATTACCATCAAGGCATCTGCAGGTGGGAGACCCCAAGGTACATGCTATAATTAATGGCCCAAAAGTGAATCCAATGGAATTCATGTGTTGACAGATCTCATATGCACATTTGGGGCTTGGACTAGATGACCTCTAAAGGTCCCTTCCAACCAAAACCATTCTATGATTCTATGATCTGTCATGCTGGGTGGCAGCTCTGTATTTATCAGTCACCACAGAGGGAACCTTGTGACCAAAGAAAATGGTCAATGACCTGTACGTTCATCTCAACTACTTTTAACCATAAAAAAGACAAGTTGTCTAGTCTCAGCTAACAGACTCCTGCTGTTGTCCATGAATACAGAGGTAGGCATTTCTGAATGGAGATTTATTTCAGCTGAAGACAGCTTACTATGATAGCTGAGCTGAATAGCTCTCTGGAGGTGCCCATGCTTTCCACTGGCTTTAGGACAGACAGCAAGCCTCAGCTGGGTAACCAGCCTTGGAGTCCTCACCTCATCCTCTGTGGCCCAGGTCTACGTGGCTTTTCAAGTATGTCTCAAAAGAGCCTGGGAATATAAGGAGACTGTTCATTCAGGAAATTGTTTTGGCTGCAGATGTGTGAACATGGGAATGACTTTACAGTCATTCGCGTGAAAGGATCAACAGCAGATTGGTAGGTTGGGCTTGATGTGCTAGAAAATTTCACTGTCTTTTCTGAGATCCAGCCTGATCTCTTTGCCTTGAGGAGGAGGGGAAAGAGGAGAGGAGAGAAAACGTGGATAAAAAGAGGAAGTGTCCTGCTCCCTGCAGTTAATAGCAAAATGTATTTTTGTAAGCCTGTATCTTTAGCTGTTTTTAAATTTTTGTTGCTTACATCTGCTCTTAAAAATGACTCCAATGGGCATCCCTCATGTTATTTCAGATATTTCAAACTCAGTCTGCCTTCCTTTTCTCGCTTCCTTCTCACTCCAGAACTTGACATAAGGCTACTTGAACCCAGCAGAAGGCCTAAGTAAGATCAAGGGCCAAGTGCTATGTAGTGTGCACGCTGCCAGTGTGAGGACACTGGTCCTGGTCAGGATGGTGCTGTACTTTTGGGCCTGAGAGTTAGAGGTGATTTCCTGGCAGGGATGCATTTAGGAAAGTAAAAGTAGCTGGGATAGGTAGCTGGGATAGGTAACTCTCACAGAGAAGTAGTGAGGAAGCAACAGCAGACAGTGGGTGTGAGTGCAGTATTGCTCTCTGAAGATATACTACACTAGCTACGGGGATATCATAATTTCCTTTTGTGTAGATATGGTTATACTGATGTCTTCCTTTTGTCCAGAACAATTAATTAGGGTGGGATTCCCTTCAGCTGGTTTTAGACATTCAAAACCTCATGAGGTTCAACAAGGCCAAGTGCAAGGTCCTGCACCTGGGTCGGGGTAACCCCTGGTATCAGTACAGGCTGGGGGAAGAAAGGATCGAGAGCAGCCCTGCCTAGAGGGACTTGGGGGTGCTGGTGGATGAAAAGCTGGCCATGAGCTGGCAATGTGCACTGGCGGCCCAGAAGGCCAACCGTACTCTGGGCTGCATCAGGAGAAGCGTGGCCAGCAGGTCGAGGGAGGTGATTCTGCCCC
>NW_009259795.1:1041200-1046588 GCF_000687185.1 Egretta garzetta | reverse complement strand
AGGATGGTAAACCAGTGGAACAGGTTGCCCAGAGAGGTAGTGGAGCCCCCATCCCTGGAAGCATTCAAGGCCAGGTTGGATGGGGCTCTGGGCAGCCTGATCTAGTTAGCGGTGTCCCTGCTCCTGCGGGGGGGTTGGACTAGATGACCTCTAGGGGTCCCTTCCAACCCAAAACATTCTATGATTCTATGAAAAAGTAGGCATTGAACCTGAACTGGTTCTTCAATGTCTCTTTGGAGTGAATGTAAAGAGACAATCATCTCATGGAATTCAGTCCACCCCTGAACAAGTATCTCATGCAGGATGGATGAATCGCTCCTCGGAGGTACCTATTGCGCTTTATTTTTAGGTGGTTACAGCTAGGGACAATTAATCCTTTCCCTCTTATAAGTTATTTATGTCATTTCCATAGTCATCTGACTATAAAAAATGCAGGCAGGAGTATGTTGTACAACACATATCATACTCTATGCATACACAAATGTACATATGTGTGCATTCTTATGGCTCCAGGAGCCAGATGCTGTAGAGGGTTTTGAACAGGTTCATTTATGAGAGGAACAATATCAAAACAGCTTCAGTGCAGAAAAATTAAAGGAAAAATGTGCTTCTGTTGGAGAAGATTTCTAGTTCAGTAGCTCTGTTGGAAGCTGGGAAGCCTATGTTTTCAGACTCCTGAGCAACAGACAGATTGGAGAAGGTGGAAGTTATAGGTGAGCATTTATTAACCCCCAACAGACTGCTGTTGTAAACAAGAATTATAATGACTATTGTTGAATATTACTGTTTGTAAAAAATGTTTAGTATGTACAGATAGAAAAGGCAATATGAGTTTTAACAGCAAACTCAGTGACAATATCTTCAGAAACAAACACTTTAAAAAGGAGTTAATGTTTTGAAACAATACCATGTTCCTACTCATTGCCATGCTCTTAAAAACAAGGAAAGGAGTAATAAGGGATACCTTTTATCTTACTTTGCCCATATAATGAACATTCAGATATTTCAAACACAGTCTGCCTTCCTTTCCTCTCCCCCTTCCGTTAAAGTTCCGTTATGTATCACTTTTACATGTAATATACATGTTTATTTCTACCTATTTTTACAGGTATGAGAAAATAACATACCTAAAAAAGACATTATTTTATAACCAGTTTGTGGTAAAATATTTATAGTAGTTGTTTATCCATAATAATGTTGTATATTTAACACAAAGATGAAAAAAGTACAACATTGTTGGTTTAAGGTAAATGTATGTGTTTATATGGTTTACATTTCAGTATTAATACTTAATGAGTATACAGATGATTTTGTTTCCCTTTTAAAAGAGCTTTCTAGGATGCTTATATTTGAAAATGACTGAAGAGCTAGATTTTAAATGTTTAACTACAAAATGTTTTGTGATGAAATAAAGATTGCTTTATTTTTTATAGGAATGGTCCTTCCTTAGTAAAGCTAGGTGGTACTGCTAAAAATGTCACTGTTCCAGAGCTTCAAAAGCCTTTCACAAGTGGTGATGTGGAAGTCTTGGACAGGATAGTGATAGGTGATTCTGTTCATTGGATTAAGAGTTCATTGTGTGTTGGACTGGCAGATACAAACCAGGACCTCTATACTTGACTTCCCAAATTACAGATGAGGTCAGGCATGATATTGTGGTATCCGGAATGGCACTAGACACTATATTTAGGAAAAGGAGTCCCTAGTTGACCTGCTTTAGACATCATTGATTTTATGGAGAGATGACTTGCACCCTTGAAGTTGCCTTTGTCAATGACAAAGGAAATGTAGAGTGACCAGCCTAGTCATGGGCATCCATGCTGCAGCATTAAAAATAGGTGAGCTGAATCTAAGTCCAAAACCTAATGACCTAGCTTCTTGCTCAGCTATCACTTCATCCTGGAAGGCCCACAAATCTTTGAGTTCCTAATTCCCATTCATCCTCTGAATTTCATTGGGAAGTTGGGCAACTAAATCAAGATTTAGGAGTTAGATCTCCAGCTCCAAAGACAACAGCGTATTGATGCCAGACCATCTAAAACGGGGGCCTTACTGGTTTACAGGTGTCAAATATGCCTATTAAAACATAGTTGGAGTTGATCCTGCTGTTTTCTCTAAGAAAGCCTTATCATTAGGATTCTTGTTCAAGATTTGGGTTTGGGACCTGTTGCAGCTTGAGATGACTTGAACCCCATCCCCACTATCCCAAGGAATATTCTGTTTATGACACTGTCAGATCAGCAGGGATTAAAGGCCTTGTCTTCTCTTCTGTTAGAGATGGACAGCTGCATAACACTCGTTAGTCATTGGTCACAAAGAAGTGCTAGTATAGGTGGTTGCTTTTTGGAAATTCTCCAGTTTGGTCTCTCCTTTTTTTAAATGAATTTTACTCAATAATTATCAAAACCAAAATAAAAACACATTTTCTTAAAAATAATGGCCAATTCTCTTTCTTAGTTTCCTTTCTTCCAGCAAAGAAGCCTAACCACCAGGCTTGAGTCATAGTTCCTTAGATCTTCCTTCCTTATGGTCCTATAAATATTCTGCTGTGAGATGTTATTTCATTGTAACTGATTGCAGTCACCATTGTCACATGAAACCTGCTCTTTCAGGAGGTTATCCTCAGCTAAGTACACTGGATTCTTGTTGTGTTTGGTCACCTGAATAGTTTTCTGGACTAGTTTGCTGTCTATATTGGCTAAAGGCCAGATTCACTTCTCCACTTGTTGACTCCCAGGGCTATCTCAGATACTCTAGTTTATTCAAGATGTGGGCTCTTGAATGACACAGATCCAAAGGGACACCCACGTCTCATGTAGAGATCATACCCATGATCTCCATCCACACAGAGAACTAGTTTACTGGTAGACACATACATACAGACTCCTAAATTTACATTGCTGTAGTCTGGTGTTGAATCTTTTACTCAAGGTTTGATTCAGCTGTCCATGTGTAACCCCTTAGTGCTATTTCAAATACCTTAGGTTTATCTGTCTGTGAAGCCGGTGGCCATGACATAGAATCTAAGTGAGACCTTCATTCCTCTGGAATGTTGGCTAAAGGGCAGCTGGAGGGCTACCCTGCAATATCTCATACAGCTTTTAGATGCCTATGTATAGGCAACTGTAATAAGCTCCTAATGTCAGTGCCTAAACTTCAGAGGGAGGCAGTGATATAGCTGTATTCTGTGGCTAATGTTTCATAACAGCTATCTTTAAGTGAGTCTGCTCCCAGCAGGTAAACTCTCTGGACTGCTCTTTAGTGCCTAGCTCTCTCCACTAATCAATTAGGAAGCCTAAGCACCCAATTTAGGCAGTCTGTGACTGCCTAATTAATGTTCTTAATTTTCCTAACTCCTAAAAAGGAATTAGGAGATGATATACTTCCTTGAGTCTGTGCCCAAGCAGCCAGTGTTTCATTATTAAAATGATCCAAGAGTCTAAAATCTGCTTCTGCACAATCTGATAACTGCCTAAATCCTCATCCGCTAGATGTGTAGCACATGTCTATGCAATTTTTGGATGTTAAATTATTTTATCCAACACATTTATTGTATATGCAATGTGATATGAACAGGTTTAACTCCTGATATACCTTGCAGAGTTCTGTGGCCCTGTAGATGAATGGGGGATGCCAAGTCCTTCAGGGTTTGTTGCATAAAAGTAGAATAGAGCATATGCTTTAAGTTAAGTCGGAACTTGTTTTCATTTAAGGTAGAAAATTCTGATTCAATTCATTCTATTTTGTTAGGGATTTGAAACTGCATCTCTCACCAAAATGTTCTAAGCATCAGGCTAGTAGATTTTCTGGGGTTGGCTGCTCACAGCCTCTCCTTGTGAGATGTGATGTTCCACTTCACAGAGAGTGATTAAATATTCATTAAGCTAGTGAAAGAACAAGCTTCTCAGAAGACAGAAAGAGTCTGGTACTTAAGGCAGTCACCTGGGAAAAAGGGAGATCTGGATTCCAGTCACTGCTGTAATGATTACTTAGTATTAAATACATACACTGGTTCACGAACTGGAACCCAGCTTCTTCTTTCTTGGGGGGAGGGGGTTGACTATCAAGTACTTCTCCCTTTCTGTCTGTTGCAGTGATTACTTAATTATCCAGGAAAGCTCTGGCTAGGGAGAATGAGCACTCCTCTGGGAAGTGGGAGACTGCAGTTCCACGTGGCAAAGAAAACTAGATGTGCATTTCTCTTGTCCTTTATTATCCAAAAGCTAGAAAAGGAAACCCCTTTCATTAGGGGGTAAAACATTGTAACTCAGGGCTTTAGAACCATGAATCCCAAGTGGAAGAAGGCATCTCCTCTAATCCAAAAATAAGTTGCAGAGTAAGGAGAAGGTTTGAGGCATAAGCTTAATCTTAACATTTCCTGAAGTGCTTCCTTGCTCAGCACGTCTTTGTGGATTCCTTCTTTCCTGTATGATTTGTAAGGAAACAGACGTCTAACTCAGGACTGCAGATTCTACTACAAAAGTGTACCTTTTGGATAAGTACTGATCTGTCCTTTCAGGTGAAGTTATCAAAAATATTTTACATTGTTTCCATAACTCCTGTTGAAGTCAGGGTAGATTTTCCCATGGATTTAAGAAGGGGCACAACTATGCCAGCAGGGACATTTCTTATACCTCACTTTTCCCATGTAGTTTCACAAGGAGAAATATTAGAGTATATATTTGGTTAAATAAATCTTTGTAGGATCATTTGCATTCTTGATACAAAGGCGGGAGATTTTTTCTTTCTTTTTCTTTTTCTTTTTTTTTTTTTTAACATGTATGTTTCTATGCTGACAAATACAAAATGTTGTACATTGATGCGAATAATTTGAACTTCTGGTATGCCTCATGGAGATGTGTGGCTCTGATTCAGCAGCAGGTGACCTATGGAGTTTCAGGGTTTTGCTGCAAGGGGTGAATCTGAGCATATGCATTGAGTTAAGTCTATGAACTTGCTGACTCAGGACCTACACTACCTGTATCTGATCAAGGAAAGACCTGTTAGACATTGAAAACCTCTGGCATTAGGCAGTGAGAGAAAGAAAAGCAAAATAAATGTTGACTTGCTTATAGAACACATTGAAAAAGAATTTAAAAAGACCAACCAGACAAATCCTTTTAATGTCACAATATGAACTAGAGGTAAATTTTTTACCTGGAAAGACAAATGACTGTTTTTTCTTGCCTCAGAAAGAAGCCAGAAGAAGTGGTTCAGGAAAAAGAAGGGATTAGATTTATTTTTGCATGAAGATAAACCAAAGTAGACAGGAAATACCCCCTTTTTCACCTTTGTATTTTCTCCTTTCACTCTCTATCTGTCTCCCTCCTTCCTTCCTACTGTTAGTACTTTCTTGTTTCCTTTTTTTTTTGGTTCCTTCCCTCTTTT
>NW_009259795.1:987014-1040374 GCF_000687185.1 Egretta garzetta | reverse complement strand
CTTTCCCTTCTTCTCTCTCTTTTTTCCTTTACTCTTTTCCCTTTATCCAACTGCAGCCATTCCAGACTCACTTGCACAAAACCACCATCAAAATCAATCTTAAATGAGGGATTTGGCTGCAGACTCACTCACAGCTACTTTTTCTGTCCCAGCAGTACAAAAGATTTATCCAGAAAGCCATGATAGGAAAGCTAGGATTCTCTGCCTCTGAAAACAGTCTTTGAACTTTTCAGCCAGAGGAAGTTTTCTGTTGGCTATCACTTATGAAAAACATGTTGGCTTTGTTCATTTTTGTTCTTATCCAGTAAAGTTCAACAACCTAAAAGACATATCTAGGCCTTGATCCTTGAATCTACTGAAAGCACAAAGGAAAAAGAGAGGGGACTAGAAAGGAAAACTATTAGGCTACAGTAAGCTAGTGTGTGCTCTTCCAGGCTGAAAGAGAGCAAGATGAATGATGAGACGTGGTTAGGATGTGGCAAGAGAGAGAGAATTTCTCCTTAAAGTCTCTGTACTTCTCTGCTGCTAATGACCTTGTTCGCTCCAACATGCCAGCAGCTTTCTGCACTACCTGTCTTTCTGAAAAATAAAAGTATAGAAGACATTTTAAATAATTCCAAATCTGTCCAAGTTAAGAAAAGAGAGAAGTGAGGAAATGAGAAACCAGCAAGCAAGCTGGTTCCTTGGCATGGGTCAGAAGCACTAAAGCAGGCAGCTCACTCTGAGGGGCAGCTGGTGCTTTTTTGGCTGGTGTCCCACTCTTGCCCTGGCATCTGAGATTCATATTCTAATTAACCCCTGAACTGGGAAGTACTCAGGGTTGCTGCTAGGTCACATTTTAATTAAAATTAAGAAGATTCTTGGAACACATGGGGGAGCTCATCAGAGAGTTTTGATTGTTGCTGTGTTACTATTGTCCTCATTCCTCTTTCCTCCCTAAACTTCTTCTAATCAAGCAATCAGAGACAGCTTTCCCACCTGGCAATGCAAAGCCTGGTCCCCACCCCCTGACATGCTGCTATTCATTTTAAAGGAGTGGCTGTAAAGTAATTTATGAATGTCAGACTGTTCCAAGAGAAGAAAAGTCCATCAAGAGCTTTAAAACACTAGAGATACAACTGCTGTTCCTTCATTTCTGTTTCAGTTTCTGGCAGTCAGCCTACCTGAGATATTCATCCCAGATTTGAAAGGTGTGACACCATAAGAGACAGAAGTACCAAAAGAGGAGCTACTGATCCTCTGCAGTGTCACTAGGACAGACAGCCAATACAGATGTTTGATTGTCAGCAGACTAGGTACCCAAAGTGTCCTGTTCTGGCATGGAGAGTGGCCAAAGAAAGATAATTAGACATCTATTTAGGAACTGATGGGAGACTACACGCAGATTTCTGTGACACCAATGGCAACCAGTAGGAAAAGGGCAGCAAGGGGAAATATCCAAGAATCTTCTTAATTTTAATTAAAATGTGATACTTCATCTGGCTTCTGCCAGCCAGTCACTGCTACTAGATACCTTTAAAGTCACTGGTTTGGAGAAAAGAGGAACAATTGCTGAAAAGCCATCACCATCCCCTCCACTAACTTAGAATCTTTTTGGAATTCACCCTGTCAAGTACTACTCAGAATTAATGAAAAACAGCAGTGAAATTAACAGCAAATTACTTAATTTATAAGAAGTGAGAAGAATCACAGCCCATGTTAATGAAGCTCTTAGTTTTGAGACTCAAAACCAAGTCCTGTAGTTCATCATCACAGAGAAAATGAAATTATAAATGGTATGAAAGCAGCTAGGCAGTAGAATCTGGGAAGCATTAGGTTGTGTACTGTCACAGAACTGTCCAGTCTGGCATAATATCCTGTCTTTATTCTATTTGTAAGTGAAAGGAAGAAAAGCAAATTCAGGGTAGAATAAAAAGAGATGTGGTTTCAATATGTACTTGTTATTTGTGTGCACGCTTATATGATTAGCTGCATTGACCATCTAAATACTGTAAGGAGAAATGGAGCTAGAGGGAGAAATTAGGGACTACTGTTGCTTTCCACAGTCTCAAGAAAATAAAAACCTGCTGACCTAGATCTTCAGATCTTTTCTCTCTTTTTATTTTCTTTTTCTTTTTTTATGCTTTTCCTGACCCAAATGCGTTTGCACTGGACTTCAAGATTCAGAACATCCATGTGCTACTTTCCTTGCTAGGAGCCTCCAGAGCCCTTTCTCTGCTTCTTCCTTGTTATCAACCACGACAGAAACCATGTGCAAGTTCAGTTCTTTTGCAGATCATCTCGCTGTCAACAACAACTTTCCTTAACTCTCATTGCCACCATCCTCCTGGCACAGCTGGTATTGAGTCCAAAACCACCGGATGTAATGTCAGAGATACTGTTGTCCTGACACCTAACAGGTGTATCGATGTGATGTGTTTTAACAAACCAGTGTCTAAAGCTATGTTTTAGTTGCACATTTTTGAATAGAAGACACTGCCTTGTTTTCATTTCCTGTAATGGGTTTATACTCAAAATAAAATATGCACAAATTTATACAGAGATTGTAGACATTCAATAGACAAAATGTACTCGTGTTATTTAGGTTGTGTCTAAGACAGCTCATTCCTGTTGAAATATTTTGGGAATGATGATGGTCAAGGGAAATGGAAATGTTTATATTTTCAGTTAGTTAGGGTGGGATTAGCATTGCATGCTTCTATCAAAGCTAATTGCCTATACTCCTTTTCCAGGCCACAAACAACAAAAATATGCTTCTGGGGAGTGATTCTCCTCTTCTGAAAGTAGATGTCTAAATATGTCAGATAAATTGAACTCTGCAAATGCCTGGTGCTTTCCATTGCTTAAAGATCTAGACAACAAACTCATACGTAAATGTTAACATATAAAACATCTCAGGCTGGCCAGGAGGAATCTCACCCATATTGGATTTCTTCAGGTACAGGTTCAGGGAAGCATCCATTCTAGAAAATCACTTATATATCTAAAATGTAAGGAAGTCCTTCAGCACTCTTATCAGCTGGATCTTCTTGTACTAAACTCACATACTCAGCTTTGTTAACTTTACACATCCACTGCTGTGAATACTGAGACCCTCTGGAACAAATTACTTACTGAAGGAGATGGTTGTAGTGGTCCAAAATGGAGCAAGGGAGTGAATTAGTGGTATGGGTGGTCAGGGGCACTCTGTTTGTCCTATTCTGCTACTACAGGGATGAATGGTATATTAGTTCTATCACACTACATGACCCATGCATTTGTTTGCTTTGTGTGGACCAAAAAATGAGGAAACTATATGAAATCTTTAAAATTAACACAATTGTATTTGAACGGTAAATAAATACTTTTTGGAAGAAACAGTTTTAGGAGAAACTTAGATTTCTTATGGTCCTTTGGATTTGAGTGCATTCTTTTTGTGTGTGTTTTGAGATTACTTTTAATTTAGTGCATACTTTGCTTATACTGAGCAATAGAAAACAAAGCTTTCAAGAAAACGCTCGCATTAGAAGGAAAATGAACACAACCAATTATTTCCCCTGATTTCACACATGTAGGACCTTCAGAAATAGTGAAGTGATGGTGTATCTCTGATTACATCTATCCCCATGGCTTGGGGAGTACAGTTAATTTGAAGGGTCCTTCTTTGCTTGCTCATTGCATTGTCCCTTGATTTTGTTTGTCACCCTTTTATTTTTTTCATTCTCCTCTGACTAACTGGAAATTGATTTCTCTCTGAGTAGGAAGGTTATTTCTGTGCTGTTTAGCTCAGTATTTCATTTGAGATTTGATTTAAAACAAAATCCTTCTGTTGTTGGTTTGTCTTTACTGTGTAGTGCTTTAATGATTCTTGGTAGGCTTCCTATGCATTGATTAATTCAAATAAATAAAATGTCAGTATTTATGGTAAGAAGGAATACACCTACATATATTTCCTGTATATTAGTAATCCGACTCTTTTGTTCTCTTTCTCCCTTTAAATGCAATTACATCACAAAATTGATTTTGCTCCTTTCCAATGCAGAGCTATAGTGAATCAAAAAATATCTACAATTAATGGGAGTCCTAATTACTTCTTACAGGTGAGAAACAGTTTATTTTTTTAACATTTGGAAGGGAGAATTAATTTTTTTCAGTCAGCACAGCGTGAATATTATGTATCACAAATGTCACAAGATAACTGCTTTTGTCACATGTAATCCAACTAAATAATTATTTGCAACAGCCTGCAAAAATGTTTAAAACCATTATTTACAGGGAAATCTGAGAAAATATTGTCTCATTTCATTTGGGAGGCACTTTGTTTTGTTACAGATGCTAAAGAACATCGAGACACAATGTCTTATCAACTGAAGTGAAAAATCTCATTTATCTAATCACTCACTCCTATTATATTTTCATTATACCGAAGTGCATCAGTTCATTTGATGTAAGACTGGGGTAAGGGATATAAAAACAGGTGGTGAAAAAGGAAAAGTTATTCACTTAATTCCCCTGCCAAGTAAGGTTTCAAGATGCCTTCATACACTGTGAGAATGGCAAGGCTGCAGAGCCAGCTATAGGAGGCGTAGAAGTGGATATCTTTATCTCTTTGATGACTTACCTCCTGAGGACACTGCACAAGCTACTGCCTCATCCAGAATAAATTTTTCTGGAAGACTGCACATTAGATCATAATCAAGACTAAAGAGGCTTCTCAGCTGGCTGATAAGGAGTTATCTTTGCAGTCCCCTACATCAGGACACAATACTTCTTTTGCAGGTATTTCATAGAATCATAGAATTGTTTAAATTGGAAAAGACCTTTAAAATAATCAAGTCCAACCATTGACCTGTCACTGCCATTCCACCACTAAACCATGTCCCTAAGCACTTCGCCTGCCTGTCTTTTAAATACCTCCAGGGATGGGGACTCAACCCCTTCCCTGGGCAGCCCATTCCAATGCTTGACAACCCTTTCAGTGAAAAAATTTTTCCTAATGTCCAACCTAAACCTGCCCTGGTGCAACTTGAGGCCATTTCCCCTCATTCTATCACCTATTACCTGGGAGAAGAGACCAACACCCACCATTTACATCATCATTGACAATTCAGATCAATTTGTGAGTATTCAGGGACTTCTGTGTTGGAACCTGCCAACAGCTGTCCTCAGTCTTCCAAAATAACTAGCAATAGCTGCAACTGAAAGCAGTGCTGTCCTTTACTTCTACCTTCACTCAGGGTTCTCTGCTGTTAAATATCCAGGAGCACTTGGTGGTGCTGACTTGACCTGCCAAGATCCCTTTTTTCTTGAGTTAAAATATCTGCTTTAACATATAGTTTATCAAATAACTACATAAGTCAGAGTGGTGGAGAAAAGGTATGGAAAGAAGAGGGTAAGAAAATAGGAACAAAAGTTTATGAGAAAATCATAGTGAGTGGAATGAGACATCAGAAGTTCACTGGAAAAACACAATTGCATTCTTTAGTACTAAAAAAAGTCAAATAGTAGAAATGGTTGGAAAATGAAGTTTCCATTTCACAGGAATTTTCACATTTCAGAATGTGCTTGTCTTTAAAATGTGTGAAATACTGAAATCTCAAATTATTTCCTGTCATACAAAACCTGAAACATTTTTTATTCGGTAACTTCAAATAACCCTATTACAAATAATTACTTTGATAAAGCCAAAATGTTTTATTTATAAAAAGCATAACATTATCATCTGAAACAGGTACAACAATATTCAAAACTCCATTTTGGTTTTGATCTATTCAGAATCTTCTCATGGATCACAAAAGAAATTTTCTAATGAAATAACTCAGAACAGTTCCCTCAAAAATACTTAGATTGTCTCTTAACTGACTCTGTGTATACAACAATCAAACAAGGAAAGACTGCTTCCTAGATACAATAGCAAGCATCCACAACTTCAATTATGAATTGCATGTTTCAGATATCCCTCCATGGCAATACTCACAATCCAGCAGAGCTAGCAATATAAATCACAGGTCATAATGTAACGGAAAGGCAACTTGATAGAAAAACATCCTGCAATTTTAGCAAACAGCATGTGCATAGATTTGGTTTACGGCATGGAGGGTGTTCAGTAAATGTTGATTAGCTTCTACATAAGCTGCAGAAGCCTACTGAGTTTGACATGATGTTTCCCCATATCCACAAGTGTTGTTTCAGAGGTCTTTGGCAACAATCAATAGACAATCTTAGCGCTCATAGAATCATAGAAGAATGTTTTGGGTTGGAAGGGACCCCTAGAGGTCATCTAGTCCAACCCCCCTGCAGGAGCAGGGACACCACTAACTAGATCAGGTTGCTCAGAGCCCTGTCCAACCTGGCCTTGAATGCTTCCAGGGATGGGGCCTCCACTACCTCTTTGGGCAACCTGTTCCAGGGTTTTACCACCCTCAGTGTAAAGAATTTCTTCCTTATATCTAGTCTAAACCTACCCTGCTTCAGTTTAAAACCATTGCCCCTTGTCTTGTCACTGCTGGCCCTACTAAAAAGATTGTCCCCATCTTTCCTATAGGCCCCTTTTAGGTATTGAAAGGCCGCAATCAGGTCTCCCCGCAGCCTTCTCTTCTCCAGGCCGAACAAGCCCAACTCCCTCAGCCTGTCCTCATAGGAGAGGTGCTCCAGCCCTCGGATCATTTTTGTGGCCCTCCTCTGGACCCGTTCCAACACTTCCTTTTTTTTAGGGTATGGTTGGCCTTCTGGGCTGCCAGCACACATTGCCGGCTCATGTCCAGGTTTTCATCCACCAGCACCCCCAAGTCCCTCTCAGCAGGGTTGCTCTCGATTCTTTCTTCCCCCATCCTGTAATGATATGGGAGGTTACTTTGACCCGGGTGCAGGACCTTGCACTTGGCCTTGTTGAACCTCATGAGGTTCATACAGGCCCACCTCTCCAGCTTGTCCAGGTATCTTTGGATGACATCCCATCCTTCTGGCGTACCAACCGCACCACTCAGCTTGGTGTCATCTGCAAACTTGCTGAGGGTGCACTCGATCTCGATGTCTAAGTCATTGATGAAAATATTAAACAGCACCGGTCCCAGTACAGACCCCGAGGGACACCACTTGTCACTGGTCTCCATCCGGACATCGAGCTGTTGACCACTACCCTCATATTATGTAGTGGTATGGATTGGGCTGGTTTACCATTCGGCTAATGAACGCTTCCTACATTTGGCTTAAATATTGAATCTCTTTGGATGATCCCTGGAGGAGGGCATAGGAGGATTCTCCCAAAGACCATTATCCCCAAAGTCATATCTGTTTGACAAACAATTCCTATGTTTAACTCTCACACACCTCGCTTCTCTTCCTCCTAAGATTTTTCTCAAAATCTCAGGTTAAATTCTGAACTTGCTAGGCACTCAGGAAGCAAAACACTATCATAAAAAAAAGGGACAGGCTGTTAATGGAGTTTGATCATGAAAGATGGCAAGGAACTGCATCTCCATACAGTTAGTGGGATGAGGCTTTAGGGGGTGTGGTGGCTGACTGTGTTCTCAGTGTGATGATATCTTCTACTGGCAGTCAATAAGAAAAATTGAAAGAGTATTTTAACAAGTTTCAGTGCAAAGATTTTACTTCCTCAAGATACTCTAGAGTTCCCCTCGCAGGCTGAAATAGCAGGTGACAGAGAGTTTCTAGCTGAAACCTTTGCATACAAGGTGACACAGCTTCAGAAAAAGAGACATCATTCTACCCAGTAGTTGGAGGATTTTGGTACCCTTCCTGAAGCTGTGGATTCAAATTCCTTTAAGCAAAGGAGAGACTGAACCTCAGTCCTGCAACACATGGGTAACCACATTAGTAAGGTCACCATTACTCATTCTTCCGCCTGTATTTTGTAGGCAGCTTAACCTTTTAAATATGTTCAAAGCATGAAATGGACGCTACCCAACACTGGGTCACTTCTGGAATGGGAAAGAGAAGGGCAACCTTGAATGCCAGCAAGTCAGAGCATGATGGGTGGGGAGGGCTTTCAGGATCAACTGGGTTTTAAACAGAGATCCTAAAGGAATAACTTTTGGATTAACATGCATACAACAGTAGTTAGACATAAAATAGTAGTTAGACACTTGTCATCTAAATCCCTTTGTTTATCTATCCCTTACTGCCTCTACTATTCTTTCATGTTCCCATGTGTCCTTTGTGACTAGATTTAAGTATCATTATTCTCTTTACAAATGAGATCACAGTATGTCCACTTTTGAGGAGACTCGCCTGTCTTTTGTCCATAATGCATGTGCTGCTTGGACACAGTTTTATTTTTTCACTTTTGAAGCTGTAATACGGACCACAGATTTCAAGATCCATTTCCGTACCTATGCCACCTTGTCAAGTCAGGCAGTTGCAAAATGCTCTACACTGATGGTCAACACTGCTTTCAGTTTCACTCTCTTTAACACTAAATCTGCCATGCTTTTTCTGAATAAATTGATCACTGGGAAAAAAAAAAAAGGAAAACAAAAGGAAAAAGACTTGCTAGAATTCACAAATATGTTCATCCTTTTTGAATGTTAGTGATAAAATTGGAATATAAAGCTGTTCCTGCTGCAGACCCTGCTTGGAATGGTTAGCAAGAGTTTGTGACCAGTTTCAGTCCTTGAGGTAGAATCATAGAATCATAGAATGTTTAGGGTTGGAAGGGACCACTAGTGGTCATCTAGTCCAACCCCCCTGCAGTGAGCAGGGACACCCCTAACTAGATCAGGTTGCTCAGAGCCCCATCCAACCTGGCCTTGAATGTTCCCAGGGATGGGGCCTCCACTACCTCTCTGGGCAACCTGTTCCAGTGTTTTACCACCCTCATTGTAAAAAATTTCTTCCTTACCTCTAGCCTGAACCTACCCTGTTCTAGTTTAAAACCATTTCCCCTTGTCCTAACACAGCTGGCCCTACTAAAAAGACGTTCCCCATCTTTCCTATAGGCCCCCTTTAGGTACTGGAAGGCCGCAATCAGGTCTCCCCGTAGCCTCCTTTTCTCCAGACTGAACAAGCCCAACTCTCTCAGCCTGTCCTCATAGGAGAGGCTGCCATGCTTTTTCTGAATAATTTATCACTGGGGAAAAAAAAAAAGGAAAACAAAAGGAAAAAGACTTGCTAGAATTCACAAATATGTTCATCCTTTTTGAATGTTAGTGATAAAATTGGAATATAAAGCTGTTCCTGCTGCAGACCCTGCTTGGAATGGTTAGCAAGAGTTTGTGACCAGTTTCAGTCCTTGAGGTATTTAATAAATATTGCTGAAAGTCTTCATAGCCAGATTTGAGTAAAGCCAATCCTCAATGGGTACAATCAGAATTGTGCGTTTAATCTGAATATGCTTCAGGTCACTGCTCAGACTTGTCCTTTATAAGAATACTGCTTACAGTTTGCTTTTCTAGTAGCTGTAGAAAATGTTTCCAGTGCTTGGAAACATATGATCTCCTAGGCGGCTTCAAAGTAAATAACCTTTTCTATGTCAGCTGCTCTGCCCAATTTAGTTCTCCAGTCAACTCTACGATCTTTTAATACGAATTTTGTTAATGGTGCTTTGTCTGAAAATATTATCTTGCCCCACAAAAGCCTTCCAGTTCTATTTTGCTTCGCTTTTGGTTTTGAACCAGTCATTTGTGGAATGATTTGCATTTTGTTGGATCTGTCTTGACACCCCTTTCTGATAGATTTTTCCTCAAACATGAGAGTTCTTATGGAAATGGAACTTGGCTTTATGCACTTTCTATGTCTTATCCCTGACAGTCTGTGCAACTCATACAAGCCAGCACATTCTCAATCTGTGGTGCTCTACTGAAATTATCATCTTTGTACAACTTGTTAATGTCAGTGGCATTTAGAAGTCTCTGCACTGAGCTATGAAATAATTCAGATGCAGAGAGAATCCCTAAAATAGGCATTTGAAAAGAGCGCCTGCAGACAAAAAATGTTAAACATCCACTATCACGAACCTTCCCATTTAAGGGGATTTTGCCAAGCAGATCTGATGCTCTCAGAATAAAAGTAGGGGCATCAGCCAGCTCTCTTGGGATGGCTGGGCTAGTTAAGATGACATAATACTTCCAGCGTAATGTTGGTTCTCAGATCCAGATGCTTTACCCGTGACCATAGAAACCCAGTTTCACCCCTCCCTTCCCATACCCTATAAAAAGTATATATTCATTACGTTGGTTCTTCAGCTTTCTACTTATTGCTCTTGATGTGATGTACTGCCACTTATTCTTTGGCCTTACTCTATCCCACTGGTGCTCTAAAAGCTATCCATTTGTTGTAAAACAAGCTTTACTCTAAGGAAGGAGGAGGCTTTGGCTCCATTCCACTTTACCCCTTTTATGATACTCCAGTGGTGAAAAGGCAGAAGAGATCCATAGGATATGGAATTTGCCCTTAGGAGTTTGCTCAAGAAAAGGCAACTTAGCTTCAAGTTTGTTTTTTTTTTTCTTTTTCATCACCTGTGTTTAATCATACATATTCCAGCATTTAAAGGGTGGCTACAAAGAAGATGGAGACTCCTTTTTTACAAGGAGTGACATGGAAAAGATGAGGGGTAATGGGTGCAAATTACTCCTGGGGAGATTGGACAAGAGAAAAATTTTTCACAATGAGAACAATCAGCCATTGGAATAATTTCCCCAGGGAAGTAGTGGATTTCCCAACATTGGACAGTTTTAAGATTCAGCTGGACAGGGTGCTGGGCCATCTTGTCTAGACTGTGTTTTTGCCAAGAAAGGTTGGACCTGATGATCCTTGGGGCCCCTTCCAATCTGGTGTCATATGATTCTATGATAAGGGAGAATCTGCTTTTCTAAATTCAGCTTTTTACCTTAAGCCTGCACTGTACAGAAAAGCACAACCCGCATTTTCTGTGCAGTAAATTCTGAACTGAAGAGGGTATAGCAATATTTAAAACTGGAGGGTGATAATTTGACTTGACAGCTACTTCAAACATGTAAGGGGAAACGTATGTTAACATGTGTACAAAATACCTTATGTTTTTGTAGCTGGTTTCCTGTAAAATGTAGTATCTTACCTTGGGTATTTTTTCACCCAGAACAGTAGGGGTGTGATGGCTTTAGATTTCCTCCCACCTCAAAAGTATTTCAGAATGTTTATTGATCTGAATGTCTCCTCTGGTAGGTGTGCAGCTTTAGGGTTATACTCAGCACCATTTGTGACCATGAAATATAGAGAATATTAAATAAGAACACGCTTGAAAAATTGGCTTTTCTATACTTACAGCATACTCAGTTTGAATGTTAAGTGCATTATGAAGAATTTGATTTTGTTAGAATACTGACTGACTGTTATTTTTCTTGAAACAATATTATGCAAACAGGTCTTGATACTGTCTCATATCAGAAAGCCCCAAACAAACCTTGATATTTCTTGAGGTATACCCGTGCGAGGCAATCAGATTTGTCTGGCTACCACGAATCACAGCTGTTACTGCTGAGCAATGCAGTACCATGCAGGACAAATACAAGCTTTGGTCCTGGAAACAATATACCTGTATTGGAACACTACGGCACTTTAAACAACAAGCCTTCCTTCTCTGTAGGGCTAATTAGTTTAGTGCAGCATTGTGTTCCTGTGATCATAGTATTTCATGTCATAGGGATATCAAGTCTTTTCTTAAGTATTGGTCTCTATACTGTAAACATAAGCAGTCAATAACTAAGCTATTACTTATTAACAGGATACAGAGTACTAAATCCAAGGAGGTTTCTTGTCAGGTTCAGCTCTCTTTTTAGGTTATCTGTTGTTGGAAACACCTTTCACTTGAGTTTTTACTGCTTAGACTGTGTTCCATTGGGGTATTGGATTGTGTCGTGGGCTAAGCTCCCTGCTGCTGATAAGTCTTGTTCTTCTTTTTGCTCCTACCTGTGCAATACTGCTGCTCATCTTATCAGATATTCACTGGGTCTTCAGTGAGCTGACTAATCTCATTCACCCCTCTCATCACAACACAACAAGGACATCAACAAGTAGCTAGCTTCTGGTAGGTCACCAAGCTGAAGCAGTCTGGCAAGTGCCAGGTTTAGCAAAAAGGAGAGAGAAGGAGCATGTAGTTGTTACCAGGGGAGAAGAAAGTTAGGAACAGGAAGGGGTGACTGGGACCATCTCCTCCTTTTTTGAGGGGAGCTGGTAGATGAGACCTATTGCTTGAGGAGCCATGACCTAAGCAGGTAAATTAAGTGAATCCTAGGGAAAAAACCCTCCATAATTGTGCAAAGCCTACATGTGCAAAAGCTAGAGCCCAAGGATCCACATTTCTATTCTCTGTCCTTTGTACTGGGCAGAGGCAAATTCATTTCAGCAGGGTCCAGCCAACCTTCCTGGAAATCATAGCTCCTGAGTTATCACTGCATTAAATCAGATCTTCAGATGATCCATTGCTCCTAAAAAGTCACCATCTCCCCCCTATCTTTTTAAATAAACAGATAAAGTTTTCTGTACCCTATGAGCAACTGAAAAGTAGTAACTGTGAGGGAAATGCTCTCCACCATGGAGAGAAAAGAAAAGGGATGAGATGGACTAAGCAGAAAGTCAGCAGACCAAGTCTAGAGAAGCAACTACAAATAATTTTTTTCTAATGTAAGAGGAGCCATAGGAGAGTATTTTTGTGATAAGAACTGAAGATTTGGGGAATTTATCGAAGACTAAAACCCATACAGTAAATAGTGGCCTTGTCTAAAAAGCAGTATTTTTATCTCTGACTATGAATAACTGTAGTATTTAATGTACATAAATATTTGATGATTAACTTTGGTTAAGAGCTATGCTATCTCTGTTCATATCATAAATTCAAGCTCTGAAGCAGCAGCTTGGACAAAACACTAAGGACTCAATTGTGCCTTGAAGGCATGGCGCCATGTTGGGGATAATGCAGAGACACATCACCTCCAGGATGAGCTCCAGGAGGGGTTGTGCCTCAGGCATGCACTCTGCCTCCTGGAGCTCCTGGGGAATGCAGCTAATGTACTCCACTTACATGGGGTGCATCGTGTACTCCACTCCAAATTTAGGTGGCTCTCCTGGCCTTGGAAGACCCACCTGGAGTCTGAGATCTTTCAGACTCATGGCCTTGCCTTGCTTTCTGTGCAATAACTACACCAGCAAAGGTCCTAGCAGCATTTCTGAAGGAGCCACCATGAAGTCAAATGGTGACCCCTCCTCTGTACTTGGTTTACAGGAGTGTGGTTTGTGGCATCTCTTTAGCAAACCAGCTGGCAGACTGTAGCGAGGAACTTTCAGTTTACCCCATACTTTAGGGTGTCTCAGGAGTGCATTTGTATACTGTTGGGATAGGTTCACCATGCTGTACCTCTTGTGACAACTCTCCTGCCTAGTAGAAGGACAGGTGTTTCTTTGCAGGCAGCCCGAAAGAGAAAATTTTGACAATGTGCCTTAAAATTGCTCTGGGCTCCATGGTGTCCCAGGACCTCACCTCAGGTGCAGTGTAGAGGCTGATGGAAATATCAGCCACCAAGAAGAGCAAAAGTACTGTAATGAAGTTCGCTCCTTGCCAGGAAAGTGGCAAGAGGAGAGGTTCATGTTCTTTTGTTCTGCAAGCCTGAACACATAGTCTCACCCTCAGTCCCTGAAAATAGCTTGTGATGTTTATATACAGATTGATATGCAGAGGTGACTTAAAAGTTCTTTAAGAATAAATATGCTTGATGGATAAAATTGGAACTCATTATTTGCTTGCTGTTTAAAATGTGCCAAAGATGTCAGACACTCTTTTTTTTTTTTTGTCTGTTCATAGTGGGCTTCCTTTTAGTCCTTGTTCTGCGAGCTCTTCATATATGCATGAAGTTTGATGCTGCTACTATTTTGTGTGGCTGTGAGGGTGATCTGGCTGTCGGTGGGAGACTTTGGGGGATTACTGTGGTTATAGTATCCTGCCAGACAATTGCACAGCTAGTTCTTAAATCCATTCTCCCCTAGGCTATATATGGTACTGTTTATTATCCTCATTGTTAAAAAGTGACTAATGACTAACTTGAACCTTATGGTAAAAATCTAAACCCATTCCTTTTTCCACTAACCACTACAGACATGGAGAACAAATTGTTTGTTCTCTTTCAGATCACTACTTTTTTAAAAAAATACAGAATATGTCATCCCACTGCCTCTCAGGACTTCTCCAGACTGAACAACCTGAATATGTCAACCTTTTCTTGTAGTCCCTGTTTTCTTGCACTCTGATCATCTTTGTGCTTTGAACTCCTTCCAAATGTTGTGCATTTTCAGTGAAGTGCACTGGCCACCGTAATGCAGCTGAAGAGCTACCAATGCTGAATAAAACAGATTGATTTGGGTTGTACACAGTCTATCATCAGACTCCTTGTAGTGGAGCCTGCTAATCCTTATGTCACCTTGTCCAGGGTTTGGTGTTGTAGATAAGGCTGTAGAAAGAATGGGTCTTTTAGGTAGGAGCCTGAACACCAGGGGGAAGCTCATTGAAAATCTGATGGTGGAATATAACTTTCTGTGAAAGGGATCACAGGTTCATCACACTGAGAACAGGGAGGAGTGAGAACAGCAGAGTAGGCATAATGGACTTCAAAAAAGCACTCTTCAACAGCTGAGGGAACTGGTAAGTAGGATCCCTTGGGAAGATAATGTAAAGGATAAAGGAATTCAGGAGACCTGGCAGTTATTGAAAGAGACTGTATTAAAGGCACAAAGCAAAGCATTCTGATACGAAGGAGAGCTTGGACGCATAGCAAGAGGCAAGGTGGCTGAATCAGGAACTCTTTAAGGACTAAAGAATGAAAAAAAAAAAAAAAGTGGAAACAAGGACAGCTGAATAAGGATGTGTGTGGAGGATAATAGCGCAAGCAGGTAGGGATGAATCCAGGAAGGCTAAAATGCAAAATGACTTACTACTAGCAAGGGACAGGAAAGGCAACCAGACAAGGTTCTGGAAATACATTAGGAGGGAATAGAGGGAAAGCAAGAAAAACTATCAGTTCAGTACTGAAAAGAGAAGGAAAGTAAATAACAGAAGGCACAGAGAAAGTACATTGTGCTTTTTTTTTCTGCTTCCAAATTAGCAAAAGTAAATTTAAAGGTGTTAGCATAACATGTCAGCAGACCCTGATGAAATACACCCTCAGATTTATAGGATGTTAGCTGAAACAGCTGCTGAGCTATCATTTTTGGGAATGAATGGAAGCTAAGAGAGATTGGAAGAGGGCACATAGGCTATGTCTAAATGGGCAAGTCCTGCAACGGAGTAGGAGGGGCTATGTAAGGGCAGAGTTGGTGTGGAAGACCCTAAGTTCAGACAATGCCTTTCTTCAAACTGGTTTTCATTTGGTCCCATGCAGCACATACAGTGGGCCTTTGGTGAGTGTTTTCCAGTTTAATTTAATCCAGAAGGAACTCAGGAAACTCACTGTGAACTAAAGCATGAGTGCCATTAGGAGTTGTACTTCAGAGGCTTACCTTCGATTTGAACTGAAATGGTAATGCAGGTGTACTCATTTAGAACTAAACCGAGGGTAAAAAATAGGAATATACAGACAAGTTTGCCTGTCTTTAATAGCAAGCCATTCTAACTTCGTTTTTAATTGAAAAAGAGAGAAAAATCCAGTGTATGATGTAATGATAGATTATAAGTATGTGACATAATTTAGCTTTGGACCAATCTGAACAATCTCACATAGGACTTTCATGAACGATTTGGAGAAACAGTTGAATGAAATCACTGTTACATTTCTGTGTGAGAGGTGGAAAACTTTGCTCAAAATAATTATGAACTGCATTATGAGGAGAACATTTCAAAAGAGATCGCTTAGAAGTCTGCACTGAGCAGGATTTGGATTAATGACTTGGATGATGGAAATGAAACTACGTTTGTACATTTTGTTCATAACACTAAACTTAGGACTTTTGTAAGTGAGAAGGGAGACAGGATCTAATTGTATTAGATCAGAATTAAAAATGTTCTTGCTATATTAAAAATATATTTGGCCCCAAATCAACACGATGGAGTTGAGTAAGGATCTCCAACAAAGAAGAGCTCAAGAGCACACAAACAGCATGGGGAATATGTAGTCAGGCAGCAGCACTGCAGAAATAGAGCTGGGGTGGCAGTCAATTCAGGTAAAAAGGAGGCAAATGTCATTCTTAGATGTGCGAACAGGAGTGTCATATATAGGATAAGAAGATAACTATTTTGCATTGCAGGTGAGACCTCAAGGGAAGTCTGAGAAGATGCAATCTTAGGTACCATCTGGTTCACTATGGGCACATTTTTATGGGGATGAGGCATTTGGTCCTGAGCACTGCAAAAAGGCAGGTTTCAGTGTGAGAGTATGTGAAAGAAATGTTGATGCAGTGGGCAACTTGAAGTTTGCTGAGCTTAAATATGGTATATATTCTTATATGTGCTACACTAACAAATGAACGAGACAGAAAAGGGGTTTAAGAAAGGGAGCTTCATGACCAAATTGTTGGGAAAAAATTGTGCACCAGTATTTGTATGCACTGAAGAAAAGTAGAGAAGCAGCAATATGTGTGAAGGTTACATATCCTATGAGACCTTAAAGAGAATAGAGTCTACATGTAATGTTGTTAAAGTTGCCCTCTAATGAAGCTTGAGCCCATGCCTACTGTCATATCTTGATCTAAGAAATATAAGCACAAGTATTTGAGCATGGTGTGCATGTATGCTTTCCTTTTACAGACAGCTCTATAGACTGTTTTAAATAACTGTACAAAAATAAACAAACGTTCTATGAAAGTGCATTATTATTTTTTAAAACCTGTATGTAGGAGGAAGTAATGAGACATATTGGATCTGATTATCAAGCATATTACTAAAATGGTTGTAAGACTTTATTCATAAATGTCATTTTAAAATGATTTCAGACGAGTATAAATGTCTGTGAAATCACTGTTTTCACTTAGTCTCCTTTGGTATTAATAAAAGAGAATATTAACATAAGAAAAATGTGATAGTTCTCAGAGTAGTAACAGAAGTTTGGTGATGTACCAACTTTTCAGTAAATGATATCGACAATTAAGAGTCCAGCATTGCTTACCTTAATGTACTTCTGCATATTTTATGTAAGGTTTTACTAAGAAATCAACTTCCCATGAAGGAGAAAAAAAGATCTAGCTCTCCAAATTCAAACCTATTAGTATCATTTCCTCAATGAAATATATCAATCCTGAAAGTCAGCTTCCACTAATGTGCTCACTGCAACATTATTGGTGGTAATATACTTAATTAGTGAATTTTATATAAGATTTATTTTATTCACAGTAGCTTGGTCTGATAAAATCCTTCATTTCAATTCGTTTAATAGGTAGACTATAGAAACTACATTAATATTACATCCATGAGCAAAGAGATTACCCCACAGTTAATGATTCCCTTGGGTTGCCCTTTTCTGACAAAGGCTTAGAGCCAAAAAGTTTTAATTTTTTTCCTTCCCTCTGAAGTAAAGAAACATTGCTATGTAAAAAATCAAGTGCTGTGTTCTCTTTGTAACATCTGGGTTCTGAACAAATGAGAACTGACAAAATTAAACTAATCCCTGAAACAAATGTGGCTCTGCCTTGTATTGACAAAAATATGTTTTAAAGTAAAAAAAAAAAAAGACTCCAAAGGCTGTTGATACATCTGCCAAATGACTCATAACACATCTAGAACTGACTGGGGTCAAAGGAAGAATTAAGCATCCTAAAGGATGCTGCAAGGAAAGTTTTTAAGTCAAACAGTCGTGTCTCTTGGAGTATTACTTGTACACACGAAAGGCTTGACAGCTGTGCACCAGTGTTTCAATGGTTCCCACAACTTGTGGTTCAGAAGGTCTTACGTTAGTTTGCTTTGCGTCTGCCTTTGCTTCACAAGGGCTGGAAGTATCACTGAGGTAATACCTGTTACTACAATGCAATTTTCCTGACACTGTTCTAGCACTTTTGTGGGGCAGGAGGGGGAAAGTTTGGCAGTCTGTCTGCTGCAGACCTAGATCAGCAGCTGAAGAGGAATGCTGTGAAGAGAAAAGGGAGGAGAGGTTTGAAAAGGGTGTACTTGGTGGTCTTCCAGAAAGGCTTGAAGTATACTCTTATGCAGCCACATTATTTCAGGGAGGGAGATAAACATTGCTGAATGCAAGAAACGATTTCAGTAGGAAAGAAGAAATGAGGACTATACTGATCTTGGGCATTTCCCTACTTTTAGGGATATCAATACAAGAGCACACAGAGACTATGCCATAACAGGAGACAAACAGGCTTCTTTTGCGACCAGAAAGCAATTCATCCCAGTCTAAGATGTCTAGATAGACGAGATGAGTTGCTCTCTCCAAGTACCCATCGTCCTTCACTCTCTGTGGAGACAGCTTAAACAAAGGGCCTAGTTTTTAATAAGAAGCAAGATATCCTGGCCTCGGAGTTTGAAAACATGTGTTTTGTCCTGACAAGAAACGTGTCTTAAAACATTTAATGCTCAGCCTCTTGGGATTTCTTTTCTTTGCTATCCAGTTCCTGGATCAGCCAGAGGTACATTTGTATTCTCATAGGCTAGGCTTATCCTTGTAAACCCAACAGAGCCAAGGCACTTGAGCGGTGCTAGTTACTCCCTATCAATCACGGTTGTGGACGTGGTGTGGACTTGGCCCATGCTGACCTGCCCTTCTTTGACAATGCCTGGCATGGTCTGGGGCCATGGGCAGGAGCGTCTCCCCAGAAATCAGCATGGCATCCGGGCTGGATGTGCCATGCCAAGGCCAGAGAATGGGTCTGCTGTGGTTTTAGTTAGTTTTACATATAGTTTCTGAACCACATTTGCTTCCCCCTTGCTGGAAAGGATGCTAAAAGGCACTTAGCCTTTTTCTACAGAAAAGAATAACATTATCTTTTTTATTTCCTTCTGCTTTATATTTTAGCTCATTGAATAATAGTAAAAATCCCTATTGCTTTGTAATAGACTCATAATAAGTGGCTTTTGCGATTGATTAAGTACCTCAGCTTCACTCCCGAGTTAATCAATTGCAGCATATGGTTATTGCTTCATATACTGCAGCAGTGGAGTGGATCATATACCGTACATAAACTTCAACCCAACTGTGACTGCTGTTTGGGTTCTAGACATCAACTTCTTTTATGGTTGTGTTTTCCAGGACTGTGGAACAAGAATCATAGCGTGTTTTGTGATCATGGGAATACGGAAAACAGGAGTAAAATGCATAGTGACCTACTTTTATGAAAATAATTGGAGCATATCACATATGTTTGTAACATAGAAAGCATATTAATATTTATGAGGAAGTACCTTTACTTTTCAGATAAATTTAAAAAATATTTTGTTTTTTTTCATGGACCAGGTCCCTGATTTAAAAGCAAACGATGTCAATTCTAATTAAACTAATTCTAGTTCAAAAAATTACTTCAGATTAACTGTAATATATTTAACTGAGAGTAAGAGTCTCATCTAATTTCTTCCACGATATCTTGATGAAAAGCAAAATATTAAAGAAACCTGAAACTATGGAAAATTATATTTTCCATAATTTTTCACTTTAATGTCTTCAAAACCTTTAAAATAGTGATGATTTGAGTTCCATAGTCAAAACATTTCTTTTGTAAAGAAACATGAATCAGAATATAATTTTAAAGCTTAGCAATGTTTATATGCATGAGTGATTATTGCATAAGGAGATTAATAATAAATCACAGAGAGATTTATAAATAAGTTATCCATGGGAAACTGAGCTAGTGCTGCCAATTTACTCCTTGACTTTGTACACATTGGATTGTCATTAAACTATTCAGTTATAAGCTATTTAGTGTTTAATTCCATATATTGCCATTTTATGAATTCAGGTAATAGAAGTGGTGAGCTGGATAGCTACTGCTCACTGGCCTGCATGGCAATAGCTTTACTTAGAAGACTCACTGGAGCTATCCACTTGAGCAGATATACGTGTATGTATATATATATATATATATGTGCATGTAGGTATGTGTATATCTCCGTGTGCTTACTGTCAATCAGATTCTTGCCTTGACTTCAGCTGAAGTTGCATCAAACCTCAAGTCACGAGCTACACAGTGTTTAGGACTGCAACTTGTCAGCTACTATTGGCAACTTAATTAGATTTCTACATTGAAAAAACCCCATTTTTTTCACTATAAATTGAATGTGATGTGCCCTGATTATGTGGAAGGATGTGATGGGAATTACTAGGGTGGTCACAT
The DNA here is from genome assembly GCF_000687185.1 of Egretta garzetta. Lineage (NCBI taxonomy): Eukaryota > Metazoa > Chordata > Aves > Pelecaniformes > Ardeidae > Egretta > Egretta garzetta. The sequence continues at coordinate 1,020,151 of NW_009259795.1, read as the reverse complement.
GTGGTCTCTAGCTAAAGACATTATCCATCAGTGTTAGGTCTAAAGCAAAATAAACTTTCTATCTGTTTTTCTGAGTGTTTGTTGGGCTAGTGCTCATCCTTCTCATTTCTTTGAATGTATTTGTTATTAGGAAAGTTTAAAATCAGAAAAAAATAAAATGAAGAAATGGAGTGTTACATAAATCATACCACACAGCTGTTTTATGATCCTATCGGTTTGAGAAAGGGAGACACAGAGACAGGAGGGCTTTTTGAATTGAATCTTACACAGTCCATCTGTTGTAGCATATGACAAGAAGTCAAGCATCTGAACTTTTAGGAGCTGTTATGGATCCTCGGCATGGATCTGGCTCTCATCGTACAGCCAGTGTTGATACTTCCGCTGATTGCACTGATTGACTGTTGTGTCATATTATCCCTGGCCTTTCCGACTCTCCCACTTCAGGGGATATCAACACTAGTAATCGTCAGGCAGAGCTCAATTGATTATCTTCAGAATTTTCTCTGGCTATTGACCATAATGGAAAAAAATTGTGCCTCTGAATTATTCAGAATGAAAACATACACAGAAGAAATCAATAAGGCACATCTGATATTAAAGACAAATTAAAGTAGGCAGTATAACGTGTCTTGGGGCACCTGCTACATACAAAGAAGAAAGCATTTTAGAGGTAAAGAAGACTATTTTCCTTCTTTCCTTTCATCCTTTTGTGAGTATGATATTTAGCTGTCAAAATTAACATCTTTATGAATTAGGACTTTAAAGGTTTCTTTTCAACTTGTTCTTTGTAAGTGTTAGAACTTAACTTCAGACTCTAGCACAATAATTCCTTCTTTGTATCCCCACAGTCTTTTTAACTTGAATGTAACATGCCGTGCTGGAGGGATAAAATTATAGAAAAATGTTCAGGTCAGAAAAATCACATTAACAAATATCTAGAGCTAGGCACTAAGCCTCTGAAGACTTTGAAAGTGTTAGAGATTAAACTAGTGAAGAAAAATGTGCCTCTCAGAAATTTCTAACGTGTTAGCTGTGGGAAAATGTCTCCAATATGAATCAGAGAGATGATTTTTTAAAATGTGTGAAGGAGGGATGGCTTGTTTTGGGGGGCCAGTATTACTGAGGAGTCATGCAAGTTTTTACTCTGAGTTTCTGATTCAAGACAAACTACATGGAGAATGGTGATGCAGTGGGTGTCATGGTTTTCCATTGGTAAGATTCACACTTTGGCATCATTAGAACATTCTCTGATTGCAAATTTGCTATGAATGTGGTAAGTTTCTCAGCAAGGACTGCAGAAAGATGTGCTGTGCCTGTGGTTTGAAGCAATCAAGAGAACACAACAGAGCACTCATGTGACAATGGGCAGCATTAATTCCCAAGCTGAACATTTCTAGCACTCACTTGGAAATCTATACTGGGACCTGATTCCTTGCTCCCTCACTTCATGGAATAATACTTTTCCCCAGTATTATTCCACTGTCTTCTTTGTAGTGGATTTTCATTTACATGGGATTGAGAGGTGTGATCAAAATCTGAAAAATATACAAAGGAAATATAAGCAATATAAAAATGTCTTCTAAGGAATCAGACCCCTTTCCTAAAAGTATGAAAGAAGGGTAATCACTGCTGTAGTAATTAATGTTCACAGGAAAGAGAGTCATATCCAGGATGATACAATAACCCCCAGGAATGAGGGCATCGGTGGCTGAGTGGTCTTTCAAAGAACTCGCACAATGGGAATTTGTTGCCACTCTTCATTGAAATTCATATAGGCTATTGAACCCTATAAAACTAAATGAGGTTTTATTCAGGCTTTTGGGGGATGGAGTAAAATATAAAAGGAGCCGAAGCTGGTGTGTAAAAGGAGAAACCTGAATGATTTCAGCTGTTAGTTTGTCTTTTACTGGAAAATGTGAATAGATTTAAGCTGTTAATACCAGTATATTTTTACTGCAAGAGGTAGGATTTCTAAAAATATAAATTATTGAGAGATGCAGATAAAATATTTAAAACTACTTAATGTGTTAGGTGGCCAGGTTCTCTTGATCTCAATGGAAAATAGGCACCTAAGCTGCTTAGCTGTTTAGAAAAATCATTCTGGCATCCCATCCTCCCATGTAAACACTGAAATACACCTGAAAGTCTGGCTAAAAATGCACAATGAGCTGTGGAGGGACTGCAACACCATGGCTGGGATTCTTCTTGTCTAATTTTACATACTAGTCAGAAATTTAGGAAAGTTTTCAAAAGAGAAGTTTTTAGTGCCATCAGAGATGTTATAGGATATGCGGGACAACTCCACAGGATTGCCACATCTGATATAGGACCTGAAGATAATTTACGCCCTCCCGGAACTGCAGGACAAGAGTAGAAGGGGAAGTCCAGGTTATTTCAAATGGGCCCAGATGTGTATGTTCAGGCAACTGACCCCCATGCTGCGGTGTCTAACATAACTTAATTTGTATGGCTCTGCTTACATTTCCAGATCAGAGAGCATTTCTGAGGTCCTGATTCTGGCAGAGTGCCCATGTGGTGTGGCATCTCCTCATAGTCAAGGTTTGACAAGGACACCTGTGACCGCTGGTTGAACAGGAGCTGTGGAGCACTACCACAGGTAAGTCTGAACATGGCCCAGGGCACTTGGCTAAATCTCTTCACAGGCAGGACCCAAGATTTAGCAATGTGAGAAACATGAGAAATAAATACGCCTTGGCAAGGTGGACTGAGTTTCACACTTAAATTGCAAAGGTTGAATTTTGCACTAATTTGGTGCTTATGAAACCATGAATTGTAATAGCAGCTGATGTTTAGCCATAACTAAAACAAAGTTTAGGAGTTTCTGCTTGTGCAGAAAATGGTATTCCATACTGACAATGTGTGGTTGCCGGTTCCCTCTTTCTGTTGCTTGAATCTGCATTTTTTGCTTATTTCTTTGTCAGAAATTAATCATGTATCATGATATCCTATGGCATCCCTGTGACAAACTGTTTCTAAAATCTATGCTACCGTGTTTAATGTACACACAAAAAAATAGGTGTCTTTGTTTTCTACTTTTACCCATCATTTTGATTGCTGTTTTTCAGTTGTGATTAACTTTTTCCTCCTGAAATGGAGGCAGAAATATCGCATCATACTGACTTGACCCAGTGATGGGGAATTACTAAAGTTCCTGTTCCTGTAAATGAGAATTCTGACTATTGAACCAAGTAAAATATAGCCAGTTTTATAGAGTCCATGAAACTAGTGGCAACCGCTTTGCAAAACTTCATTTGAAAATATTTAATGCAATTTAACACAATAGAAGTCTATTTTTTTTTCTGTTAAATTATGTTGAAGCTTTTATGTTGCTTGGGCAGATCCACATTAGCACACCAAAGATGGATCTTTTCCAAAGACGAAACTCTACATATTGTCCCCATGATTACTGTCACATTACTGTCTATGGGAATACCAGTTCCAGGATTTAGATTATGGAACTGGTATGAAGGTTTTTTTGCATCACAAACCCAGTGCATGCATGTGTGTAAAATGTGTCTGCATTCTCTATATCAAAACTTGCTATTGCATATGATGCAATTTGATATTTCTTCTTTGCGTAGATGAAGAGATTATTTCTCAAGGTATGATTCTTCTCGGGAGATGTGTTCCTCTGTGAAACAGTAGGCCATGAATAAATCTACAGCAATATTTACAAAGAATTGCAAGCATTGGAAAAATGAATTAAATGTGAAAGAATGTAAAAAAGCAATAGTGTATGTAAGCATGGCCCTGAGTAAAAGAGCTAGGGGACTAGATGCTTGGCTACTCGCAATTCTAATTTGCGCTGTTGTCAGAGCACAGAGTTGTTGAAGAGGTGCTCTTTGATCTGTGGCAGAAGGATGTGAAAACAAAGCAAGAACAGGTCAAAGCAGAAAGACAATGTGGCAGGGATGATCTCGGTTTTAAAATACTCTCTATGCTGTCGAATAACTGAGTGCCATCTCAGTTTGCTCCTGACATCTCTTTCAGAGTGACCGATTAGGCCTTGTCGAAACAAACCCCAAAAGTAATTCTGGAGATATTTCACTTTGGCTGATGACATAGATAAGACTACACGCAGATTTGATTCCCTCTGTTGTACACAGTCCTCCAACACTAGTGCAATTGTCTTTGCATCCTCAGGCAACTCAAGCCCTATCCAAAGTACGGGACAGATACTTCCACATCATGCTGTGAAAACACCACCTTACTGGGCTGAGGCGTACTGCTTTGGACAGTTGGAGCTGAAAAAACCCCAAAGCATAATTATTATGTTCCAGGGTCACAAGGGCAACACATGGAGCCCAGACAGCTGCAGGACCAAATGTTGTGCACTGTGACGGTGGCCAGTTGGCCTTAAGGGGGTTATTCCTTAGCAGAACGGATGAAAGCCATTCTGTACTGCATAGCCTAAGGGACAGGATGATTCCCGGGAGTGGCTACACTGAGCAATATATGTGTAGCATATGTTGTCTGCATTCTTGCAGAGGAGGTGGGAAAAACCACTCAAATCTTGGTAACACTGTATAACACATCTATCTCATGTCTGAACCCCAGAAAATTTCATTTATTCCTCTGTTTTGCCTATATTACCTGGCCAGTACTTCTCCCCACATGTTCATGAGGTTTAAATCCCATGGGAAAGGTCTGGAATCGTCATATTCTGTCTCCCAAGTAAGCATTACTGTATACACTATAAAAAGTGTCAACATCTCTCGCTCTTCTGTTTCCTTCAGAATAAAGACCTAACTCTAACTAGAAACCTATACTTGGAGCTGGCTTCAGGATTATAAATGCCATATGGATCATAAAATCATAGAATGTTTTGGGCTGGAAGGGACCTTTAGACATCATCTAGTCCACCCCCCTGCAGTGAGCAGGGACACTGCTAACTAGATCAGGTTGCTCAGAGCCCTGTCCAACCTGGCCTTGAATGTTTCCAGGGATGGGGCCTCCACTACCTGTCTGGGGAACTTGTTCCAGTGTTTCACCACCCTCATTGTAAAGAATTTCTTCCTTATATCCAGTCTAAACCTACCCTGTTTTAGTTTAAAACCATTGTCCTGTCACAGCAGGCCCTACTAAAAAGATTGTCCCTATGTTTCCCTTCTAGACTGAATATATGCACTTAATATAGGTAGGTTAAAGCTACCTCCTTCTCCATGGCATTTCTCACTCAATCATGGCCTGTTGTTCATGTGCACATGTTTTTAGGTACCTGTTTCTTCCTGTACGCTGGCTAAGCAGTAAGATTGCTAGAAGTTATAGTGACAATACTGATCTTATACCCCATTTGTGATTTTAGCCTGTCAGTTTGCTATGAAACTATTTTGAATAATTTGAGGCTTATAAACATTAGACTGCAAAAATAGATTAGATAATAGGCTTAGTTTCCATTTTTGTTGCATATATAAGTTATAGTAAATGAAATATAAACTCTGTGAAGAAGTGTCAGATGATGAACAACATTCACCCTGTAGACTTCTGAAAGCTGAGAGAAGAAGCACTTGGAAGCTCATCCTTGCCTCTGTTCTCTTGAGCAGTCACTGCTGGCAACTGTGCAAGGCAAAATAGATGAGTGTTCTGTCTGAAGCAGCCATTTTCAATATTCCTAACAGATTTGTGTTTTACCAAGTTAAAAGCTCATTCTATTCATTTCAGTATAAGTCCATTGGCAGTGATTTCTGAGGAAGTGATACAAAAAGATGTTATAAGGAACAGGAGGGGTGGGACATTTTAAAGAAATTTATTCAAAATTATTTCAGAACTGACTGTTTGAAATGCTTTGGAAAGATGTTGGATTATTGTTACAGTGAGATTTTCCTGTTGCATGGGAAGCGATATTGGGTGGCTGTTTTAGTATGGTACTGCAGACAACATCTAGCTGCAAAGCAGTAGTAATGGTCTACATCAAGGACATAAACTGCATGTTTCAGGCCTAAATGGAAGGTGCTCGAAGATGAAAAGTGAACTCAAGACCTGCATGGTATTTCCATGAAACCTTTCTCATACAGTGTAGAGATCTTCATCAATATGGTTATTTGTGCCCTGCAAACTCCCTACCATCCTGCTCCTAGGAAGGAGGTTGTCAGCTTTACAGTTTTATATCTTCACAAGAACAATATATTAAAAAAATAGGTGCCAGTAGAATAAATCACATTGAAGATATTTTCATCCGTGACTTACAACAGGGTTCTGGGGCAGTTAGAAGATAATCTTATTTTTTTATTAAGTGATAGATTGCTGAGGCCTACAGAAAATGTAAGAGGGGAATTTGTTAATTAAACATTATTATTACTATCTTCAGAAAAGAAACAATATTTTGGGAATATTTTGTTATTATTTACTGTGTAGCAGTTCAGGAAAATCCCATTCAACATTGTGCAATTGCTAAAATGTTGTTATCAAGCACAGCAGTCGGGGAAAAAAATGAACTAAGCTGAATAAACATAAATGATACCTCTGTCTTTAACAGATAGTGTGAACAGTCCAGAGTGAAGGGAAACTCCTACCCTCAACAGTTACACAGATGCATTGGTAAAATGTTAAAAGCAGATGACAAATAAAATTGATCTTGGAAAGAAAACAAAGGATGACATCATCGTTTTAGTGATTCCAATTTACAGTCTAAACTGGAAATGATAAAAAGAATTATACAAGCACAAAAGCAAAAGTGGTTGTAATAAAAATAAATAAATAAGGAGAAATTTCCTTAATTTGAAATGGTTTAACTTCATATGCCATTAGTTTTGATTATGACTTTTTCTGAAATAAGAGAAAATGAAAGAAGTCTTGTGGCTGTGCCTTATCCTTCTTCATTCCAATGTCCTCATGCCTTTGTATAGCAAAATTCACCATTGCTAGGTTCCATAGTTCCTTTAAGAAGTTGAGCTAGGCGATGTATCTCCTAATTCAAAAAACATCAGTTTACAAAAATTATTAGTTTTAAATGAACACTATGCTTATGTGGCTTTTCATGACATCCATCAAAGCTGCATATAAAAGTTTATGTTATGAACTAACTACTCTCTACCCTGTGATTAAAGGGCACATGATGACCTCATGAACCACCCTTTAGACTTCCAGTGCTTCTGGCTTTAATATTCTGTGCTAGATTCACAGAGCTCTTCTACAGATGCTAAGCGTTCAATCCTGAAGGCTCCACTTCATCATCAGGTAATTAGTATTTTCATTAACTTGCTTATTGTCAAGGAAAATGAGCCTTGATCATCTAATTTTTCCTCAATGAGTTGAATATTGTAATATATCTATAATTAATGTGTTTTATGCCACAAACGTGTAATGGAGTGGAAATCTGAGCCTGCTCCCAGCAGTCACTGTCAGTAAATGTTTGATGAATAAACAGAGACTTTCTAATGGGAAATGGTGGTGACTTTTATAAGCAGACACAATAAAGACTTTATTAACATACTTAAGAAGCATTCTGGGAAATAGAATTGAATGCATTATTACTGTAGGCTCCTTTTGTGAAAAGTAAATTTTACTGTCCCCATAACAAATGTTTGCTTGTTTGATGTAACTTGTAGTGTCATTCTTTTATGGAGCATCTTTCAGTGTAAATCTGTGAAGCATTTTAAATTAGCTACATATTCCCTATAGGTCTATGATCTTAAAAAAAAAAAAATCCCTCTGAAATTTGTATAAACTAATCACTTATACACCTGGCTGCAATGGAAAAAGAAATAAAAAGAAAAAAACCAACACCTAGCAGATATCTGAAAAATCAAATTAAAGTGAAAATCTTGTTAAAGTGAAAATGTAACATAGGTGTTCAGAGAGTGAAGAGAAGCTGGGGTGGAATCATTTGCAATACCACATCTACTATAACTAAGACTAAATATGTCTTTAAAAAGTATTAATGAACAGCTCCAGATGTAATATCAACACGCTGTAATAAAGAGGCAGGAGTGTCTCTGAGCTAGTCAGGAATGTTATTTAGCTTCTTGGCTGGTTCCAGAATAGAAACTAAAACTGTACTGGCTCAGTTTTCAGAGGTATGTCATGTATACAGCCTGTACTACAGTTAGTGATGGCTACAGACCATAAAAAAAGAGCCTTCAGAAAAAAGAATGCCATTTCCCTTTTAAGCTGGGTTTGGTTTTTTTGTGTGGGTTTTTTTTTTTTTGTTTGTTTGGTTTTTTTTTTTTTTTGTTTGTTTGGTTTTTTTTTTTTTTTGTTTGTTTGGTTTTTTTTTTTTTTTGTTTGTTTGGTTTTTTTTTTTTTTTGTTTGTTTGGTTTTTTTTTTTTTTTTGGTTTTTTTTTTTTTTTTTCAACTGGTGTGGTGTTTGCCTTCCCAGAACACACTGTATCTGGGGATGAACAACTTACTTAAGCAAGAAAGACACTTGAATCACATCTACTGCTTTTACTCAGCTAAGTGCAAGTTCTGTGTCCTGATTTGCATGCAATTCAGAAGCTTTCTGTGGCATTGATGTAATGTGATGGAGAGGCCAGGAATAAAAAGAGTAGAGGAGAAAGGGAGAAAGGACAGAGAGTAGGAAGCAAAGAGAAGTTTCCCCTAAAAGAAAAATAGAGAGGACAATTGTGAAAGTAAGCAGGCTGGCCTGTGGTTGTTGCCTCTCTCCACATCCCTGTCACGGGAGCTTCAAATGCTCCCTGCTCTGAGCCACCAGCATCAGCCACCAATACTTTCAGTGAGCAGCTGTGACACCCAAAGTCCTTGCCTCACCGACTGGGGAGGTGCAAGTGCAGGCTGGGAAAGCCTTCCACGCTACCTGCGCTGCCGGGATCTGTCCAGAGACAGTTGACAGGGTCAAACTCTGGAGCATGCTCTGGGGCAGGACCTGTAGACATAACCATGGAGAGCTGGCTCTGTTTCACACATCTCAATGGGGACTTGTCAGCTATACCTCATGGAGAGGACTCAGCACACCTGGGGTGTGATGCATCTGTCCTACTTTAGATGTCTACCTTAAGATTTCTGAATCAATGAATCAATGAATTATTTCAACTTCCTTGTTTGATTTTGAAGGCAAAAGTTTTAATTTTCTACTATTAAATTCTACTAAGGTATTTTTAATGTTTTGTTAACATTTTACATTGTTTAGAGAAAAAATGTGATGGGCCACATATCATTATTAAAGAACTTTAATTCCATAGGGAAAGTCAGTACTTTTGCTTTTCATTCCAGTTTGGCAGAATGAATGTCAAAATTGTATTTTTTTCATTTCAATTTTTTCATTTCCAGTTTGCTCTGGTACATATAAAAAAAGAAAACTGACTTTTTGATACGAGTAAATCCCAAGACAGAGTTATTTTATAGTTGCATCTAGAATTTAGAAAATAATTGCCTACTCTTGTGTATTTTAACAGACTAACCGTAGATGTCTATTATGTCTACATTTAAAGTAGCTGTTAAAATCCCAGAGTGATAGCTAAGAGACAGTGTAACCTATAGATTGTGGTTGACCTCATCCTAATGCAGATCTCTGGAATAAGCCAGCTGAATCTCAGTCTAAAACTGTGTATTTCTCATCACCTCTTCACTAACTTTAAGGATAATCAAAAGTCACTCACTCAGATGTTAAAGTCTACTTAACAGATGCTTAGACTTAACTTAGATAAATCTCCCTTTGAAAAAAAAACACCTGCTCAAAACATTAGGAATCTGTCTGTAGAGAATAATTTAGAATGTCAGAGGATGAAGTTGTGAGAACAAAGTTGATTTCTTTTAATGATGGTGTAGCTCAGATGTGATCTTGGTTTACTACAGCACAAAAGATTTCATTGAAGGTATTCAGTGGGGTCAAGACTGAGAAAAGCTTGTGTGGGGAATTTTAACTCTGGCCTACCAGGTTTTTCCAGCGGGAAGGTTCTCCATCTCACCTAAAAGGGATTTAGTCAAATCAATTTGTGGAAAATAATGTTAAGGAAATTAAGTAATGTGGCTGAAAGCTGTGTCCATTTCATCTAAATTTAAGCTCCTAGATGGGGATTCAAAATGAGGTGTATAGTCACCACAGCTTCATCTGGGGAAAGACCAATATCTTCATACCCAGTCCTCTTATGTGGTGTATTTGCTTCAGCTCTTGCTATCTACAACTGGAAATGAAAATATCCTGAGCTCTGGAGCTTGATAACCATGACCTCTGACAAGTGTAAATTAGGTATAAAGGTCAAAAACCAAATCTTACATTGTCTGAAACTTCCAGGTTTAAATTTACAAGTCTTTTGGGGGTATAATTAAGTCAGTATCAGAGTAACAATTTTTTTTTTTTAATTTTTTATATTCACTTTCAGTTGCAATTATTCAGATGGATGAGGTGCTTTACAACAGATGGAAAAAAGAATACCAAAGTCCTAAAATCAAAACCCAAATAAATCAATATATAAGATATATTTTAATGCTCTCTGGTATCATAAACAAAACCAACTAATTTAAATGGCAGCGCAGTTTTCAGAATGTTGGAGAAAAGAAAGGTATGAACTCTTCTGACGCAAGAAAAGGAGTTAAGTAAGATTTTCTGACATTTCTGTCTTCAAACCAGTGTGTTGGATGGAGTTTGGGTTGTTTTGAATGTATAGGGAGTTTTGGCAGGGTTTTTCACTGCAGCCAGGATTATACTTGTTTTCTCCAGTTCTGGTATGTGGCAGGATACTGAACACTATAGGAAATATCTGTCTTAGACTTTGTCCCTTGCTTCCCTCAGCTAAAAGCTTATTATTTTGTATCTGAAATGCAAAAAGGGAAGAAAGTATTTTGCAGGCCAGAGTTAACTATTCACACAACAGATAAAATTCAGGTACATCCTTTTTTCCCCACTAGAACTACCTGAGTAGAAGACAACAGACCATTGAACAACAGCAGCACAGACTGGAAGCACAGTGCTGCTCTCCATTATGCTGCTATTGATCTCAATATCTACACCTTTTTTTCTAGTTTACACTAGCATTGCTGAAACCAGTTTTTCATCCTGTCTTCCAATAAGAGATACACATATTTCTACAGACTTCACTGATCATATATATTTTTCTGGAACTACCTGGTATTTGGCAAGATATTTATCTTTGGATAAAAGATATTAATTTTTAGAGAAATAAATGATTGGAAGTGCAAGTTAATGACTTCTATGAAAAATCTTAATTAGAAATAGATGAAACAAACATGGCAATGAAAAACCAGAGTAATATGCTGTTTTCTATTTCACTGCAAAAGGACAGAAGAAAAAGAGGTTGGCAAAATAATGCATATAAAGGCCAGATATCTGTGTCCTGAGGCCATCAGACACTTCCCTAATGGACTACAGAATGTGCAAAATAATTAATCATGTGGAGAAGGTATTGCCAGGGTTAGAGATGGGGTCTTCAGCTTTTAATGGAAATGCTCTGTGATTGAGCTGGGAAAAAAAAAACTTCTGTAGTTAGAAGAAGAGGGCATCTGTCATACTTAACTCATAATAGTTTAGGAACACAATAAAATACCAGACATGGTTCAGCACTTTTATTTTGTGGGGTATTAAAACTATATATAATACAGGAAAAGTACAAATATACAGTGAACCACTCTCCGTGGTAGTGTTCACAAATTTCAGTAGGAGGAATGCTTAAAAGGTTAAACTCAAACTCTCTGGGGCCAGATTTGTTCCCTCACTAGCAATACATCTGCCTGACTAATCTTTCTCTATATACTTTAAAAAAAATATGGTGTGTTTTCTACCTGCCTGTTTGACAGGTTCCTGAGATGATAGAGTATAAATGGATCACTTTATTTATTTCTTTGTTAGAGGCCTGAACGCAATGAGCGTCACTTAAAATAATAATAATAAAAAAGATTGGCTTAGCATTAACATGCTAATTTTACAGGCAAAGAACAGTATTAAGACTGAAGAACTTCAAAGAGAAACACAGTTAAGGTTACTTACGCACATGAAAAAACCGAATCTGTCCCTCTGGTAGAGACATGTTATGGTACGGTATTTAGTAATATGATCTGGAACCTATCTTTTTCCACAGGGTACCTTCCTCATTTATTGTATGGGATAAACAGTGTTTGTTATTTGAGCAGTTCCTCGAAGTTTTCTTGCATCCCCACAGGTTGACAAGTAAATCCAACCCTTGTTTCTTCTGTGCTATTTCAGTCACTCATCCAACAGTTTGGGTGTCCAAATGGACGTGGCTAATGTCTATGTTTTATTCAGAGCTTGAACATCATGCAGTGTGCAGGGATGCTACTCAGTACTCCCACAAATTGAGCCGAGAAACTTCAAACTGGATGCTCAGAAAATGAGAGTACAATCCTCTGAAAATCATGCAGTTTGAGAGTATTAGTCCACAAAAGAATGACTATTGGCCAATAGTCTTGAAAAAGCGAGATATATCTAGCTGTGCAGGAGATTTGTTAAAGGCACCATAAGGAACATTTAAAGGCTCTCATCTGAATGATTTGATACAGGTCAAATTATACACAGTAAAGAAAAATGAGTTCAAACTGAAATAGCAACACAGAGAGAATGAGTTAGTTACACACTTTTCACTTGTCTTTGCACTTTCTAAGTCTGTTTAGAATAAGAAATACAGGAGTTCAAATGTGCTCAAAAAGGAATTTTTTTGGGTCACCAATAGTCAAATAAATATTTCAAAAGAATCTAAACTTGTGAGATTTCCAGTTCAACTAGTCCAATCTATAATTATGCTTTAAAGAGCCTACATAATGTCAGTATTCATAATTTCTGTGGGGTTTTATTGAAGAATTAGCAGTTTGATCCCACTCAAAAAAAAGTAAGTTTTAAATTAACCAGTTAAGGAAAAAAAGAATTAACTGGAAAACCATAAATATATCAATGTATCTCAGTAGTGATGTATATGAAACAGAGGAAAAAACATTCCCATGTAGCCAAATTTAGGATCACATTGAGTGCCAGGTTGCACCGATTAGACCAAAAGGATGTATGAGAGGGGTTGGCAACAGGACATGAAAGTATTATTAATGTTGCTTTCGAGCTTGGGCATGGAGTTCATCCCATTCGGCACTACCATCTGAGTAGCACTACAGGAGTCCTAATCGTACGCAGCAACTCACATCACTCTACGAGCAAGACTCTTGTAGGCATAGCCAGGCGCCGCAGCCTGAGAGGCTGCACATTTCTCAGTCCTGCAGCCTTTGGATGACCTCTGAATGGAAAGAAGGGACTGGCTGCCAAGAAGGAGGCATCTGGAAGATGCTAGGAGGTTTGCACTGCGAGGAAAGAGGAGGTGAGAAATATAAAGGGTTTGTATCTGAAGGGGACTGAACTCTAATAGAAAGTAAAAAGCGCTGGACTTCTGCCCACGCAAGTTAATGGGAGTTTTGACATTCATTTCAGGAGCTGTAGTGTCAGGCCCCTGCGAATTAACAAGGGCTGGAGCACGGGAGAGAAGTAAATAGGCTGCCCACAGGAGTAAAGCTGTTTGTGCCTAAGGGTATGGCTGCGCTGTGATTTGGCATGTGTATACATATTCACACTAGCTTTAATCTAGATTGGACGGATACTACTTAGGGTGTCTCAGGCCGTGACAGCATATACTTCAGCACGGGCTGCACAAGACTGCAGAACACCCGGGCACTTTCTCAAGCAGCTGCCGTCCCCTGAAGCGTGTATTGCTGCAGCTTCACTCGGACGTAGCTGTATCTCCTCCAAACACCATTCCTTAAACCGCTGCAGGCACGATGTAAGTATTAGGAGGCTCTGGGCTTTAGATGAGGGGTGCTTCAACATCTCTACCATATGGCTGCAGAGAAGGTTGCTGACGTTCAGGTTTCATAGCATGAAGCCTGTGCCACGACTTACGCAACTGAGCTATGTTGTAACAAAACATGTATGTGTGAGTGTGTGCGTAGCTGCGTTTGCTTGACTTCTTAGTAAAAAAGATATATTAAGGAGAAGCTAAAGGTACATACAAGCACTGATGGACCCTTAAGTGCAATGGGTTAAGCTGGTGTGAGGCTGGGTGTCTGAACGTCACAGCTGTGGCCCAGTGATAGACAGGCTGGGGCAGTGGAGGCGAGAAGAATGGTCATATGATGGTAGTTGAAGTGTCAGGGGGGTATAATTTATTGAAAAGCAGATCACAAAGTAGAAAATCCTTCCTGCATATTATTAGTGCTATTGATTGATTTATAAAGTGCATTTCTTAAGCAAAGCTCTTTATAGAATTACAAACTATTAAAGCTGAGTGAATAACTCACAATGAATAATTTATCCCATGAATTTAACCTTTCTTTCTGCTCATGAAATAGCCACAAAGAGATCACTATTTCCTTAATTATTCAATGAATTTTTTAATGAACTTTTAAAACACTATGAACCAATCACTTGGAATGTCTGGATAATACAAGGTAACCAAGGGTTCTTTGGGTGCTGGTTGTTTAGAGGCAACCAAACTTGCGGCTAACAAAAGCACGTGCACTACCCTATGCAAATCCGGTGGCTGGAGGTACGTGTCGGCTTCTCAGCTCAGCGCGTTGCAGAGACAGCTGAGCTCTCTCTGAACAGGCACGGTTTGAGGACAGAAAGCAGGAGAGCTGTGGCGGTGTGGAGCTTTAACCCTGCTATTCACCCCTGAGTAGAAACAGCCTCAACATAGCACAAGGCTCACTGATACCGCTTGGGGATGGTGACAAGTGTGGGTGCATGGAGCTGCAGGGTCTTGTGGAGATGGGGGAGCCCCTCTGGAGCCCCTCCGCAGTGTCGTGCAGCTCAGGAGAACCTAGAGATAATCCCTGTACATGTCAAGCCAGCTGGTTATGCACCTGAGTGCCGTTTTTTTGAATCAAAGCCTGAATTCATTGTGATTCAGCATAAGGCACATGGTATTTTTTTCCCTGACAGGATGAGTATGTAAAGCTCTGAATTTCAAAGCTGTGCTATACTCTAAAATTCCTCTTCCATGAATATTCAGGTAAGTAGCATGCAAGTCTATTCTTTGACATATTTTTGCTGGGATAGCTTAATTCATCTCAAAGTGAACATGAAAGAAGAGGGGATGGCAAACTGTGACAAAATAGCTGGAGAAGTTGTGCACTGTGCACTTGACCCACAAACCATCTATCCCTTGGAATTGTTCTGCTTCATTTATATTAAACATTGGCCATCCCTGAGGAAAAAGGGAACTAAGCAGTAAGAGGAATCGCAGACGCATTATCCAATAGTTTGGGGAGAAGATGTCTTCTGAGAAGGAGAGGGAACTGAGGTTTCATTAAGAAACATAAGGAGGGCTGGGTAGCAGCTCATGTTAACCTATCATCTGTAATGCAACCATCATTTTGGAGGCTAGGGGTAGGTTCTAAAGTTATATGTAAATGCTCACCATCCTACACTTTAGCTCATTTCCTCTCAGGTTATGCCACAGGACTTTTGAAAACAGTTTCACAATTAAAGTTTCATGCTGCACAGATGGAGAAAAATGAACTTCCAGCATAGCTCTCTGTTCTAGCAGTGGATGGTCCCTTTTTAATTACAAAACACACTTAAAGATATTTCCACTAGTACTGTATTCTAGTGCAGTGGCAAGCAAGACTGAGGAGTAATGCATTTTGGAGCTGCTACTGTGTTTGTTAGTGCTTCCCAGTGTTAATACCCTGAGTGTGGCAGCAGATTAATAAATCACCTGTAACAGCATGGTGCAGCCTTTAAATGGAGTAATTTAAAACAAGATATTAACAATATCTATAGATTTTTTTAAAGAACTTGATTTGGTATAAGTTAATACAAAATCCTACTCTCAGATCTCTACTGAGCTTCCAGTTGGAGAGCAGACTGTGAGTCATTACTTGTCTTTATTGACTCCGTATTTTTTTGCTCCGGGAGTACCATTTTACTGGAAGATGACATTAATTGCTCTGAGACCTGGCTTCTGCCAGCCCTTTTGGCAGGCTCAGGGGAGCTCTTTTGGAATGATCTCCTAGTGGTTAGACCTATATCTCGAAGCAGCCATGGGGTGCACGCACCAGGTTTCTTCTGGATGGAAGGAGACCAGAGGAGCTCTTGGGTTGCTCTTGGGCTTCCATATCTCAGGACCAAGCTGGAGCAGGTCCAATTCAAGCCCCTCCCCCAGGCTGAGTATGAAGTGAATTTCAGGTTCTCAGCAAGAACTGTTTTGATCTATAAATCCATTCCTATTTGTCCACACTAATCAATAAGGTAGATAAAGGCTCAGTTAAGGAAAAGGCCAATAACCTTAATTTCAGTTTGAGGCAGTCTGGATGTCCAAATTGAAAATATTATGCAAACAGAGATAAAACACTGTTCTGATTTTCTGACGAAGTTTAAACCTCTTATGTCAGATCATTATTACCTTTTAAGAAAGTAGCTATGTTATACAATTTTCCTAAAACACATGCTAATTATGATAATGTGTCATTCTCATCTTAGCAAGCTAAACAATCTCTCTACCTTCATAATATTTAAATAGAGAATTAGATCATTCTGGATACCTGATCACTGTGCACTTCAGGTGTTTAACAAATGTTATGAGCATAAGTGTGCATCTCAAATGTATATTTATATTGTTGTGCATAGAGTAATGTGTCTTCTGGGTCCTATTGTAAACAAGCTGTCAAGCTTAACTGGGTTAGCCTGTAAAAATATCTTTCCATAAATAAATTGAAAATAAACCCCAACAGTCAAGCATCCTTTTCTAATGGGCTTGATCAGAAAATACAGGGGGAAAATATAATAACACAATAATGTAGTCCTGTGCAGATTGCTTCTCAAAATGTCAGTATTTGTAACTTTGGGGTATAGTCAGCTTTTGGCTACTTTTCTTTGTTCTCTGCTTGGTGATGTGGAAAATTCCAGATTCAATTATGTCCAGTCACGCCCAGTTTGTTATTCATCTGTTCTAGTTCAGTCATGTCCTGCCAACTTAGATATGACTAAAATTATCCACGGAGAGATCAAGAGTGCATTTGCCTGCAACATGTTCAGCGCTGCAGCAGCAGAACAGGAGTATGACAGCATCAGACAGAAGTGACTTTTACAGACAGCCCAGTACCTGAGGAGGATTAGAAGTACTACACAAGACCCGGAGATTATTCCTGGTGAAATTATAACAGTGTTAACAGAGATCAAATGTAATTTATTTTGGCTCCTTTTCTAAGCATGAAATCTCTGTTGCTGTGGCTGTTTGTCTCTTCTCTGTCACCCTCTTTGATCTACTTTGTTTTCTCATACAAATACTGTATGTAATTATGACATTTATGCCAACCTTTAAAATAAGATCGCTTTTGTTTTGAGGAGGGTTACCTAGTAGTACTACCAGACTTCTCATAAACCCAGAGTAAAATGCTCTGACACTCTAACAGATCAAAAAATAATTGATTATATAAAACTTATTTTAGAACTTGCTAATTAAGATTATGAACTGCCTCCATTAAGAACTCCAGTTTAGCTAATCATTCTTTTAAGGAATCAAATTATCTGTTTTTTAGTCATAGGGATGAAAATTCTGTCTTTTTTAATTCACCAAATAATTTGTTTTCTGGAAGTTGCTGATGAGGAAGTTGGTGTAAAAGAGACAATTATATTTTCTCCCATTTCAAAAGGGGTACAGAAGTGAGTAAATAATGATAAAAATTAAAAAGACTCACCAGTGGAGACAGCCTTCAGTGACGACTAGGTGATGAGACTTTGAAAAGTTATAATGACATTTTTGAAAGATTTTTCAGGTTGCTTTTAGTACATATTAGGTCATCTAGAAATGGAAAAGTTTCTGTTTCTATGTCTCTCTTTAGTGTGAACTCATACTGAGATTTAGTTTTCCACCCTCCATTGCAATCAGTGCTGGCTGCTTCATTGCCTTCATCTTGGATAGCCACCAATGTTAACACAAAAGCAAAGAGTGTGCCACCATTCTGACTTAATAGACACCTCTGACAGCAATATGCATAAATTTGGGTGATTATAGAAAAGTGGAGAACAACAGGGACTCAGCTATTTTGGTAACAAACAGTGAACTATAACAAAAAATACAATGTGAGAAGATGAGACTGAGGTTTTCACACCCACCAGTGTATTCTTGACGAACTTGGACACTAAAAACTGCTGTTGCTTTATTTGTAAGAATGAAGTTATTTAATTGAATAAAATAATTCTTCCTGAAAGTTCATAATATTATGGTTTAAAATTTCTGTACAGAATAGGAAGCTTCAAGAAAAATATTCCTTTTCTCTTGGCACTGGTTGGGATTCAATACCAAGTTTCACAAGTTATACTGAAAGAAAGCTATAACTGGGCCTGATGCTATTGACGTCTTCTGAAAGATTCCTGCAGGCAACATCACCACAATTTTTGCCAATGTTGTGTTGCTGTGTATTGCTGTATAGGATTGCACTGTAGAATTCTAAATAACTTCATATTGTTTTTGTTGTGTGGCCTAGGAGCCTTATCCCTGGTTCCTCAAAAACTTATCACCAATTAATAAATTCTTCCCCTTTATTCTCTACACTCTAAATGAAAAAGTTTTTGGAAACAAATAATGAATATCATGACTTTGCTAAATGCATCAAGCTCCACTCCCCTTGATTCGATGAATGCGGTTTTGCTTGCCAGTGCCACACACCAGTTATGCTCCGGTGTACTAATGTTATTTGACCTCTTTCACTTGTTAATCAGAAGAGGAATTCATCTGCAGTGCCAAGATTCATGAAACATTGGGGCAGTGTCTCCAGTGTGGTTGCTGGTCTCTAGATGTTTCCACAAAACAAGTGGTAGATGCTGTATTTCTGTAGACTGCTTACCCTGTGTCCCCAACTTGCATTGCCCCTTCCTGGCTGAGCAAGCAGTTCTTTCCTTCTCCCCTGTTAACAGAGAGTCCTTCACTGCAACCATCCCATCTCAGCACTCACTTAATCCTGCTCTAGCTCTGCTTCCATTTCAAAATCCTGTAGACCCCCCTGCTTTTTTTTTTAAGTACCAGCTGATGACTTCACCCGCTGTCAGTTTTACAGTGGATGTGTCACCATCCTCACCATCCAGACGACCTACCACAGGTGGGCTTTTTTTTTTAAGTACCAGCTGATGACTTCACCCACTGTCAGTTTTACAGGGGATGTGTCACCATCCAGACGACCCACAGGTGGGTGGTGGAACTCCGCTGCCTTCTCTCTTTCTTTCTAGGTACTGAGTTCTTGGTGCACATTTTGAAGGGTACAACTGCAAATATGTTCTTTCTGTTGTGCCCGGTCATCAATTTTGATCCAAGTACCTATGTATTTCTCCACCCCACATACATCTCCCTGCTAACAATATATTGGTGATGCATGTGAGTGCAAAAAGGGATTATGATTATTACTAGGACAAAAACCTTTCCTGATTGCTTCGTTTTATCTTGTTGTAATTTGCAGTCTTTAACTGACATTTCCATAACATATTTCGGCAGTGTTGATACCACTATTTCCTTTTGCCGCCTCTCTATCTTTTCTTCTTTCCTTGTCCTGTGTTTATATCCAATAAAGCGCATACTGCTCCACATGGAATCTGCTGCTTTTGTTCCAGAACACTAGGGACGTGACCTTAAAATTAAGCATAGAAATAGTGGAACAAGCTAAAACTGAAGTTAGAGAAGGAGGGTTCCAGACCATTACAGAGCAATTCATATTGAATAGCATTGGACCTGTGCTGACATATTAACAATAAAAAGGAATCATCTGTGGAAGCAAAGATGGTAAGTCACAGAGGGCATATATAAGTGCAGCCTCAGAGCTATAAAAGCCAGACTGACATTTATCACTCTGTGCATATTGGAGCTGTCATGTTGGTCCTCAGATGATCGTGTTACTACCTTCAAGACATTTTTTTAGATATGAAGCAAAAGATTAGAGAGGGAATGAGAGAGAGAGGGAGGCTTGCTAATAAGTATTGGGTGAAAGCCACATAAAGGAATTAGCATTTATATTATTTATTGTCCCTTTTTCATCAGCCATACCCCCCTTCTTTCTAATTTTTTCCCTCCCCTTGGATTTTTCTAACCTTGCGCTGAGAAGATCCGTGTACATTAAACCTAGTTCAGCTTCAGAATGGATTAAAGTCCGTTTGACTAAATATTATGTTCAGCGAACGACAAATTGTACAGCTTCACACATTATTATTTGTGCTAAAAGCTATTATGTAAATATATTGGCTTATATAAGCTTAAATAGGATGACACAGGAATGCAAAGATAGGGCATACATACAGATCTATTGAAATGATACTCTGTCAGCATATCCTCTAATAGAAAATTGCGGATTCTCACTCAGAGGGCAGAAAAGAACCATATGTCTATTTTAGTTGTTATGTCCCGAAATGATGCACTTATTCCTTTTATAATATTTTGAAATAAATACATATGGGACCGGTCAGATGTCAACAGTGGCACTGAAAGGAGTATGAATTAGTCACACTGGCACACAGGGCCCTGGAACAATGAACACTGCTCTGGAAGACCCTTGAATGCAAGCCTATTTGCCTCTTAATCCAAATGAATAATTAATGATAATTATCATGCTGCAGTTATTATCTGTGATAATAATATATCCGTAAGGTGAATAAATTCAATCTGCTACTATGCAGAAATGGCAACTCATAATATTCTTAAGAAATACAGATATAATTATCAGTATTAACGGTCAAGAAAAAAAGGGGATTTTTATATAAAGAATTACAGCAAAAGGTCTAAAGTTTAGTGAGAATGAATTTGATTGCATTATGTTTATTCTTTATCTGTCATTTCTATGGCACCGGTTTGCAATCTTTTCAGTTTATTTTGCTAAGGCCCATTTAGTAAAAGCTGAAATGTGCATTTGTTCATTACAATCTATCCATAACTTTTCCATCAGTCCACTGCTAGAGAAGATCAAGCTCAAGGTCTTACAAGCGTCCATATGCAAATTGGTCCATTTGTGTAGTTCACTATGCTGCAATTTTCCTCAGCTACAAAAACTTTCAAGTATTAAAGTAAAAATCAATAAAACCAAATAAAATATTAAAAGGTCAAGTACATGTTCGAAGCTTGTACAAAACCAGCCATAACATTTATTTTTGAAAGCACTGTAGGTGAGCTGTCAGCTAGGCAGAGTAGTAGGCAATCATATTTAATCCGATCTCCCTCATTGGGTTTGTTGTGACAAAGGAAAATGGAAGGGGGATGGGTGAACGGGAGCAAGAGGAAGTAACTACCCTCCCATTCTTTTTGAAATTGTTTTTATATCTCTTTATTTTTACTATTGAGATTCTCAGTCATATAAATTAAAGACTTTAAAGTCTACTTAAGTTGAATTAAATTAATGATTGAGAAAAAGCTTTGAAATTCAAAGTTCATGCAGACCTTTAGCTCACACCAGGAAGGCTTGGTTTTTCCCTCCTTCTTTTCATCCTATGATTTGAGAACTGATTTACTCAGGGGAATGGTAATGAGATGTAGAGTTTCTCACCTCTAGGTCATTGCTTCAAATCTGGCCCAGGTTGGTAGGAACCAAAATTCATTATCATCTACTTACGGTTCAGCGGCCTATGTGAAATGGGTTGATGGTCTTTCGGTCTAGTTTTCAGTGGGCAAATGTCCACACAGTAATAAACACTAATTAGTACTGGAATAGAGCTGAAAGTTGTATTCCTAACATAATGTCCGGGGATTGTTGTGACAACCCCTCAAAACTCTGGCACCTTCTGGGACTATCTTGCAGGAGGGGGGATTTAATTCTTTCATGATTGTCACTATGATTCATCCATTTTTAATTTTTTTTTTTGAAGAAATGGGCAAAAGAAATTGCCTCTTTTTCGCTCCCTTTTTCATCAGAAAACAACAGATTTCCCTCAAAGTGGATCCTGACAGGTGACAAGAATAATAACGTGTAAGAGTCAGTAAAAGGATGCATTATTAATCACCCTGGGTTTCATTTAGGCCGTCAGCTCAGTGGGTGAGCTCTGTAGAAGGAAGAGTGGAGATATTATCATTATTATTTACTTGTCCACCCAGGAGTCACGAACCAGGACATCATTGTATTAAGCAATGTGCAAACACAGAAGAGAGAGCTAGTCCCTGCCCTAAAGAGCATACAATTTTACAATAAAACAAGAAACAGTGTATACTTACACGTAGATGGACATAGATGGAGGAATACTGAGATATGATTATGCTATGCCTGCCAGCTTACTGAGCGTTTTTAACAACAGCATGGTATTTCTAGTAATAAAATGATGAAATATGTTGTCAAGCTTTTTTGTGGGCATCACAGAAAAGAGAAATTCTGGAATGGAGAATTAGTAGAGGAGAAGTTGTATTTACAGATGTTAAGGAGATGTTAAGGCAATCATGAAGGGCAGCTTGGGGGAAAAATCTTGTTTGTAAATGGAACAAGAGGACAACCAGTCCTGACACTGGCAGTGCATCAGAGTCCAATAATCAATACAAAATTAAAAATAGTAAAGTACAGAAAGAGGGAAGAGTGTTCACAGGTTGCTATATCTGCTGCAGCAAGCAAGGAAAGAGGCAAGAGGAAAAGGAAAGGAAATATTACAAAAGGCACTGAGCTGGGAGATGGTCTTTGCAACAGCAGTCCAAGTGCGACACAAGAGTGTTCCTTAATGGCAGACAAAACTGTGCTGCAGTGAGCTAGATAGAAGGTGATGAAGGACTCTGTGTGTATATGTGCATGTATGAAGGGAATAACTGAATGAGAGTATGCAGACAAATTAATCTTGAAAATGCTTTGCCAAAAGTCTTAAAAAACCTAGGCACAGTCTGGATAGGATGTACAATATAGATGGTATTAAAAACCTGGTATTTTTATAACCTGCTTTGGCTGTGGGAAGGTGAAAATATGATCCAGTGATCCAGAAAGGTGCTACTGGAAAGTACTTGTCAGAAGATGATTAAGGGCCTTGCTTAGCCTTTTTAACTTGTGAAGAAGTTAGGGATACAGAAGCAAGTAGAAATCTACAAAACAGGCTTTCTTGTAGAGTGAAAAAGATGGTCTAAGTTAGAGAAGGTATGTCTTTGAACATCTGCAGTTAATTTTCTTATATGAATAATATAAATATAAATCAGAGAATCATATAATCGTTCAGGTTGGAAAATACCTTTAAGATCATCAAGTCCAACCATTAACTTAACCCTGCCACCACTAAACCATTTCCCTAAGCACCTTGTCTGCCTGGCTTTTAAATACCTCCAGGGATGGGGACTTGAATCATTCCAGAGCCTGGCAACCCTCTCTGTGAAGAAATTTTTCCTAATGTCTAACCTAAACCTGCCCTGGAGCAACTTCAGACCATTTCCCCTCGTCCTATCACCCGTTACCAGGGAGAAGAGGCCGACCCCCACCTCGCTACAGCCCCCTTTCAGGCAGTTATAGAGGGCAATAAGATCTCCCCTCAGCCTCTTCTTCTCCAGACTAAACAACCCCAGTTCCCTCAGCCTCTCCTTGTAAGACTTGTGCTCCAGACCCCTCACCAGCTTTGTTGCTCTTCTCTGGACATGTTCCAGCAACTCAACGTCTCTTGTAGTGAAGGGCCCAAAACTGAACACAGTAAAGGAAGAAGAAAAGACCCATTTTGTAACTCCTTCCTGCATGGGGAAGAAATTTGAGATGGATTTATAGAGGATGTGACAAAAGCATGAATGGAAAGGAAGACTAGTAGAAGACAATATCACGAGAAGGAAGAAGACAATCTTATGTAAAGAAAAGGCCAGGTGGCTGAGTAAAAGATGGTGGAGGTGTCAAGGAGAATGAGAACAAGAATGGCTAGGAAGAGGCTTTTATAGTGTCTGGCAAGAACAGTTTCCATAGAGGGCAGAGGGCAAAAAGCTGTCTTGGAGAGGGTATGTGTTGGAAAGGAGGAAAAGAATTATCAATTCTACTGTAAGCAAGCTATTTGATGAATTTAAAATGAAATGAAGAAGGGAGTTAAGGCTGTACTTGAAGAGGAAAGAAAGGTCAAAGGTGATGTTTTCTAAGACTGAAGCATCTAAAGCGTATTGTACCATGAGTGGAAAGTCAAAGTAGAGTGTGAAGTTCAGGAGAGGAGTAAGAGAGAGTCTGTGTGTGGGAACAAAGGACGTGAGGAGCTGGAATGGAACAGGGTCACTGGGGCATGTGGACGGGATTTGGAGGACAGAGCAAAGGAGAAATGTCAATGTCTATGACAGAAAAAAGAGCAAGACCTGTAAAAGGAGGAGGAAAATGAAGATGCATGCCAAGGTGAGGAAGAAAGGTCGTGACTTGTGTTGCCTATGCTTTCTCAGAAGAAGAGCAAAATTCTGGCAGAAACAAAAGTAAAGTCAGGAAAAGAGGGACATTTGAGAACTGAGTTAAAATCAGTAAAAGGCCATCTGGGATTGTGGGCCTGGGATTCAGTTAAGATAGAGCTGGGTAGCTAGGAAGGCATCAAAGAGGAAAGGATGAATTTGCAGTGGAGCTTGACAGGAGAGATTGAATATGGTTCGTGAAAAAGAATGGATAATGTGTATGTTGGTGGTGAGCCAGAAAAAGAGAATGACATAATGGAGCTTGAGCTGGAAAAGAGAAGCCAAAGGCACCAAGGTGGAGGAAAGTAACACAAAAATATATGGAAAAAGGACTGCTGCTGGGCCTTCAGTAACAGTTCAGCTTTTCAAAGCAAGAGAAGCCTCAGTGTTGAATGATGACGATAATGAAAGGCGGGTTTCAATTCCTTAAGCTTCAAAATTCATTTGCCAGACCCCAGGGGAAAGACAGATGAAGAAAGCTCACTTGCCCTCTTCCTTTTCAGGTGATACAAACATACCTACTGCAGGACACATGCTACCTCGGTACTAGCACAAACAAATCCCTTGTCCATTCAGTTGCTGCACAGATGATAGTATTAGCCACAGAGTACAACATAAACTGCGCTGCTTTATTACTTCAGTTAGTCTGTATCACAAACTTCACAGTAAATAAAAGCATTTTTATTTCATTTCCTTGGAATTATTAAAATCTCTTTTACTGAGAGTTATAAAACGTAGCATATAAGATTTATCAGGATAGCAGTTTTGGACTTGTTCATTGCTTACTGGACATGCATAATAGATTCAGCCTTAACATCTATTTACACAGAATTTTTTTTTATATTAATCTTTTCCTCTTACATCCATCACAGTGATAACCTATCTTCCAGGTAAATTCTGAAGATATGTTATACCCTTATATAGGATATTTACATATATTTTATTTATTTATATTTAAAAGCACATTTCAGAACATTTCGGGCATGCTTTGCACCTGTTTTTTGTAATGAGAACTAACTCACAGTCGATGCAAATGGTGATATAACAGTCTGTGAGTCAGTCTTCGTATAATACCAAGTGAGGAGGAAACAATCAAGATTGATGCACCTATGGATGTAGTAGGCAGGTGTCAGTGGTTAATTTCAGTGATTAATTTCAGTGCACTAAAACTGAGTGGTGTCAGGAGTCCTATAGAGAATCAGGGTGAGTTCATCTCACTAAGTCTCCTAGGCAACTTTTCTAAATGCTTTTCAGCGGGACAGTATTTATTTTTATCCATTGTATCACTGTCATGTTTTATTCAAGCTTGCTATTGTCATGTCCAAACAAGCAATAAAAAATTAATTTTCATGGAAGTAACCAAGAAATAAATAGTTTCTATAAGTAATCTTTTAATCTGATGTGTTTGAGTAAAATGCGGCATCTTAACAGTCTTACATCCTAGTAGGTGAGACCTCACCTGGAGTACTGCGTCCAGCTCTGGAGCCCTCAGCACAAGAAGGACATGGAACTGTTGGAGCGGGTCCAGAGGAGGGCTACAAAAATGATCCAAGGGCTGGAGCACCTCTCCTATGAGGACAGGCTGAGGGAGTTGGGGTTGTTCAGCCTGGAGAAGAGAAGGCTGCGGGGAGACCTGATTGTGGCCTTTCAATACCTAAAGGGGGCCTATAGGAAAGATGGGGAAAATCTTTTTAGTAGGGCCTGCTGTGACAGGACAAGAGGTAATGGTTTTAAACTAAACCAGGGTAGGTTTAGACTAGATATAAGGAAGAAAATCTTTACAGTGAGGGTAATGAAACACTGGAGTGGATTGCCCAGAGAGGTAGTGGAGGCCCCATCCCTGGAAACATTCAAGGCCAGGTTGGATGAGGCTCTGAGCAACCTGATCCAGTTAGTGGTGTCCCTGCTCACTGCAGGGGGGTTGGCCTAGATGACCTCTAAAGGTCCCTTCCAACCCAAACATTCTATGATTCTATGATTCTATGATTCTAGTAGCCTTCCAGTCCTGGTAAGTTTTTGTCTTCTCTCTACTGCTGCTATGCTATTTATTGATTTAGTGATAGACAGTTAAGAAGAAGTAGTGACATGTTCATAGCTAACTATAAGAAGGAACAGGACCTGTGCAGGAAAGAGAATCAAATCAAAGTTCTCTGAAAGAACAGTGTCCGAATTCAGGAGAGATCTGCACAGCTAGGCTGAGGTTTGGCCAGTCTACCCAGTCATCATCCCAACCAGCTACAGCTCTGAGGTGCCTTCCTCCCAGATAAGAGTGCAGGGAAGAGCTGGAGATGGCATATATGTGAGAAGACTGTGGTGAAGAGTACAAGATGCAAGCAGGGAAACAGAACTGGAAAGTTTGAAAAAGTGAAGCGAGCCACAGAGGAATGTGGGAAGGAATTAAGGCTTAGTTTTAGGAGGGCAGAGGTACAGGGAAGTCTGCAGGAAGCCAAGTTTAGAGTTGTACTGCATGTGAAACTATTTGTCATGTTATTTCACTCCTCTTGCCTTGAAGATCTCTCTGAATTCATCTTTTTTAACTCTAGGTACTTAGACCCCAGTTTGGCAAAGCACTTCAGCACATGCTTGAATTAACAAATGAGTTGTATGGAATTCTTAATTGACCAGAGGATCTAAACAGGCCTCAAGGTATGTTTCAGATTAAACCTATGCATATATGGTCTGCTGATGTAGAGGCTAAATGCTGCGAAGGGTTCTGCCACACAGAACTGATAAAAGTGAGAGGTAGCCATAGATAACAGGGAATGAAATGTTCACTCTTTATACAGAGACTGCTTTTGGGACCATGCTACGATATGGGCATTGCTCGTTACTGATATAGTGAATAATGATAATTAAAATAGCTTTGGTATACTGCATAGGAAGTTTATGAACTGCACATCCTTTTTGCAGTTTCTCCTCTTGGGTATTTCTGGTTATTTCTATATACTGTTATTCTATTAAGACTAAAGCACTAGGGCTGGAAGAATTCTGGAACCTAAAAGGATGCAACTGCAAAAACACAAATAAATAATCAATCAAATAGTTACCAGACTTGTAACTTTTTGCAAGTTCATGGTTACTCCTTACTGGTTTTGTTACATGTTGTGCAATACAGGAGTAGCATGTATTATTACTGTTAACTCAAGTTGCAGGAGCACACAATGCACCTACTTGCATTTTCTTGTATGAGAAGACTAATCCAAATGAATCTTCCCCTCCTACAAAGTTATCATGACTTCTTTCCAGCATGGCTTTTAATAGGCTGGGTCTAATACTGGGTAAGAGAGAAAGTCCTCTCCTGAAAGGGCGAGCAGCAATGCAGCTCCAATACAGATCATCAGACTTTGTGGGTCTTGGGCAAGGAGGCATGTTTAAGTTTGCTTTTGACTCATTGTCTGGCGTGTTTACAGCAACACAGCCCCATGTGAACATATTCTATAGTCATCTCAGTTATCTGGGGCACTGTTGTGCTAGGACAATCTGGAATAAGCAGAGTTGTGGATAGCACACGTGTAAATGAAGCTGTAAGAAAATGGAATAGCGGCGGAATGGAGAAAAGAGAAGAAAAGTCAGTGGCACTATTGTCAGTGCCAAGCAGCAATGCTCCTGCTTCAGTGTACTTGCACCTGCAGAGAAATTAAGTCATGTAATCCATCCATAAGTATTCAAGAATTCACTGCAATTTCCTTACAGTACCAGAGAAAACATTTTCAAAAGGAAATGATGAAAGCATAAAGTGATTTAACAGCAATTGCTCTTAACTATTGAGAGAAAAACTTGATTTTACCTCTTTCAAAAATGCGCTTTCTACAAAATCATATTTACAGGAAGTAGCAGTTTTCAAAGAGTCAAGTGCTAAGATTTATTGGTAGGATATTATTACAAAACAAAACTGATGGAGATGCCTGTCCAACCTGAAATATCAATAATAATCCTGAATCCATTGCCCCATTCATTCCCAAAAAAGATAAACAGCTTCTTTCTTTGCCCTCAGCAGATGAAATTCCTCTGTGCGAATGTGGAATGATCAGGACCCTCCATCTACTTCTGTCCTGACTTCTGCTTCAAAAGGAATAACAGGTTAAAATATAAAAATATGTATTCCTATGTATTTTAAAGCTTTTACAGCTGTTTTCACTGGAACACACCACTTTGTAGACTTGTTTCTGAAACCCACAATGTCAATGTACTTCTCTTGAGAAAAATGGCCTTTTTATTCATTACTTGTATCTACAAGACAATAAGTGCTTGTGTGATCATACTAGAGAATAGAAGTATTCTTTATGCATAGGTATGCAGGATGCCAATCAGCCTAGCAAAGTTTCTCAGCTAGGACCCAGAAAAATATTCTGTCTCTTAAGATGAGAGATTGGGTTTGTCTTCGTGGCATGCCTGTCCTACACAGTGATGTCAGTGGTCACCACTCTACTGTTCTTTGGAGATACATCTCCACCAAAGTAGGATTACTCTGCATCTTCAGTCACATGTTTTCAGTAGCTTTGTAGTCTGCATTTTGAGAATTGTGATATTTGCTGACCATTGCATTATGCTTTGGCGCTTAAATAAGTAGAACAGACAAATGATTTCCTGTCTGATATAGAATCACCTGTTCAAAAATCTAGGTATTGAGAGGAATAAACAGCTAGTTTACATAATCTTTCTAAAGCCTGAAGGGCTTACCTCTTTGAAATGAACTTTTTTGTTTTATCAAAACCAAGTTAGAAGCTTTATTCCACGGTGAATTAGATACAGCTCTCAAGAGGAGTCTGGGCAGAAATTATTTTAATTGTTTTCATTCATTCCAGTCAATGAGGCCCATTGTGGTGTGTTCGTGTGATGGTCAATGGCTACTTCTGACCAGAGGCCCTTCAGCAACAATAGTGATCCCATATGAACTGCCCTTTTCATTTTTAATGCTGACATCCAGATTCATTCCCTAAAGGGTTAGCATCAGCTGAACGACACGAGTGAGATAGGTAGGAAAGCAGGGATCAGAAAAGTATCAGTAACCTCAAAAATATTGAAGTAAATTCAATTTTCTGGTCTCACAAGATCCCAATCTTGACTGTGCTTGCTGATTTCTGTTGTACTGTAAAAATACAGCATTCTGTGTCATGATTACAGCAGAACTCTGCAGGCAGCATTTTATAAACATTTTCAAAGCAAATAAAACATGCTTTTTGTTTGAATTATGTCTATCTGTGAACAGAAACATTTGATACTACTACATATGTTAAAACACTGTGTTTTGTGTTTGCACTCATATCAGTGTCATTGGTATCCATGATAATGAACACCTAAAATGGAAGGAGATGAATACCTAGCATGAAATGCTGTACAGATATTTTACAATTTTACAATTAACCCTGGTCTAAGACTTAACAGTGCTTTCTCTTCCCTAGATTGTTGCTTTCAAGGAGCCAGGCTGCAAATCTGCAAACTTTTAAAGAGAGGGAGGGAAATAGCCCCTACATTTCTACCACTCTAGTTCCTTCTATGCCTTTAAAGACTCTGACATCTTTACAGGACTAATCTCACATGTCTAACTATTGCAAACAAATTTATGCATATTTTGTAGCTACAGGTTGCTATAAAAAAAACCCCACAACTGAATTGACAAGACAGAGCATTTTCCATTAGTCTTGTGATTTTCACAATCTGGTAGTATCCCTCTCTCTAGTTTAACTTCTCTGATGCTTTGGTGACATCTTAACTTGCACAAATGAGCAAATGCACAAATATTACATTCTGGGTCATCCCTGAGTATGTGCAGTATTGAATATAGACGTGCTTCCTGCAAGGCTCAGAACAAATGAACATCCACGATCCATTTGCATACTCAACATTTCATTTCTTCCAGCTAAATGCCACTTCCGCAGTACCAGCAGTTTTGCTGCTGAATATCTAGCAGATACGAATCCCTTAGTGGGAGAAACTGTATACTTAGATAAAGAACATTTGCAAATGAAATACCTTTGTTAAATTATAGCATCAGAATAACATATCTTTGATTACAGAAATTGCCTAGGAATATATGATTTAAAACTCTTAGTAATTGTCACAATTCAAAAAGATAGCTCAGTGTTAAAAATGTCTCTTTCCATAGAGAATAGGCATAAATCTATCATCTTATATTCTCAGAGTACGATTCATCTCACTTTATTAGCTTTCATAATGTAGACATTCAGTCTTATGTGGGCCACATCTACAGTCAGTGAATTGAATATAGAGTTTGCTAGAGGGTGACCTGATCCTTCCTCAGGTAGTATCTGGGGTAAACAGGATGAATTACTAGATGTTGTCTTTCTCCACTGATCACTGATGTACTTTATAATATTAGCGTACACTAGACATCTGTTTTAGTGGTTTAAGATAGAGGGAAACAATCCCACCCTACACATATTATGAATCTCAGTCATCTCAATTATTTTACACAAGAAGCTTCATGGAAGTCGAGCTGTAAACTTCCACTAGTAGTTACACTCCCTTCTAGGAGACTGAAACAAGACGTGTGTACTTGATGATGAAACTAAACATTGCTAACAGTTTTGGTAAGCCTGTCTTGAATCATATGGCTCTCTAAAGGGTATGGCTCAAGTGTTTCTGATTGGGACGATATATAATCTGCTTCCGTGTTTTGTGCTTATATGCTATGGGCAGAATTGACATCGCTACAGTAAAATAAATGATTACTGTCACAGTGAACTTTTTTCACTTCCTTACAAGTTCATCAAATATTAACAGTGGCCTGAATTCTTATATTCTAGATGTCATCTTCAGGCTAGAATTTTTGGGTACTCTCTCAGATAAAACTGTTCAGCTCTTTCTAAAAATGGAAGTGGTTAGGGTAAGCAAACAACCACTGACATACATATTTGTTAGCAAACAAAAATTGGTAGAAGCTTCAGCATTGCCATGGCTTTAGAACATGAACTCTGCTCAGCTCTGCCAGGGAGAGGAGCTGGGAGAGTTTGGGTAATCGAAACCTACTTAACTAAGGGGTGAACTGACAGATGCTGGTGCTAGCAAGATCAGGAAACTCTAATCAGGAAATTGTGAAAATGTGCTGAAAGGAGATTGCATAGACCTGACAAAGAGCTGGTGTTAAAATAGACAGTTTAACCAATGGGACTGGAGCAAGAAGCTCAGGAGAGGAGAAGATTTGGTCCAAAATGGGTTGGATAAAAGCATGATAGAATGCAAAGGAAAGACTGTCTGAGTAATTAAGATTGGGGAGCTAGAATTACCTATGGAAAGAGAATGGGATTGAAAAGGAGTGTTGGATTACAGCTGTGATAGCCAGCTGACGTGGCTATGGCTCACTGAGCAACAAGATGAGGGCTAAGTTAGAAGAAAGCAGCACGGTATCTGGACAGAGATAGAAAAGAGGCAAGGACAACCTGTAATGAAAAAGCCTTGCCAAAACTGTGAGCTGAATCCTCTTTTTCTCTGCCAGAAATTAATTGCAAAAGCATCCACAGAAAAAGGCTCTGTGTACTCTGACAGACTAGAAATTCCCTTTACCAGTGGTGGACAAGTCAGGGAGATCTGTCTTTCCAGCTGATCAAAGGGAAGGTTAAAAGAACCTGAAGCCAGACAAATTCAGATCCAAAGTACAATGTACATTTTTAATACCAAAAGTTAATAACCATTATAATTTATCAAGAGATATGGCAAATTTTCCACTGGGGAAAAACTTTCAAATAGAAATATCAGTATTTTCCAAGTTTCAAAAAGAAATGGTCAGAGGAGTTCCTATGCTGTATGTTATCTAATGATTGTAGTGTTTCCTTCTCTTTTAATCTATACATGCCCTGTCCAGATCCCCATTCTAGTCCATACATAAAAGAAGAAATTCCCACCATTATTAATTGGTTAACTAAAGGTTTCAACTGATCCCGACTCATCCTGGGGCTAACTGCAATAAGAAAGAATTTTCAGAAAAAAAGTCTGCAAAAATTTAATGTTGTCACATCCATACAGGGAGTTGAAACATGGCTTCTTGGTCATTAGTTGCAAACTCATTTTACTGGCTGTCTAATCAAATTTCCTTACTGGTGTTTCAAAGTCATCTGATTTTTGTTAGTAATATAAGTACATATTATACATTTACATTCCACAAAATATGGAAAAAGAAATTTCTCAGGCTGAATAGAAATGAACTGTATTGATGAAAAAACCCTGCATGTTTTCTGTATTTTATACTACTTTCTTTGCTGTAAAAACTGATGTCATGTTGGTTTTATATTGTGCTTTATGTTGTTCTAGGACACTTTTTAACAGATGGAAGAATGAAGTTGTAGGATAACTAAACAAATTATTCCCAATGATAGAACCAAGAAGAAAATCCATCTTTCAGCTATTATCTTCAGCTCTAAATACTAGAGATAAAGTCTTTTATCTAACCCAGCTGATGTATGTATAAAGTATAAGGTATTAAGCATAAGGGTTGAAGTGTATTCATATCTATAAATAGGTAAGAGTAACACATGCAGATTCTGATAAATCAAAGGGATTCTATACATCAAAGTGTAATTTATAGAATATTTTAAAGGTGCCTAACAAAACTGATTAAAACTCCTAACAGCTACTTTGTTAACACAGTATCCACATACAGGGACCATTTAAATACATTGATTGACTGATTTAAATGTCATCTGATGTCATCCAGAGAGACCTGGACAGGCTGGAGAGGTGGGCCTGTGTGAACCTCATGAGGTTCAACAAGGCCAAGTGCAAGGACCTGCACCTGGGTCGGGGTAACCCCCAGTATCAGTACAGGCTGGGGTAAGAAAGGATCAAGAGCAGCCCTGCCGAGAGGGACTTGGGGTTGCTGGTGGATGAAAACCTGGACAGGAGCCGGCAATGGG
>NW_009259795.1:976905-986836 GCF_000687185.1 Egretta garzetta | reverse complement strand
GGAGCCCTCAGCACAAGAAGGACATGGAAGTGTTGGAACGGGTCCAGAGGAGGGCCACAAAAATGATCCGAGGGCTGGAGCGCCTCTCCTATGAGGACAGGCTGAGGGAGTTGGGGTTGTTCGGCCTGGAGAAGAGAAGGCTGTGGGGAGACCTGATTGCGGCCTTCCAGTACCTAAAGAGGGCCTATAGGAAAGATGGGGACAATCTTTTTAGTAGGGCCAGCAGTGGCAAGACAAGGGGAAATGGTTTTAAACTGAAGCAGGGTAGGTTTAGACTAGATATAAGGAAGAAATTCTTTACACTGAGGGTGGTAAAACCCTGGAACAGGTTGCCCAGAGAGGTAGTGGAGGCCCCATCCCTGGAAGCATTCAAGGCCAGGTTGGATGGGGCTCTGGGCAGCCTGATCTAGTTAGCGGTGTCCCTGCTCCTGCAGGGGGGTTGGACTAGATGACCTCTAGGGGTCCCTTCCAACCCAAAACATTCTATGATTCTATGATTCTAAATCTATCACAGCAATTTCTATGTATACAGTAAATATAAGTTTTTATCTTACAAAAAATATAGCTTTCCTACTTGTTAAGGTAATGTTCCCAAGTACACAACAAATGTAAGAATGAAATATCATCTCCAGACAACATGAAGCAAATGCTTTGGATGTTGTGAACATCCCTGTTCAAATTATTGTAATAGGGAAGACTTCTACATTTCTTTTAGACTCTAAATAGTCTGAGTTCTCTTTCTGGAGTTACGCCTTTCCCCAAGGACTACAGAGGGAACAGAAAATACGTTTAACCTAATTTAGGTTTTTCAGGAGGTTTCTAAAGCCTGATCAATTTGGGTCTAAATTCAACACTTTACAGAAACACTTCTGGATCACCTGTGGCAACAGTTCATTCATTCCCAAGAAGAAGATTTCAGCCAGGTAAGAGATTTCTCTTGCTCCCCTTCTATCCAGTTTCCTATGACTTACATGGAGTAAAAAGCTAAGTTCCTCCTTTTCTGACTGAAGCATATATTATAACTTATACAACAACACTTGTTTTCAATAGGCTTTTCCTCTGGGTTCATTGTAATTCCCATCAATGTCAGTAGGAGTGATGTGAACATATGGTTAGAGAAGGCCTGAGAGAGGGCAGCTATTCTCATGCCAAGTGAACAAGATTTTGCACCACATTTCAAGTGTTTTGTGGATTGGGTACTGCCAGAAAAGCTGTACGAACAGCATTGTTTGCAGTATTTTGACATTGCATGGAGACAACCTGGAAACACAGGCAAGCAATTCAGCATTGCTGAAGGGTGAAACTTTGGAAGCTGAGCAAGTTTTCAGCAGAAGGATGAGCTTTAACTGAACTAATTTTCTCATCATCTAGCAGACTGCTTGCAGACGACTGCTTTGTTTGTCCACAGAAATCAGAATGCCTCTTTCTGTTAAGGTCTATTCATACCAGCAAGGGGCGAGTGCCGTTTGTCAAAATAAGAATGGTGAATCTCCAGACCAAAGGTTGCAGTTTATGAAAGGTCCTGGAGGCCTCCTTATTTCACTTCCTTATATTCTTGTAAGACAAATTACATTTTTTTTTCTTCTCCAGCAGTATGTTCCCTTTAGTGGAGTACTTTTTAGAGGAAGACAAATAGCCAAAACACTTTGAAACCAGGAGCTGCTTGTTATAGCTCTGCAACCTCTCTGTCGGGCCATCAGGTATCTGTTTTTCTTCAGACTGACTGAAAGTTCTCCAGGATTTTTAAATTTGCAGGGTCCAATGTATGCTCTATAGTGCTGCAGTCTTTTAGTTCTTAAACAAAAGAAGATTTCAGGAACACTTTGAATAACCAGCGAGGGACAGCTGAGACACTTGATGTCCTACTATGGGCCCATTACTGAACTGGGGAAACCCAGACCTATCATTCAGGCAGCAAATCACTGAGATAAAAGGAATAAAATCTTGTTGTGAAGGAGGAGCATAAGTGATACTTATGTACTGTGTTCAGTTTTGGGCCCCTCACTACAAGGATGACATTGAGGCACTGGAGCGTGTCCAGAGAAGGGCAGCAAAGCTGGTGAGGGGTCTGGAGCACAAGTCTTATGAGGAGCAGCTGAGAGAACTGAGGTTGTTAAGCCTGGAGAAGAGAAGGCTGAGGGGAGACCTTATCACCCTCTACAATCACCTGAAAGGAGGTTGTAGAGAGGTGGGTGTCATTCTGTTCTCCCAAGTAACTAGTAAAAGGACGAGGGTAAATGGCCTCAAGTTGCATCAGGGAGGTTTTGATTGGATAATTAGGAAAAATTTCTGTACTGAAAGATTGACCACCGCATTGGAAGAGGCTTCCCAGGGAAGTGGTTGAGTCCCCACCCCTGGAGGTATTTAAAAGATGGGTAGACGAGGTGCTTAGAGACATGGTTTAGTAGCGGATAAGTTTCATTTGGCTCGATGATCTTAAAGATCTTCTCCAACCAAATGATTCTATGATTCTATGATAAGTGAAGAACATATTTTAGAATTCAGACATTTATCCATAGCTGTCAGTTCATGTCTACCTAAACCAAACTGTCACAGTCTTTGTGGCATACCCATCACAGATTAACTTCTGAGATTTGAATACCATTCCCATTGGGGTTTATTCTTAAAGTCAAAGTCCTTTGAAAAGTTTATTTGAAGTAATGGCTAATACAAGTACAAAAGTCACACTGATACATAAGAACTGAATTTTCCAATTGACAGTGCAAGCCTCCACAAATTGAAATAAGTACTGTTTTCTTGAGGGATTGTGAAGGAAGTCTCTATGCCAAATATTTGATCTGTTCTGCTCTTTTGCAAGATATATACTCTGCATAAAACACTCTCTGAAATGGGGCCTGCTTGTCCAGATGAATACATTATTCCACTGTGTGGGAAAAGGCTGATCTAGAGGCAAATTACTGAGTGTAATTTATTCCATATCCTTGCTGGAATAACTTGTGCTCCTGAGCATCCTCAGATGTGTAGTCAATAGGGAACTGTCTGGCTACATGAAGTTTCTTAATACATCTTTCTGCTAAATCAGAGATTCAAATGCAAAATCCAGCACTCAGGGAGATCTTCTAAATCTGTGATGTTCCCTAGAGAACTGGAGGTCCATAAACCAATGAATGGATTACAATGAAATGTAAATTCAGTATTTCCAACTCTGGGAGAAATGACGATGCTCTAATATTTTTCAAGTTGTACATACCTCCCTCAGTCAAACAGTAGCACCTCTCAGCATTTGTCAAGTCTATAATGTACTTTGAGAGAAAGTTTAATGCTGATTGTATTTAAAAATACAGCTTTTATATATTTTTAAAACTGTCTTCATATTGGGGACTCTCTCCTAGTCCTAAATGCTTACAGTAACATGCTGAGCACTGGTATCCAGATTTACTTTTTTTATCTGTTACAATGAAATCACTTTTAAAGATTCATTCTAGACTTCATGAAATATCTTAAGTGAAACCCAAGATGTAGAAAGGGGCTGTTTGGTTCTTAATGGAGTCTCCCATAAAAATACAGCAGAGGGCCACAGAGCTGAAGACAACTGCAGATAGTTCAAGCAACTAGTTGGAGAAAAGAGCTGCTGAGGTGAGGAACAGAAACTGTTTGGTTGCAGTCTAAGTTTGAGGAAGGGGTGCTCTGTTAATTCAGTACTTTAAAAAATACCTTTAAATGTTGTGTAATTTGAAATCTGATGTTGTCCTGCTGGTTAAGGAAGGTGGAGCAAGCTAGATCAAATTAGAAGGGAGATCTCCTCAGCCCCAGGTAAACTGCTTGGATGCAGTAGTTGATCTTTCTCCTAGTATTTTTCCCCTTCTTTTTTAGTGCCAAAGAGGTGTGATAGTTTCAGCTATCAGATTTGTACTTGTCAGATCAACCCTTTTACTTCAAACTTGTCTCATTCCTTCCAAAGACATTTTTCAGCCTTTCTTTTTGTCATTTTGAGACTCAGCAGCAGCACAGAGGAGCCCCTTGACTGCCCCTCATCACCATATGAAAGAGGATGGAAAGCATGTGTCTACCTTACTGATTGGTGTGATGCACAGGCAGAAGGACTGGGGCTCAGTTTGCTGCAGTGTGCCACAGTTCTTGCATCACAGAGCTATACTCTCTCTTTGGTGGTGATGAAGTTCACATTAGCTGCAAGCGTAGGCATGCATCATGCAAGCACAAAGAGCTAACTCCTGTAGGACCTTACATCCATACTACAAAGAGGGTGTATACGCCCTCCTGGTGCACTGCTTCATCTCTGGTTCCACCAGGAAAGCAACCAAGTCACACAAAATCATGGTACGTGTCTGTGTTTACTGCATGACTGCAAATGCAGATGCTACATTTCAAAGACCCCTAAGCAATAAGATTTCAAAAGTTTTTTTTATAAAAGACTGTCACTATGAAGTTTGTAACTGACCACATGTATGTGATGAAAAGCTTGAAGATTAAATAATTTCAATTCTGTATTATGCCACTGATGGCGCTAACTTGCAGACCAAGATTTTGTCTCAGATACTCCAAAGCAGCTCTAGTTGACTACAGTGTGTGCACACAGTCTAGGATGTAGCCTTTAGCTATTGAATTTTCTGGGTGCTGGTTTTGGTTTTGTTCCATTTTACTATTGGAGGCAGTGAATTGAATTCTGACCTGAGCTCTACAGTAATGTCTTTGGGCTGTGACACTAGGGCAAAGCAAGAGTTACAAGAAAACAGAATTTAAAAGAGAGTGTGTTCAATGCACTGATTCTCTCCGGTTATGTATTCATCCTGGAATCAATGAACAACACAGAAACTCTCAACATGAGTATAAAGATGTCAGAATCAGTTCCTTAATCTTGATGCAGTTTAAATATTACTTCTGGCTAAGTATTACATCTGAACCAAACACATGATTTGAGCTTACAGACAAGAGTTTGTTCCTGAGCTGATTCATGTCAGTTTTATACTCGTAAACATCTTTTGATTTCAGTGGCGTTAATTCATATTTTCAATAACTCAGTGAGAACAGAGTATGGAGTACAGTCTTAAAG
Organism: Egretta garzetta; assembly: GCF_000687185.1. Lineage (NCBI taxonomy): Eukaryota > Metazoa > Chordata > Aves > Pelecaniformes > Ardeidae > Egretta > Egretta garzetta. The sequence goes on along the minus strand of NW_009259795.1, from coordinate 981,804 downwards.
TGTCTTTTCAGAACAGCCAGTGAACTCCCTTGGTACATGAATAAAAATTGCTATTGTCAGTATTAGAGACAAAAAATGAAACCAGTCAGGATACAGTAGATGTCTTCACTGTAACTAATACAGAGATGAAATGCACAGCTCCTTGAATGAGATAATTTCCTTGAAAGAGTAAGTATTGTACAGTACATGGAGGCTGTTATTACATTGCTGTTTCCAGATAAGATAGGGTCTATGAGATAAATATTGCATACAAAGGTCAAGACACAAACCTAATTTTACTGATATCCCTTTATGTTAAATCAGAGAGGAGCGTGGATTTGAAAAAGAAGGTGCAAACGGTATATTTCTAATATTTCCTCTCTCAAAAATTATCTGAGGTTAAGAGAAAGGAAGAAATAAGAACTGGGAGGTTGGTGGAAGGTTAAAATATTCACAAAACAAACTTCATTTATTCAAGCTTTTTGAAGTCCCAAGAAACATGTTTAATGGGAGCTGAAAGACCTGAAAAGAAACCTTATTGTGGTGCACAGCAAAGTAATGTGGAAAAAAAAATCTCCATATTTCTTCAGCCTCTAGCTTAGCTCTCACTGTGGGGAATCTTGCTGTGAAGAGATTAATCACTGCTGCTTAATAGTATCTCTGCTGGTTGCTCCAGGATAGCAACTAGCTACATAATGCAGCAGATGCATTCTTCTTTTAGTATGGCTCTGAGTACTGTGAATGTACCAAAGGGATTTCAAACTTACCATGGTGCACAACTGACCAGCAGATGCTGGAAGCACATTGCTTGGCTCTCTAGAGGCCACAGATTCTAGAGGAAGAAAAAATAGTCTCTTTTGTCCCTTCCCCTCTTCCTGCTTTTGTTTTATGGAGGAAGCAGAGGAACTGCCTCCTACAAATCTAGCTAGCTACCAGGCTATTTCCAGAACTAGGCCTCAAATATTTTTCCATTTTCTGAAGATTGCCCTTAAACTTCATTGGGGAATTTGTCTTTTCATCTTGATCTTGCTCTTTTTTCCCTGCCATTTGTAGCACTTGATTTCCTTAGGAGCAGAATGGACATTGACTTTGATGCAGTAATTACTGATAGTTGGTTACATCCCATTCCTCACCAGTTGTGCTTAGCTCTTCTTCTTACTAGCACCGCAATGTCTCTAGTTCCTTTCAGTCCTTATTGGGCTAAACTCTCCAGACTGTTTTCCTTTCCCTCTTTATCTCCCCCATTTGCAAATCTACCTTTTTTTTGGCATTGTCACTTCTAGTTGTTCCATTTACAAAGAAGAAAATTCCAACAAAGAAGTCGTAACAAACTAAGTCATGTCTAGGATATCAAACAGGGAAATTGATACAAGGAAGACGACTTAGCCACAGAGACAAAGGAAGGTTTCTAGGATGGCAAAAGCAACCCTTTTTTGAGTTCCTTCTCTTATTGCATGAAGAGTTCAACAGCTTTACCTGAATGCTCTTCAGAGACTGTGGTTCAAAGGTTCTGGCTTTAAAGGGATTACACTTCTTTCCTTTGGCAAGAAAAATGGACAGGTTTATTTAAGTTAAATGCTTTTCAAAGATACTTTCACAGAAGCTTTCATCTCCTTTTGTCTTTGTTTCCAATTTTCCTGAAAATAACTGCAGTGACACAAGTGCAAAGTCTTTTTGATCATTTCAGTGGTAGTGATGATGCAGCTTTGTGAACTGCAAGGCATGTTGTCTGAAAAAGCTATCTTCTACCAGGAACAGTGGAGGAAATGGGGCAGAGCAACTGGCAGTCTTTTCCCCACATCAGTCACCCCTCACAGATCCTTCAGCAGGTGAGTAGAGGATTGAAAAACTGCTACCTTTGGGGACTTCCACCTTGGAAAGAACAGCTGTTGCATAGGCAGAGAGATGCTTATAGCAAAATAGATGTTTAAATTCACAGTAAAACTGAACCTGAGGAAAGGCTGCTGGGTTTTGATTAGCAGAATAGATGAACTGGTACCTCCAGCTCCTTTTTTCAACAAAATAGCATGGGAAGAGAATAGACCAACATATGCTTAAACAGCAGTAGTCAGCAAAGCTGAGATTCTGCTCCAGATTCACTTTAACCGGAAAACACTTAAATGTAGCTGTGTATATGCCATCTAGTTGTTTCAGCTACTCTTATGCTCACTGGCAGTTCAAGAGAGTTGCCTAAAAATGAATGTATACTGCCACATGAGACCTTCTAAAACACCCTGCCCTGCCTCTAGTTGCCGTGTCCAGGGGGCATGAGTTTCCCATAGGTCCTGTGCCATATCTGCCAGCCTGCTGCAGAAGTTGGAGGTGCATTAGAGCATTTCAAATGAGGCTAGAAACCTGTGTTTAAGCAACTGAAATGACCCTGATGGTGTGCATAAGGTTTTATTGACCAGAATGGCTGTGTAGATAAATCTCACATGTAGACACTTTCATGTAAGTTTTGTTAAACTGAATCCCTCCCCTGATGCTCTCTGGCTGGGCTATTGCTTCCTAGTGGTACAAAGTGCATGTTGTGGCTGGGTGAACATAAACAAAAGTATGACCCTTGTGCCAAACGGCGGGCAGTCAGAGCTCAAGACAAAGCACAATGGCAGAGATGCACAGGGTATGTGGAGGGTATATGAAGGAAAAAGAGAAGGCAAGTGAAGCCTGTTGATCTAATGATTGCATCATTCCCAAGAGTGGTTTGTAGCCAGAGAGAATTTTAGGGAGGGATTTAAAGGAGATGGGAGATTCAGTTTTGCAGGAGTGGGGGATCTTCTAAGCAGCAACATGGAAAACTTGTGAAGTTGTTATTTGTCTCAGCATCTGGTGTGAGGGATTTTCTTGTTGAAAAGAAGAAGCTCTAAAATTGATGTGACTGGCAAAATGATTCTATGGAATAAGCCAAATGTGGTCAAAATGCCAGGTAGGTATGCTGTCTGCAGCAAGTATACGAGTGGAGAAATGTTACATTTCTCAAGCATAGAGATTAAAAAATAGGGATAATTCAGGAATGAAGTGATAAAAGACTTCCCTGTGTAAGTGGGCAGGAAAGGCCTTATCTTCTGCTGTTTAAAAATAAAATCTCAATTATATTAGTTTAGATGACAGTACCTAGGGAGAGATCCAAGTTGAAGACTTGTTTATGGGCTAGAACAGTAAGTAGGATGATGGTGTTTTCCACAGCCATCAAGTAAGAAAGTAGCAGGGAAGGTGTGGGAGAAGAAAGATTAGAGAAAAATGCAAATAATCATTTTACCTGTCTATTCAATTAACATCTAGGCCTACTTTGTAGCTTCCTGAAGCCTCAGTGTGGCATTCAGTAGATGACAAACATTCAAAATGAGGGACCCGCCAACACTTATTCAGGTAGAAATTTCAAATATTCTGGTATGTATTTCTTCACTATAAATAACTTTCTGCAATTTCAGTGTCCTAATTTTGTGTTCAAGGTAAAAAAAAAAAAGAAAGAAGAAATGCTTCAACAAAAAGTTATACTTTTTGGTTCAAAGTGGAGGTATTTGGATGATTAAAGTACCCTATTGAAACACAGGCAGAGATGCAAAAGTTACAACTTCTTTTTTCAGACATCATCTTCAGATACATATATATTTATTTGACTGCTCCATTTTACACTAAAATTGGATATACAACTACATTACTCCAAATTAGTTTTGTTACTCTAAACCCCTTATGCAGTACTTATCCTATCCCTAATAAAAAGACTTCAGAGATGGTAATTTTGCTGGTGTTTAAGTAAATGACATGAGGGAGATGTGCTTGGTCTTTCTTGGCTATTCATAGGTTACAGCACAATTTGTGTCATTTTAATTTTGTTACATTTAATAAAGGATGAACTCAGAGGTAATGTTATTGTTTATAGCTTGTATATTTTAACCGTGTATATGCAAAATAGTGTTTCACTTTTCTGGTACATAGCTGCTTGATTAAAAGAAACAAGTTACAGTGGTGACTGTAGACACTTTACCTTGTAAATTGTGTTTTAGAATAACTGCAACAAACAACATGTTTACAGCTAAGAGATACTTATAAAAAACCCTGAAACTTTGATCATGGGGGATTTTAATTTCACAGATACTTACTGGGATAACAAGTATGCAAAACCTGTAAGGTGGGAAGCATGTTTCCAGAGGCAATGCATAATTGCTTACTTACTGAAGTCAGTTTATTGACTGAACTTCATGATCAGAGGCTCTTGGCACCCAGAGCTAGGAAATTAGCCCATCTTGATAAATAGAGCAAGGCTGATCTAGGGATCACAAATTCACAATAAAGAAAAGAAAATAAGATGAAGCGACACAATTAGTTTTGGCTCAGCGAAAGTTTTGTAAAAATAAAAATACTATAAGCCGTGTTGATGGAGATAACTATATAAATTAGGGATGTTTTTCTGGAAGATGAACAGGTTTTCATTATATGCCACAATATGAATTACTTACACCTTCACTTCAAGTAGAAGGAATAGCTTGTGGTAACATAAACAACTGAATGATCTTGATGGAAACAATGCAAGATCTCATAACTGTGTGGGAAACCTGGTGCAGAAAAAATGGGAATTATTTAAGAAACAGTTGGACATGCTGCAGTTACAATTCATTCAGGCTAAGTCTCAACAGGGGGAATGTAACTCAGACAATGTGCTTAAACAGAGTGACAATAACAACATTTTTAAATGTCTGCTTTGGGGAGGGGGAAGATTGTTATTTACAATTTTTAAAAATTGCAGAAGCTGAAAGATAATTAGAAGATCAAGAAGAGATATTGACTAGCAGGTTATACAAAATATTTCAAGTATGAATAAAGGGCTTTCTTACAGGTGGTATATTTGCAGCAGACAGAAAATGAAATAGAAATGGTCACTAAAAAGTGGTAGTTGAGATTATCAGGCATAAAGGAATT
>NW_009259795.1:973318-976880 GCF_000687185.1 Egretta garzetta | reverse complement strand
GTCCTAAGATGTGTTTCTGGGTCTCGGTTGTTTTAGATAAGTTTGTCATTGATTTCAGTGTTGTTGCTTGTGTGATTAAACCAAGTGAGGGCTGGCCTTTGGGATTAGCTATGGTGCCTAAAATTGGCTGGAGGGAAGAATGCAGGATGGCAGCTTTATAGCAGCGTGACCGTTGCAGCTTTCCATGATAAGGGATTGGGTCCTGCTTCTGAGGAGGGTCTGCAGCTTCTTCAGCTTTGTGGTACAAACTAATGCTTTTACAATGCACTTCCAAGAGCACAGAACTTGTCCGTGCACCTTCACTGTCATAGAAGAATTAAGGCTTTGCGTTATTTATCTTATGTTTTCAAATACACTTGTATGTAGAAATCAGACTTTTGGGTCACAGATGGTGGCATGAGGCAAGGTGTTTTTCAGGAGGGAATCCTGTCTTTATATATTCACTTTTCAGCTCTGATGTTTTTTAGTCTCTGACAGGTTTTACTTTAGCTACAGATATGTATATTAGGGATGTGAATACTGTCATAATCTCTGGCAATTCAGGTGTAGGTAAAAATTTCACCGGAAATAGAAGTTCCTTAGTTTTCCTTTAAAAATTTCTAATAATTTCTTCTACTAGGATATCGTTACCTGTAGAATATGTTGGGGTTTGCCTGAAGCACTGGTCTTTATTCTGTATAGGATTGTTACATCTTAATACATATACCTCTTATGCCATGCCCTCACTACAAGGACATTGAGGCACTGGAGCGTGTCCACAGAATGGCAAAAAAGCTGGTGAGGGGTCTGGAGCACAAGTCTTATGACGAGCGGCTGAGGGAACTGGGGTTGTTTAGTCTGGAGAAGAGGAGGCTGAGGGGAGACCTTATCGCCCTCTACAACTACCTGAAAGGAGGCTGTAGCAAGGAGGGGGGTTGGCCTCTTCTCCCTGGTAATGGGTAATAAGACAAGGGGAAATGGTCTGAATTTGCGCCAGGGCAGGTTTAGGTTAGACATTAGGAAGAATTTCTTCTTCACAGAAAGGGTTGTCAGGCACTGGAATGGTCTGCCCAGGGAAGTGGTTGAGTGACCATCCCTGGAGATATTTAAAAGATGGGTAGACGAGATGCTTAGAGGCATGGTTTAGTAGTGGACAAGTATGGTTGGACTCGATCATCTTAAAGGTCTTTTCCAACCAAATGATTCTATGACTCTATGTATACACAGGCAAAAAATAGGACTTTCTAGGATAAGATAACAAGCTTACATCTGCATTCCCAAATGAAAGATTGGGTCAACAAGGAGGAATAATGCAATCAAAAGCACTCCAATGTGCAGAGAGTGTAAAGCTATCAAGTAAAAGATGGTGGCACAGTCAGTGAAAGGGAACGCAAGAGCAAGTTGGATAAAGTAGCACTTAATAGCTCTGTATGATGCAGGTGAGAGTTTAGGCAGACAGGTGAACTGAATTTTGATCCTCCCTTTTTATATACCTTTGAGAATTTATAGTGTGGGTCAAGATGCACTTGCATTTAGAACTTCTTCTTCACGCCCAACAAAATATTGTAGTGTCAGTGGGATGCTGCTGTGTGTAAAGGCAGGTGATAAATCTATTGCTTTTTCATTTACTTCTCCAATCTTAAGGACTATCTTTGGAAATTCATATGTAATTAGTCGCTCTTTATTAATCCCTCTCTAACCTTTACTTATCTATCAGTGCTGCTAAATTAAAAAAAATAATGACACAAAAGCATCTCAACTGAAATACAGCAAATTGATCACCTGGATTCATTAAAATTACGTATTCTGTGGCCTTGGTTGTGCAAAAGATCAAAGTCAGTCATCATGACTGTTCCTGCCTCAGCCTTAAAATCAGTAAGGAGCATGGAGTATCTTTAAGGGACAAATTTTCAAGCAATCTCACCACTATTTTCATTTCAGAATTGAGGCCCATCACTGACCTTTTCCTTTGTCTGTTTTACCCAGCAGTATTTTTATTTGTTAGTACAAAGTTGTTGATCACGACATGGTGGTGTTATATTCTGGGCATGAGGAAATACATCTCTCAGATAAGATATGACACTGCAGATTTATATGTCCAGAAACTTTCCCTGGTTCTTAAAAAAATACCAACAAAAAACCCCTTGTAGGACAGCTAGGCAACAATGGAGAATGTTGGTCTCGATAAGAGAAATAATATTTGACAAATTTGTTATTTTTACTGAAAATATGACCTCACAAGGTCTGTAGTTGCTCCTATTTAATTTGATCCACTGGGATTCCTGGACAAATTTCTGTTCTCCTTATGTGCTCAACTTCTTTTGTGGAAGGTGTAAAGTGGAGGGATAAGGCATCAGGAGAGGAGTCCACCTGGTGAGCCTCAGCTATGTAAAAGAACAGGGACCATGAAGCAGCTGAACGTTGGCTACATGAAGCAGCACATATAAACAGAAATTCTCAAATTGGGCAAGAAGTGTGCTGGTCTTCATCTTACGGATTAACCAGGTTTCTTCTTTTTCTTTCTGTGTAAAATTGAAATTTTCTGCAAATATACAATTTTGCATTTTATTATAAAATAAAACTTACATTTTAGCTTTATGTTTACTCACTTTAGCCTTTGGAAAAAAGTCTCTAATTTCTTCAACATGCCTGTCATGGTTATGTTGGAGGGCTGTGAGAGCGGTCAGTAGAGTCTTACTCAGGACTCGTTTTATTTAGAAATTCCAAAGTAGCTCTGTTTTCAAGTTTTATCTTAGCTTTCAGTGGGTTAATGTAGTGACAAGTGTTTATAACAATAGTAAAAAAGTTTTGTGACAACCATTTTTACTCTAACGACAGTTAGCAGAATAGAATAGCTATTCACTACTTCATATAAAGCTGTCTCCTGGGGTAATTTTGTTTCTAACAAAGGATTAAGGTGTGTCTGTGCACCTTCCATTAAATTCTTCTTATGATAGTAAGACTATGTTAAGGGAAAACTGACAACCATCTTGCTGGCTCAGCCTGCTGGAGGGCCACCACTGGGCTTGGGTAAATCGCTTGCTATTGAGAAAAGGGTTGTACTAAACCCTGACAAAGAAGGAGGAAGACAAGTATACATGCACATAAGCAAACCTGACAATAGAGCAGAGCTATGTTAAGAGCACAAGGCCAGCGAAACACAGTGATTTCATTCAGCTGGAAATCATGTCTGTTCCAATATGTATTCACTGCAGCAAACGTGGCTTAGTAAAACTTTTATTCTGTAAGGAAACCTTCATAAATACCGGCCTTCTGCATTTTACTTGAACTGCCACATAAGTGCGTGTTGTTGAAACATAACTTTAAATAGCTTATGAAGACATCCCTATGAATTCAAAATTACTGCACTTGCAGAAAAAGCAACAATATCCGTCTGTAAATCCTTTAATCATAAGCATTAAAGAATAGTTCTTCAGAGACTCGCAGGCTGCTGACTAAAGTTTACATTTTCTTGAGTTGCTTTTGGCGCTGCTAGCTATTTTTCTCATACCCATGATGCTGATATGAAGTGACACTTGCACCTGTTGTCACCATCTTATGGTAATTAGCATAGTGCCCTAAG
>NW_009259795.1:939974-973294 GCF_000687185.1 Egretta garzetta | reverse complement strand
TGGATTTGCACACTACTGCATACCTTGGCTCAGCTAGCATAACTCCCCATATTGGGGTCATTGGGGATAGGAAAAAAGAAATGTGGGATGTAGCCAGTCAGGAGTGAAAGAATACATTTTACTGCAGGTTTACTTTCATGTATTATGCATGTCCTTCAAGGTCACTGCATGATCATTTATAAGATTTTAATGAGATATCAAAGTGGAAAGAATGGAATGTAATTAATGTGATCATATGGAGAAGATACAGGTATAAAATAGCATCCATGAGGCAGTCAACAAAAAGTGGGAGCAGCAAAGAAAAGAGAAGGACTATTTGGCCAGATTTCAGCCTGTGAAACAATAATCTTTTCTACCGTACTTTCAGACACTTAACATCCTGCCAAACAGTTTTTCCCAGCTATCAGTAAAATAATGGAGGGAATTAGAGAAAATGCATTCTGCTGCTGCTCTTTGAATATAGACTACCTGCTTGTTCCTTCTTTCGGGGAAAATGGGTGGCTTGTAGCTAGAAGTATGCTAGTCCTACAGTAATGTGACATTTGTGGGCATTTTATATTTTATTATTTTGATTCCTCCTGCTATCAGAGTCTCTGACAAGCCTGGAGTAAACTGTAAATTCAAGATATGGAAAGGAGGATATTTTTAAGTACTTTTCTCTCGAGGTGTGGGTGCCTGAGAAGGTGCAGAGACTTAATAAACTCCTCAGTAGGAGGAGTTCCTTAGAGGCTTTTCCTAAGCGTACTGGTTGTCCCCAGCCTGCTCCAGTTCTCACCTTCTTCCTGCTGCACAGACAATTTTGTGTAAAGGCTTACCTCTATATATGCACTTTCTTTTTTTTTGGGGGGGGGGGAAATGGAATCAGTGTCCCCAGCACAGCCAGTGCTTCGGCAGTCCCTGCCATCTGTGCCAGGTGAGTGCTAGTATTTCTGCATAGGAGCCGGCATAAACGTCAGTGAGCAAAGGAGGGGGGAGACCACCTCATTAGCACAAAAGGCAACCCTACCTAGGTAACAAAATTAGAGACTAACCCTGCCTCGCAAACTCATCCCACTTTGGCCTTCGGTAAATCACACAAGCCAACATTTTCTCATGTGAGTAAGTAGTTATGTACTTAAATCTTTAAGTGGAAGCAGATATCCATGCTGGAAAATACTTGCCTTATCTTATACCATTCACCCTTCTATTCACCCTTCTGCATTTTCTTAAATATTCTGCACTTTGCCTTTTTCATAAGTTTCTTGGAATACAGTTGTTTGGAAACCAGATTTATCAAAACCCTACTTTAAGCGTGAAGTGAGTCCAGGGACTCTCTCAGGATTTGTGCTGTCAGTGGGACATGGGACCCTAATTATGACCTTTGTTGTTGAATTCATGTCCCCAAACCCTGAATGCTCCACTGGAATCTCTGAACACCTTCATTTTGTGTTACTGATGTTTACAGTCTGAGCCATTTGAAAAGACCAATGTATATAAAAATCTTTATTGCACGTAAAATTTTCAGTGTAATATTATTTTTTTAAAGCAGATTTTCTTTCAACTTAAAAATTGTTCCAATTTCATTTATTTTTAAATGCCTTTTGTAGGTGTTTAAAAATAATTTTAAATAATTGCTTATTCTTACAGAATGAAGCAACTTAATTTTGCCCACCCTCCCAAAGTGATTAGAAAACAAGAAAGCAATATTTTAAGCCTAAAAATGAATGGGAATGTGAACTCAAGAAAATAAAAAAGTGTTTTATCAAAACAAGGTAATTTCAGGGATTTACCATAAAATATATATGTATATTTGCTAAGATATTTCCATTTAACCACGCCATTTTTGATAATTACTTGGCTCAGCTTTCAAGTAAATGTATATATATGGCATCTTACTTATTAGTTAGTGGGAATATGTGCTTTTTAAAACTGTTTTATTTGCAAGGCAAGCAGCTGTCCAAGCTGACCTTCTAAGATGTTTGTTCTGGGAAGAAGAGCTGATGGATGTAAGTGGAGAATGTCACAAAGAATATGAAGCAATGAACAGGGGCTCCTGACTGGGATTCTAGAGAACAATTACGAACAGAGCAAAAACTAAGTATTTCTCCTTCACGTAGGTTCTTTGTTTTGGTCTCTTCACCTAATTTTCTGCTTCTCTCACTTCTTTTTTCCTTAGTGTTTTCCTTTCTCACTGCTTTCTCAGCTCTGTTACCTGTTCTTAACCTATGCCTAATCTTTCTTTCTCTCTCCACCACTTAATATATTGCCACTGAAATATCTGTCCAGAGCCACAACCTCGCTAGAGGTGATGGAAGAGAGGACAACGTGGGTAGCATTGCTCTCCTGGCTGAAGGAACTATTTGCATATGTGGAAGGCCAGTTCAGCCCACGACGATGTCCATGCAATAATACTTACAGAGAGATGCCTTGGAAAACTTATTTCACACAGGACAGATGTATAATGTGGTTCCCAAAGTAAAATGTGCTTATTCAGCAGCAGTTGGTAGTTCCAGCAGCTCCCTAATCTGTGACTCCCTCCAGCGGTTGGTTTACCATAGTTTACAGAACCAGGTTTACAAACAGTTTATTTTCACGAAGCTGGCTATGGTAGGGGCTAGGCAAACAATGCTGCCAGAAAAATGCCCAATGGAGGCAGGAGACAAATTAAAGCAAAAATCTCATTTTTAATATCTGTTGTCACAGAGGACCATGACTGAGCACCTCCCTCGTGAGCTTCACTGAACACAACCCCTCAGTCAGGTACTGTGGGAGACAGGCCAGCCCGACATCCTTCTGCTGCTGCCAAAAATCTCTTGCTGTTGTCCTGCATGAGAACACGTCCTAGTTTTGCAGTTACCTTGCTTTTTTTTTCTACAAAAGGAGTTCATACTCTTCACCTGCACAATCTGGCAAGTGAAAAATGATGCAGAAAGGAGGGAAGGGTAATTTTTGAAATGGGCACACGGCAAAAAATTGAAGACATGCAAAAACCTTCCGGTTTCTATTTCTGACCCTATATAACCAAATGCGATTTTAAAGAGAGAGTAATTTTTGGAAAGTCGAGATAATCTCGGGCCTAGAAAAATCAAACAATTTAAAATTCATGAAGGTACCATCTTCCTATTTATAAAAGGTTAAGTTCCCCTAAGCTATGAAAGAAAAACACCCTCTGAAGACCTGGGAAGGCAGTAAACACTGGTGGCAAGTGACAGGAATTGATCCTGCTTTTCCATGCCTGTCATGTCTCTAAATTTTATTTCCACCATTTCTAGGGTACTGTGATAAGAGAGGCAGGGATAGGAAAAAGGATTGAGCAGAGGCAAGACTATGGCCTGAGGGCGATGGTACCTGGGTCTCTGACTTTTTCTCAATTAGTAGGTCTCCCTGCCTGACTGCGAGATGTGCATCTAACCGGGGACTTAGACTGTTGCAAGGTATTGATTAGCCATAATGTGAAGTCAAATCTGAATAAAAAAGCATTGTGATCAAAAGCCTTTCATTGGAGACAGCATGCCCTCCAAGTCAAGGGTCTGCAGAATCTGATGAGCTCTGTTTCCTTTTTGTCTGAGAGAGATTTCCACGGTTTACTCATAAAGGCTCTCTTGATAGGAATGTCCAGTGGGCCCTCTGTCAAAAAGCCTGATGTCTCAGATTTGACAGGTGCTTGTTAGTTTTTCATCCCAGATCACTCAACATGCACACAAAACCAGAAGAGATGACGGCTAATAATGCTACGTTTCAAGTTGACTGCCTTGTCATTTTTGCTGGAAAATTCACTGATTCAATCACTAACATTAAATTGTCTGCATTAAAGGAAAACAAAGCATAGCCAGCCATGAAATGTATTGGTTTTCTGACTGCTAGGACTTACACAGCTCAATACAATTCATTGCATTGCCTTGTTTGATAGAAACAGTTTATCCAGATCACATATAAACCAAAATAAACTGCTGCTCTATTAAAAATGACAACAAAAAAACCTGCAGCAGAAAAAATTGAGAGATCCATTTTAATTATTTTTTTTTCCTGGAATTTAACTTTCTTCTCACTAAAAATGTTTGTAAATGAGGAAATGATGCTCCACATCTTTACCTGCAACATTGAGCAACACACTTTCAAACAGTGCCAGTCCACTAGGATGGCATATGAACCTGGATTTCTGCTACATCGTAGTTCCAACCCTTGTGAGCTGAGGTAGGTTTCTCTCAAAAACGCAAGGGAGAATGGAAGCTTATTTTTATGGACTATTAACATGAAGAATTTGCCAAGCCAAGGGTTTAGGTCAACAGAAATGATATATTTTGGTAATAATATCTCTGGGCATTATCATAATAAACTCCCCACTTTGTTTCTTCTTTTGTAGTTCACAATCTAAACCCCAGGACAGAGCAGTAGCTGTGTGATGATGGTGGACTGTGGGACTCACTGGAGGTAACAAGAGTTCCTATTCATACTGGTGGTGTATGAGACCATTCAAAATGGAACAAAAAAGACCAAAGTTTTTGCTGAATAGTATGTTGCATTACCCATTCTTAGATATTTTTTGGTCAATTAGTGAAATGGGTGTTTACACTGAGATGTTATAAATGATACTTTAAACTTGAGCTTCCTTCTCTTATACTTGCAATGTTTCTTGCTTCTAAGGAAATACTTGTCCTATATATTAGGAGACACACCCCCTCCCCACCCCCCACCCCTCTCAGTCTTCCTCCTTCCCCACCTTCCCTTCCAGCACCGATGGTAACTCCCAGAGGTCTCACCCAGGCAGGCTGGGATTAGGGTTTAGTCCATTTCTGTGCCAAAAGGGATTTTAATAGTACTGTCCCCCTCCCAAAGGAGCACCCTGACCACAGGCACGTGAATGGCCAGTCCGTCCCCCCGGATCTTTTGCACGTGTATCAGCGCAACCACTGCGCAGGGGCGCAGGGCCGTCCCCCATCAGGGTGGGCACCAGGGGCATCTTGTGCTTGTTCTAGTGACTGGCAAATGACTTACCTGATGAGAAGGAACAGAAACCAAACAACGGCAACAAAAAACCCTGAAGAAGCAAAATAAATCAATCCAAACCATGCTGGTTTTGAGGTTGTTCCTGGCTCAGGTACTGAGCTGCAAAAGCCCAGCTAGAGGAGCATTTTTTTGGTAGCTACAGTCACAGCTGTGCAATCCCTAGCAGACATGTTCATGGAAAAATACACACACAGGAAAAAGAGAGGGAGAGGAAACAGACCACTGTTATAAAGCTTGGGAAGAGAGGGAGTCTTAAAACACAATCAACTAAAATGTCATTCGTGGTGTCTGGACACCTAGGGGCAGGAACATGAGGAACTTGCAGTGCTCCCAGGTGAAAACCCTGGGAGGTGTTCAAGCCAAGGCCCTGTTACAAGCTGGTTTGCACCACTGCCTTCCTTCAGAGCCAGGTTGGATGAAATGTCTCTCCTTCCCCCAGCAGTGTTTTCCATCACACGAAGACTGAGCCTGGCGTGGGTCTTTTCCATCTATATGCCAACAAATGGCTAAGGTGTGAGCTATTTCTCCAGCCCTTCAGCCCCCATTGCTCACAGCACTCTACTTCCAGCCCTTCCCAGCACAACTCAAGGTTGTGAAAGCATAATGGAGCCCAAAATATTTCTTGCTGCAAAGTATTCGTTGTGGTAAATGTCGACTATAGCAATAAGGCACTGAAGGCCGTGCATTAGCAAGCTATTAGTGCATGCTGAGAGTGCTCTGGTTGCCTTCTAATGCACACTCTGCAATGGCCATTACAGAGTATGACTCATTATTTTTACATTTATTTCACATTTTAAGAAATCCTTTTCAAAACACTTTTGCACAATTTCAGGAGATGTGTTTTTTCACAAGGAAAAAAAAATGGTCCTTATGAATAAAATGTGAAGAGAAAATGGTAGGCAGAGATAGTCTTCAGTGCTTCTGAGTAAATCTGAAAGTGACTGATGCTTTCTTACCTCACTCTCTTTTCCTGTGGTTTTTTAACTATCATAGACTGAACTGTCTCCTCCCAGAGTCATCCTTCTGCCTTTGCAGTTTCTGTTTATGACTGTGCAGCCATTTTATTTGATTAAAAATAGCACTTTGGCAATACATGGCATAAGGGTCCTGTGTTTCACACCAGAAAAATGCAAAATGTCCATAAAAGTCATACATCGATCCTGGAAAGCACTGTATGTCTTCAGAGGGGGAAGATGTCACATGTTCTTTCCCTGAGCCTCTCATTTCTGCCTCTGTCCCACAGCTGTCTTTGCTTATCTCCCATTCCCACAAAATATTGAAATTTTTACTCATCTGCCTTTTCTCTATTGCGCATTGAATTGCAACAGTGTGACAACCGTGCACAAAAGGTAGTATTGATGTAGGCAGGTTGTAATTACAACTGTTAAGCCTGCTAAGAAAAATAAGGTTATGATCAATTAGGCTAGGATTAATTCTGCCTAACTTTGAACACCTAACTGAGGTGTTTAAATTAGGACTATAATTGCTCTAGGCTGCCTTAGTAATGAAGTGAAGGTTAGATGCCTCCAAACTGTGTTTCATCCAACCTAAGGGCTAAATCATCCTCTTTTACTGACAAGAATTTACATGACAGTGCTTCTAATTTTATCAGCTAAATGATACAGGTAACCTGACTTGGGATGAATCTGGGCCCTGATTTTCCCCAGCTCTGCTTCACTATTTAATAGTTAGGTATCTACAGTGCTGAATATATGTTCTTAAAACATCAGCTGTCTCCATAATACTGGAATGTCAAAATAATGGTGTATTTTACTGTTGATATCTGAGTAGCATGCTATGAGGTCCTTTGTGAAAATGCCCTGGAGAAAGGATGTTTAAAGAACAGATTGGAAAAAATATAGAAACTTACAAGGTATTTGGCAGGGGAGCATGTAAAGATCACAATTCTTTGCAAAACAATTGTGCATGTGAGTGGGAGAAGGTAGTACTGAAGTGCTGAAGACATTTTTTTTTGAAATATAGGATAGTTTAAATATATATGGAATCAGACACTCCGCTACTGAATAAAACTGACACTGAAGGAATATTCAATGTTATGTTACAGCCTCTGAAAACATAGCAAATGTCAGAAATTCCTCTTTTAAAGAGTCCTCACTCTTGTTCAATAACTTCAACTGTCAGAGCGTGGAGCTGTATCAAAAAGGGTTTCACAGAATCAAAAGGTTTGTTTCTTAGCAACTCTGTCAACAAATTTAAATTGCTGCATATCATGGCTGTTCCATAATCATTTGCATGCAAGATTTGTAAACACAGGTTTTCATTGTGCATCCTGTTGTCATGGCTGGTAGGGAGGCAAAAGGGGACAAATACTTCAGGGCAGGGGCAATACAGGTACCAAAGTAGAAGCTGCTATACTAAATAAAAGGTTCTGTGTAACCCACTTGACCAAGATCTTGCCTAGTTCACTCTGCCCATGGAGTACGAACTGCAGAAGCAGCAAACCCACTCATAGATGATGTACTGCAGTAGTCCACAAAGTCAAAAGACTGAATTTTCTTTTTCTGACAAAAAACACTGAGGCTGATATTTGGACCTTGTTTACACAGTAATCCAGAGGCCCAGCTGCACTGCAAACAGAAATGTGTACGCTAGCTTTAAATAAACTTGTTTAATGCTTTGTTAAGCAATAATATTATAGCTGAGGCGATATATGACTTGGTTGTTGGGCATTTGCCTGGGATTGGAGGGAAGCTTTTGCAGCCTGAACTCAAGGCTGTGCTGGTGCAACTGCTGCGCTAGGTGCTTCCAAGCTTTTCAGATATGTCTCGATGAACTTCAGTCACGTGGCTGACATACCTTTGCCCCGCCCCTTTTTTTTTCTTGCTAGCGTCATTAAAGATTGAGGTTAGGAAATGATGAATATAGGCCATTTTAATTTTTATGTCATTTCAATTGTATGTATTATTTGCTGAGTGTCTATAATGTGCATGGTACTAGAGGACACACTTTGTTTAATGTAATGCACTTTAGATCCACTTTATAGAACAGGCTAAGCATATATAATATATGTAAGTCTATGTGTGCTCAGTATGTTATAATAGACTAAGAGGGTATGGACGTTTTACACGTTTATGTTTTCAGATTTAATGAATTCATCTTATCTCACACATCTAATGGCTCATATACAAAATCTCAACTTGTTTCACATAATACCTCTGTTATAGGTTTAGTGTTATTTATTTGTATTGCAGTAATCCCAGAGGCTCCTGCTCTAAAAAAGCACTGTGAAAAACTGGAGCAAGAGACTGCCTTGAAGAATTTGCAGTTTATAAAAATAAGAGAGAGGGAATGTAGGCACAAACTAGCAAAGTGATGTATCCAAGTTCATAGTCCAGGCATGTGATGGAGACAAGATGAGGTACTGATATCCTGTCTCTAACCAGTGGGTCAGGAAGCCTGAAATTCCTGAAATTCCCCTTGTTGCTGCATTGTATGTCCAGAATATTTGTCACATGACAACGAATGCTTACTGGGTGGTGGGATAGGGCATGCCCACTTGCCCCGCCATGTGACTGGCAGGGAGATGTGCATTTTGGGCACCCCTCAGCAGTATTTCCAGCTCCTGGATGTAGGATTTAGACTGTGTGGGACCAGAGATCTCATGTTGCCCAGACCATGCATTAGATCATCTTATCTCTATATTTTGCTCTGTCCTTGAAATTGCTTTATGCCTGCCTTGTTCTCCATTACCCCTGCTTTAGAGTTCATGTGCCTGCTGCCCGTGAAATGGATAACTGAAGCCTCATGGTGGCATAGAAGTAAAACCAACCCCAAAACTAAACAAAAACCACACATGAACCATGAAACGAACCTTAAAGAGGGGATTTCCCAGAAGCATCAAATTCAGATATAAATTAATGTACAAATTTATATTCCACACAGGTGTCAAAAGTAAGAACAACCAAATTTGATTGCTATATATTCACATATATACATTGAGATATATATATATGTGTGTATATATATATATCCTGGGCTATCCTATGATAGCCCAAGAAGAGATGATTGTGTCTGTTTTTAGCCTGGCCCTAAATGACCTCAGCTGATAAGAAAACTTTCCCTCTGGACCTTGTTAAAAGAGAGGAAAAAATACAACAAAGCCCAGTGCATACTATTGATCAGGTAACGGACTACAGGAAAATCTGGAAACAGGGATAAACAACAGATGGGAAAGTCCACTTTTCTGGCTACTAGTAGACACAATAAAAGACTTAGTTCTACTAACTAGAAAAAAAGAACAAATTTAATTCAAATACACCAGCCAAAACCAAAAAGATGATCCTTCCAAACAGTTGTTTGTTAGAGATGTTGTGAGAAGGTTAAGATTTAATGGAGCTGAGCAGGGCCATAGCTCAGTGCGGTTGTTTTTTTTTTAACACTAGTATGTAAATGTGGCTCAAGTTACAAGTGAAAATACTTTTGGTGCATCCTTGCCTAGTCCCCAGGGGCAGCCACACAGTTTGGAACAGCAGACAGTCCCTCCTCAGAATATGACTAAGTCAAGGTCCCAGCCCTGCCAGAGACTGACTTGCGCTGAGAAGGGATAAAAGCCATCAAACCTCAGCACCTGACAGGCTCAGCACAGAAACAGCAAGAAGAGCTGGTCTTAACTGGACACTTAATGCAGAGCTCTACCAGAGGCTTTGCACAAATAGAAGTCTTAAGGTTGGATATTAGGAGAAATGTTTTCAGTGAAGGGTTGTCAAGCATTGGAATGGGCTGCCCAGGGAAGTGGTCGAGTCCCCATCCCTGGAGGTATTTAAAAGATGGGTAGACGAGGTGCTTAGGGACATGGTTTAGTGGTGGGATGGCAGGGTTAGGTTAACAGTTGGACTTGATGATCTTAAAGGTCCTTTCCAACCTGGATGATTCTATGATTCTATGAATCTAAGTCTTACAGTGAGTCCTTACTAATAGAAAATGTTGCAGGTGTCAGATTCTCATCTTCAGGAGTACTTAAATATCTTCAGTTTTTCCAAACCTTAAATAAAGTGAAGGTTTTAGTGCCTGGTAACAGATAATACAACTGTTCAAAATGAAAGTTGTATATCAGAATATCTGAATGTCAGATGTTGTGATGACTTCCATGCCACTTATTGTCCTTGTGGTAATCTACTGAAAATCACTTAAACTT
Organism: Egretta garzetta; assembly: GCF_000687185.1. NCBI lineage: Eukaryota > Metazoa > Chordata > Aves > Pelecaniformes > Ardeidae > Egretta > Egretta garzetta. The sequence goes on along the minus strand of NW_009259795.1, from coordinate 963,153 downwards.
ACTCTTTTTTTTATGGCTTAACAGCCTAGAAAACAACCGAGCAACTGTGATTGTTGATTGCTGTCTAATTATTATGTGGGGAATTTGTTAAGATGTACTTCAGGGAACATGAACGGTTATGACATAATTCCCACAACAGACGCACCACTGTAAATCAAGAAAGGAATGGTTGTCAAAGTGGGAGGACAAGCACACTGTGTACTGCAGCTCTGTAAGACTGGCTGTGCTGTGTCTCAGTGCCATCTCTGGGGTTTCAGGAAGGAGTAGGTGTCCCATCAACATACACAGGCATGTCTTGTTCCACCAGACTTAGCAATGTTGATTGGTTTTCTGATGATGTTGATTGATTTTCTAACGGTGTTTGTGAATCTCAGCGTTACAACAGAGGAACACAAACAACCGCCTATCTTCTGGCTGTGACGAATAAGAGAGCTACTTCACAACTTTCTTCAGGAGCATACTACCAGAGGTTCTCCTTGAGAAGGAACTAACCTTTAGCTATTACCGTGTTGACATTCATAGATGCAGGTAGTGCATTTAAAAAAAAAATCTTCCAAATAGCGTTTGATAAATTAGTCAGTTTCCAGAATCAGTTATTCTCTTTAATACTACAGCTTTCTGTATTGATAGCTTCTGTCTTCTGCTGCATCTAAATATTGGTGCAAGCCTTAAAATGACAGAGCTGGGATTTCTCATACTCTTGTAGGGATTACCAGGAAAGACACCGTTTTGCCTACTCTTACTGATTTTACTGATCTTGGCAGCCTTCTGCCTGTAAGTTTGATTGGCATTTCTTTGACTTTGTTGTGTATCCTGAGGCTGGACACAGCCAGTGTGTGGAAGTGCCATATTCGCAAAGCTCCAAGCTGCACTTCCAATCCTTGGAAGCATTGTATTGCCCTCAGACTGATATTCACAGTACTGGTGGAGCTCATTGTTTGTGTTGCTCTTCATTCATTTCATAAATGTGTGGATCCGTAGGCAAGAAACGGTCACTGTGGTTATCACATCTGTTCTCCTGTTTAACGCACACCGTAGATTTTCTTTAAAATATTCCAGTTTGAATTAGGCAAAAGTCTAAGGAAAAAAAAACCCAATATGAATTAAAATTCTAGCAAAGAAAAAAATGCCACCAACAGCCTTCAGAAGTTGTTCCAATGCTTGGTTTTCTCAGTATTAAAGACCTGTGAATTCTGAATCTGATTTTTTTCCCCCAGGATTTTATTATTTCTTGGTTAAAGTGTAGAAGAACTTTCATTGTGAGAATTCTGTTTTTTCACATAAGTTCTTACTGGCTGAGATCACAGTAGATTGGGCATTGTTTAAAATAGCTTTAGCTTCATAAGTCTTTCATTATAGCAGGTGCTTTACAGCATTCTTGTTGCTCTTTTTTAAACCTCCTTAATTTCCCTAAAATCCTTTTTGAGATACATAAAGAATTTCAGTATCAATAAGGACACTTCCAAGTAAGTGCAAGCAAAAGTCATTTAAGCTCTCCAACTGCTACTTGAGATCTCTTTATACAAACAACTGCAGTTTACCCTTTTGGTAGAGTGGCATTGAAAACTGATTCCCTTACTTTGATATCTAAACCATTTTCCAGAGTTACTGCTTCAAAGGACTTTCCTGTCTTATGATATGACCTGTAGTATATGTTTTCAAATACACTGTGTGCAGCTGTATTTGTAACACCTTTTCCTTGTTTGCATGTTTACATACTTGTAATTCCACAGCTCTTTGGTTGTCTTCGGTACAAATGCTTCTGCACTGGCATGGGTGTTTGTGCTGGCATCTACCTATACAATCTGCTCACTGTCTCTCCACTAAGTTTCTTATGAAATATAAAGCTCTTTGTCCAAGTGGTAATTACCTCATTTACTTTAGGAATTTGTTCCTTCTTTGCATCATCCTTATTTTTAAAAGCTTCTTTTCTGTGGTTGAAGAAACCTTTGCAGCCCCTTTTCTAAGAAGGGCTTTGATCATCAGAACTGGGATGACTTCCCTTGTCACAGGCAGCATATAAGTCACCTTTTCCTCCCAGAAATGCAGTGTGTATATGCCAGAATGAATTCAGAACTGTCTTTGTACACTGTGAATCAAAAGTCAGTCTGATAAACATGCAATTTTCCCAAAGAGGGCAAGCATTTTCTCTAAAACCAAACTGGGGTCTTGTTTAGCCTTCAGCTTGGCGTGTGTCTCCACACAATTCTTTGACAAAACTCAAAATTTCTTCATTTTATTTTTTTTTCCCAGTGAGATTTTTTCCATTTTAACTGCATTCTTTTTTTCATCCTAACAAGTAATAGAAGACTAGACTGCCTTTTTTGTGTGTGCAGACTGTGATCAAAATGCTAAAAATGGCTTTTGGGTCTGGAAATGTGGCTATGCATCATCAAGCTTCTCTTCCTGGTTCATTTTTAGCTGCAGCATGCTTGTCTCATTCTGAAGTTGCTGTCCTCTTGTGAAGACCAGATGTGTGGATCCTGACATCTCTTACACTTGAATCATCTGTATTTGCAATTGCAAGTGGCACAGAAACAGCTTCTCCTGTTTGAAGACTTATCATTTCAAGCTTTCTTGGTTTCCCTGCTCAAGACAGAGTAACACTGTACCATCTGCAATCCTCTGGTGTTGTGCCAGTAAAACTGCTGGCTGAAATAATTTCCAGCTTCACACCAAGTTTGTCATGGAAATACAAGCCCCACTTAGGTGCTTCTAACATGCAGTATTAAAAGACTATAACCAAACCCTGGAACTTCAACCATGTGCTCCTGAAGCTGTTGTGCTGAACACGGAGCCTGTTTTGCAAGTCATCTCACATGAGATGGGTTTTATGCCATCCATTTCTCCTGGGCACTTGGGGTGGGATGCATCTTGCTTAATGGACCCTGAGGACATACACACCTCAAAGTCCCATTTTTTTCTCTATAGGCTGTAGGTGGGCTGAACCCTTAATTGGCTTTTCTTACACCATTTTGCAATTTACAACAGTGTTAGAAGAATTTAAATACTGTCCATTTAATATTTCCTCTCTTTATTGTTACCTCAGACCACAAACATCATTTATGTGGATGAATAATGCTTGATACTTTGATGAAATAAAACCCCAATGAAGGAGTTTTGCTGAAGCGAAGAGTGTGTGGGGATAGGAAATGATTAAACCCATACCCACAACTCTGTCATTGCTCCTCACTGGGCCGCTGATCAGATTCAGGAGACAATGTGATTGAAATTCACTACGCCAAGTGTAATAAGCACCTCGCTAGGACCAAGCACGGCAGCAAGATAACAGAAATAATAATAAACTAATAAGTGGAAGGAAGAGCTCTTTACTTTTATTGCTCTCATATAGTGACCTATGAACTTCCAGCTGCTTCTCTGTCCTTGCCATCATCCTTGCAATATGCTTCTAGATCTCTTCTAGCAGGTTGTGTCACACTGCAGAGCACTTTCCATTTTCAAACACAATAAATCCACTCATTATTACTAAATAAATCAGCAAATTAAATACATCAGATGAAGTACTAAGTTAGACAGATTCTCCTATGGCTATCCGCCGTGGTGGAGCTGACATAAACTCTGTATTGACTTTATTAATGAATCCACCTCCAGCCACAAATTTATATGCAAACTGTCATGGGAACCCTGGCATCAGCCACATTTTCCTGCTCTTCATACAGTTACGGTCTACAGCTGCTATCTACAATACTTGCAGGAAAATATCATTTTGTGGAAGCATCTGCCACCCAGATGCTCCAGTGCTTGAGCTGCAAGCTTCTGTCCCTTCCATGCAGCCTCTATTTGCCAAAACTCAGTTATAAATGCAAGCTGTACAAAAGGAACGCAACTATGAAGACAGGCAACTTGGACAAGGGCTTCATCAGGAAGCTATTTCACCCACGCAGTTTGCTGCATGGTGGAGCTTGTCTGCAGGGACCAGCTTAGGTCTTACTGTCTCCACAGCCTGACAGTGCTTTTGCCTTCCCTTTGGTGGGAAGGGTTTTTCTGCAGCTTAATACAAGCCCTCAGATGAGTAAAAAAGGGAAATATCCTACAGATGTACAAGGGGGATCCCACCAAAGGTTAGCTTGTAACATTGCTTCTAAGGGAGATTTACAATTTGAACTAAAGTACCGTTTGGACAGATTTCTCTCATAATTTTTCTGATTGGCTTGTTTGTTTGACTTTATCTAGCAAGATTGCTTCTTACTTTATTTAGATATTTTTTTTTTGGAACAGTATCTGCACAGTGATCTGATGAAACCAATGTAATTAATCTGTTCTCTTTATTTCACCTGCATGTAATAATGAAAATAAATAATAATAACTAATATATCCTCCCTGAATGAGAAAAATAAATGTACGAAAAACAGATGAGGAATGCCTGGCGCATTATCTTTACTCCTGTATCACTGATGAAGACAAGCAAGCGCTGTTGTTTATCTGAAGTCTTTTAAGCCTTTTATCTAGTGATAAAACACTGAGAGGTCTGTTTGTTATGAGGAGTATCAAACATCCGATTCTGATAATACCTGGAACCACTGGTAATAGCTGTTGTCCACAGCAGATGTTGAACACAGACATTTAACCCCCCCAAACCTTTCCTAATAGATGCTGTTAGTGTGGGCTATCATAGCCCTACAGTAATAATATTCGTCATAATTGACCCACTCTCTTAGCAACAGTGAAAGGAAAAAATCCTCACAGTTACCTTAGCTGTCACTTACATTTACACATTAAACACTGCAAAAACATATTTTTTCAGCCAGATGGTGTTACTGAAAGGAAAGAAACATGAGAATCTCTAATATTCAAAAGCCTGCTGCCCATTTTCTTAATGTTCCTGAATGAATGTTTGAGCTTATTATACTAATAGAGGCTTGCCAAGTCTTTGGATTTATTGCTCTAAATCAGTGGAGTCATTGTCATTATTAGACCAGTTGCTAGTCAATACTAAAAAGCATTCATTAGCTGCAAATGACAGAAATGGTACTACTCTATAGATTTTTTTTATTGTTGTCCAGAATGCATGCTTCCTTTTCAAGGGAATAATGAGAGAAGAATTAAATGGGAGGTCAGTAAAGATTTTACTGATAAGGAGAGCAATGTGGTAGGAATCCCTATGCTACTGCAGAGTTTTTTCTTCTTTTCCTCATTTTTTTTATATGCATAAGGATTTGAAGACAACAGGAGTATTAGTAGGGTCCGTGGGTAACTGGTGCATATGCCTTTAACAATAGCCTGCACATTGTAATTTCAAATGAGTTTACTTCAGTGAAAATGTGAGGATTAATTGCTTTTCTGTACTCCTTCTTTTGCTCTTGGATGGTCTGTTTTGTTTGGAGTCCAAGGTCCACGAGCTACTTCTTAGTTCTGACATCCCTCGGGCTTGGGCCTTTTCTCAACTGTAGATATACTCTCTCCTTTTATGTGTTATGAATTTTAAAAGTCCTGAGATGGGCTGCTCGAAGGTGCTGGGTTAGATCTTTCCCTTCTGTAGCCTCTGAGTGGGAACTGGGCACCTAAATCCTTTAGGTACCTTTGAAAACCTCAGCTGTGGTTCCTCCAAAAACCTCAGCTGCCGTTCCTCCTAAAAGGCATAACAAAGAAGTCAGACTTTCAAAGGGACCGGCACCTGGTAGCTTCCTTTGTTTTCAATGGGAGCTGCAGAGTAATAAGCTTCTATGAAAATCTTGCTGCTCATTTCGGCTTCTAATGGGGAGCTAAGCTCTTCGGAAATGCTGGCCAACAACTATTACATAAAGATGATATCTTAGTATGACAGGTACTTTGACAGCGCAAAACAGTTAAATAAAAATTGCTGAATTCATGCTATATTTGGAGGTAACTGCATTCAGACTGCTCTTCACCATTTAAAAAGAGATGTTCCATTTTTCTGCCCAGCAGCCTGACCGCTGTCCCTTTTCTTTTTAGACTTATATCAGAACAATTACATGTTCAGATGAACATTTCTTCCAGTACAACATTAACACGATGACACAATAACTAAAATAATTATAGTCCTGGAACATTATTTTCTTTTTAAGGAGTCTGAGTCTCCAAGAGAAGAGTCTGGTTAAATTGGATCTTCAAAGAGATGTATTGCCACCAAAATAACAGTTGATATTAAAAACAAAACAAAACAACCCCCCAAAACAACAACCTAAAGGGATCTAAGCTTATTAGTGAAACATTAAGTTTTAAAGATCTAGGCAATTTCCAGAGATCTTATAATTAACAAAAGAAACATTTGGAATGCATTGTATTTTCTGATTGTTAAAACTGTCATAATTCTATTAGCAACTTTAGAAAGAAAAACATGCCTTGGAAATTTTCTTCCCTTCTCTTAATTAGCACGGCATTAACTCCTCTTTTGATAAAAGGCTCTTCCTTGCTATCTTATGACTCACAAGCAGGAACATTTTCCTGAAAATCTCTTCTGTGCAGATGCTTAATCATAAGTACCTGAGCTACGGGATTTTTTTTCTCTATAACTTGGAGACATTGAATGTCTCGTTATGTGAGCAATTTTTACTTAGGCAGACAATGTTATTGACTTCAGTGAGTATAGGTCTGCAGGCCAATCCTTAAAACAAAGCTTGGTTAAAAAACCAGTAATTTAAAAATATGGATATATTGTCAGCTTTGGATAACTGATTCTAACTGCATAAAGCAAAAGAAAAACGGTGAAGGGAAAAATGCTTAGAACTCTTATTCAGCAAAAGCTCCTGTTTGAATAATTAAAGCAGATTGTGCCCAATGTATAAATTTCTCTCTAAGACCCTTTTTTCCATGGAGAGTTGAAGTTTTGTTGAATCTTCTATTTCTAACTCTTAAGTCAATTTGTAGGAGGTGGTGTGTAAAAGCACTTTAGTAGGGAAAAGCAGCAATCTCAATGCATCAAAGTTAGGTGGTAGCGGGGTTATCACTCCGTGAAAATCACATAAACATTCCACATATGAAATATTATTCATCAGGGCAAAACCCTCCAAGGGTTTCAAAGATGACAATGGTGTCATGAAACCTTTTTTTGAAAAAGGAAAAATTTATTCCACTGCTAAGATTGATTCTGTCGCCATGTAGCAGGCAGTGTGACGAGGCAGGGAATGAACATAATTGAGAAGAGAATTAGCAAACCTTAAATATCTGCTGCTGCAATATCATTACCCATAAACTTGCCCTTTTTCCACCCTCTTTTCCCCAAGGACTGACATCCCATAACTGCAGTGAAAAAGAATGCATTCTTTCGAACAGCTAAATCAACAAGGTCTCACATGAGTAGTGTTGAGTGGTGTGGTTGACTGATTTCATGAAAAACTAATCAAGTATTCATCATTGAGATCAAACACTTCCCAAGTAATTATTATCAAAACCAATCTGATAAGACCTGAAGAAGTGGCATTGCTGATCTAATCAGAAGTAGAACAGAAATAGTTCTCTCAGCTTTTGTAATGTTCAGGTATGAAAGCACAAAAATGTAATTGTATTTTATAATTAAGAAAAAGAATGCTGTCATACTGTAATCAATTATTTCAAATCAATCATAACAATTTTAGTTTTGCTGGTTATTTATAAGAACACATTTACAAATTGACTTTTTCATGTATGGGTAATTTAATACATGGAACAGAGATGTCTTAGAGACAAAAGATGTAGCTTGAAGCTATTTCAGTTAAAAAAGAAAGGATTGTGCGACTGTAGTGACTGACTAACAGAACTGCTAAGTCCATATTTGTAATTTTTTTCCTGTATGGATGTTTTTTTAAAAATCAAAATTAAAATGCAGAGGCTTTTTTTAAAGCAAAATGGTACTTGCAGTCTCAGTAATCTTCTATTTTTAACATGTTTTTATTGATTAGAATTCTTGAGGTTAATTTAGGAAGTTTAGAATTGTTGAAGAATTTTACATGTATTTAAAGATACGAAAATAGAAATTGCTGTGTCCTGGTCAATTCCCAGGACTTTATTTGTCTGGTCATTACTTTCAGGCAAAAACCAAAATACATTTGAAATGGCACAACACATGATGCTGCCATTACCCTGGCTGATTTTGACAATATAGAGTTTCAAACAGATCATATGGGAAAAAGCCCATCCTAATAGGCTGTTTTGCTCCATAATGCCAGGCTAGAATTCCTATGCCACTTGCATAAATCTTAATTGCCCCTAATTTTCATGGCGTTTTTAGTTTTAATGTTATTTGATTTCTCAGAAACTATTTTTCCTTGTAGGTTACTGTACCATATCTGGGTGACAGAAATGCTTAGAAGAGTGGTCCTTCTTCAGAATCTCCTTTCTTGGGTGAAGAGTTTAAAAGCTGAGTGTTAGGTAAATTTCTGATTATTTTGCTAATGTGTGAACCATTGTGAGCATGCAATTGTGACTGTGTTTTTTGGAAATTAATTGATGGGTAGAATGCCAACATTTTAAAATAAATTGCTAATATGTAAATAAAATTATGAACGAAAATGAACTGTGCATCTTAAATGCAGGTTCATCCTTTTAATAGACTTTTTAATGGCTTATTCACATTGTGTGACAATAGTCATGCAAATAAGACAATTTACAGAGCAACTAATAAAAATTAATCAGCATGAAAGAAAAAGTTAGTGTCCTATCTGGGAACTATATTATTTCTATATTAATCTTAAAATTATAACAAGAAGAATAATCTGTTTCTAGGCAGATCGGTCAGTGGAAAAATAGTACGTATTCAGTAGTCAGAAGTTCCTGTTATTTATATTGTTCTCAAAGAGAGGTTTTGGGAATGTCTAGAAAATCCAGTCCTAAATGTCATCAAATTTTAATTTTAAAATTTATTTTTAAGACTATAAAATGAAAGAAAGGACATTTTGTATCAACACTGAAAACTATGTCCTTTGTCAAAGTGAAGTTCTGTACAGTTCTGCATAAAACATCTGGGAAAGTTGTTTCACCATAGAAAATGGCATTTTGGAGTCACACTGTTTCTCTGGTTGCCACTGATAACAAGCATCAGCAAATCATTCAGTTGAAAGATAAATCTTACCAGCCTTACTGTTGACATGAAGGTTTTGCACCCAGAAGATGCTCCAAATACAGGCTGGTGCCTTTTGGTCTCATACAGCTCGCACAACACTTTCTTACAGTCTGATCCAATAAAAAATGTATTCTAGTTTCAGCACGTCACAAAAAGGAACTGCTGGTCTCTATAGTACTGTACAAAACAGATCTTTAGCTAGAAAACCTATTTAAATACTATGTAGTTATTTTAAGAAGCCAAAATATTTCTTACTCCATACACTACCAGTTGCCTTGGCTGTATAAATACACTATAAACCCTATTTCTGTAGTTCAAGTCCCACATGATGTTCAACTGCGGCTTTAAGTATCTCCTCTTCTCTAAGAGCAAGAGCTGCTGTGTATCTTGCAGACCATTTCTACTCCAAATACACAGGTTAATATTTTACTTTGAAATCATAAAATACAGGTATGATGAGAAGAAGTTTTAAAAAGTGAAACAAAAACAGTAGGCCTGAATTCTCCAAATTTCATTCACAACTGGTAGCCCTTTATTTGTAGAAAGTTGATCAGGTTATTTGAGGAGCAAGGTTTTGACTGGTTACGAGTGCAATAACAGGAAGTGACCCAATATTAGCTTCTTAAAATTGCTTATTGCATTCACAGCTGCACATTGAACATCTGCTGTGTTTAAGACTTATGCCATTAATACACGAAAGTGATCAAACGACTATTTTCCTTTCCTAGGCACATCTTTTTTATATGTCATGTTTCCATTGAAGTTCTTTCTCCCCTTAGTTGTTACAATACCTTTGCTGTATTATATATATGTATACATATTATTATTTTTTCCTGCACACAAGGTACGTTGCATGAATACAATCCTATGTAAGCATACAGAATATGTACTGTGTTGACCATGAGCTATGTTTTTGTAACAAATAGCCCTGATTGTGTCAGGCTTTACTTGCATGAAGGCTGTATTCAAAAGTTCATGCAGAACTTCAGTAAGAATATAAAGTAGTTCCACTGCTCTTTCCAAGCTTCTGCTTTGAGGTGTTATGATGCCCCATGACTTCACTGAGCACATTTTTAGAAGTTCAGAACTTCTCAGGACCTAGGACCATTATTGTTGCTGGAAATCTGCATCATTAAATCCATAACATTTAGATGTTTAAAGCATGAAAAGATGCTCACTGACCATGCTACATTATCTAGATTAAGATGGGTCAGAGTTGTGGTGAGACCATTTAGCTCTAAGGTACCACTTCACCTCAGCTCAGAGGTTATTGGAAATGCCTTTATTTAGTGCCTATTCAGATGGTCAATGCAAATTTAATTATGATCACTCCCTTACCATTGTGAATTGATAAGGGGTTGATTTCAATTTTAGCAACAGAAAGAGTCCAGAAAGATCATGATGCTTGAATTGTTCCTCAAATCCCTAGAAGCCCCACCCTTGATTATAGTCTGAACACACTCCTTGCTTCCTCAAAGCTACTATAAAAGTAGTTGTAACATTTTAGTCAAGCTCGTAGTGAAAAGCCACACTACAGTGTTTGACAAAGTCCTTTTGAAAGATATTTGCGACAGGGAGTCTCTCTAGGCAGAAACAGAAGAGAGACCTCAGATAACGTAGCCAGAAAACATACCTTCAGCTTTACATATTCGTGGTCCTCTGCATTTCTAAGAGCACACTTGAGACTTCTCCCAGATTTACCCACGGCATCTTTCTGTCCTTCCACAGTGAGAGAGCAACCATCGGTTTGCAACATTCAGGCAAGGCAAGGCAAACCTCCCCATGTCTGACTAAAAGTATCTCTAATCTGAAGTAAATAGAAAGGAGACTTGGTCTGAGCAGCGTATTGTATGTTACAACCTGCATAAGGGCTGCAGCCATCAGAAGTCCACAAATCGAGTAGAACACCTAAGGGATTGCACAGGTCATGCACCTTGTCAGATGCTCCTCTGCCTCTACTCAGAAGTTTCTGATTGCAGGAAGGAGATCAGGCCATTATTTGCTTTATGTAAGCAAAGAAATTTTTCTAAATACCTGTGGAAATTCTTGGGGAATCTCACAGAACCTGCTCAAAGCCATGGAGAGTAATGGCAGAACTCCTATGGAGTTCAATAGAAGTAGTGCTTGGAATAAAAAAAGCATTAGGCCTTTCTGGCTGCTTCACATCAAATTCCTATCAATTTTGTCTAATGTCTTCAGCCACAGCAGGAGAGTTAGATGAGGTCTGGCAGAAAAGTCTCTGCAGTAAATTTCCTCTGCCAAGCACTGCCTCTGTGAAATTCGACAAGTCACATCACTTGGCTGTCTGCTAATTCTCCTCTACTCCTCCTCTGCTGAGGACAGAGCAACTATTCTTGTCTTCCACTTTTGCTTGCTACGTTTGCTTAGATATCCTTTCTTTAGAGCAAAATCTATTTTTGCTTTGTGTTCATGTGCTCAGATTAATGTTAGACACAGTAGTTTCTAGAGTGACTGGAAGTAGGTGTCTGAACTAAACAACTCTCCAGACTACACTGACTCCATCTAGTGCCACTGGAGACATCTTAAGGAGTTCTAGATGCCCTGTTGGTCTGACAGCTGTCAGATAAGACCTACAAAAGATCTTTACCCTTCTTGAGAGGCAGCTGGAGATCAACTGGGATGCCCTATGACATTTAAAATGAGAATAGTTGCCTGTGTAGGGACAACTGCTTTTAATTTGAGATCATTACTGACTACAGTGGAGCGAAACATGGCCTGCATGCTGAGCGCTACATGCAGATCTAAATTTAGATGCTTGAATCTTGACCCAAATCTCACTGTTGGTCTATCTTCAACAGTCTGGGATTGATACGGTATTGTGGAAGAACAAGGGTCTCCAGTAGGTCTGGTGTCATATCTTCCAGCTTCATGAGGAAGTCTTTGACATCACTGTATGATCTCAAAAGTCATATGATAATGAAGTGTAGGAAACAGAATATACTTTTTTGTGATATACTCTGGACTTGAAATGTCAGCTGTGGCATGCCGAGAAGCTCATTCCCTCAAGTGCTAGAACACTTATTAGCCAAGATTCATTGTCATTTTTTGTTGCTGTACATTTAGATTGTTGATGCAGCCTTATATGCACAATGGAAATATTGTCCAATCACTCTCTAAGGAAGACTACAATGTGCTATTAGAATAATTTTCTCTTTTAAATAGAACTTTTACAGTAACCATATTATTTCCTGTAAATTACCTGCAGAGTCAAATGTCTTTAGGACACGTGCTAGTAAAAGTCAGGATTAATGACTCCCTCGTTTAACATAGTTCTTATCCACAACTGAAGACAAAAACACTGACAAAAATGTATTTTTCTTACAGATTAAAAGGTTATTTCCTGAATTATATTCTTCTAGAGAATCAGCATAAGTCACCATGCCTGCTGGCCGTTTGTGGATGAAATAAAATGTTAACTTTTAGTCTTAGGCTCTAGGAGTATTTTTTAGCAAATATCTGTGTGAAGTCACTAAAATATCTTGGTACAGAAAGAGGAATACAAATGCAGACCCCTTGCCCTTACTCACAAACATGTGAAATAGCCCTCCTCAGTGCTTCAGTTCAATTTTCTTAAATGTGTTACAGGCTCTGCTGAGCTGTGGCATGGGCCTTCTACTCTCTGCCATTGCCCTAAATGCTGCTTTTGACCTGCAATTGTTTAAAGAAATCTGGTTATGGTACAGTACCTGCATTTCCTTAACAGCCTCCCAAGCCCTCCTTTTCTTTGCAGGCAGGACACATTACTGAGAGCATATAAGAATGAGCGTAGCCTATGGGGAAGAACTACAAGAAAAGGTAAGGCAAACAATGCAAGAAAGATTTGAGAAATGTGTCAGATTTCAAGAATTAAGCTTTGGGATGGGTAAGGAAAGCTCTGGAAGAAAATCATAAAAGAGGTGAAAAAGAAGCAAAAGAACAGAAATGTAACAGCACTCCCTAAAGGAGGCAAATTGGAAAAAAAATATTTTGGAGGAAATGTAAAGAGAAACAGTGAGGAGGCATGACTGCAAAGGATGGAGAAGATGCAGAAGGGATCAAAAAAATTCCTCTGAGGGTAGTGTCAGTAGAGAGAAGGAGGAAGAAGAAAAAATGCGTTTATATGAAACACTGCTCCTTATTTGAGTAAATAGAGCTGGTTACTGCTTTTCATACACAAGCCCTTTTTGTCAGCATTCTGGGCATGATTTTTTAAATTTGTTTCCTCGAAACATAAGACATGAATGAAAGCTATATGTAAACAGCATAGGCATTTGTATCAAATCATGTTGTCTGGCATTATAATTATATGTGACTTAAAATATAGTTCCCCGCAATTGTTACTCTAAGATAAAACCAAACAACTATTTAAAAATTACAGTTAAAACCCCCAGCTTCTTCAGTAAGAAACAGCACAGTAAGTTTAATTGAAATAGTTTTACTAGGAACTCAGTTAAATGGGAACAACTTTGACATTCCATTAGGGTTAATGAGTTTTTTTTTTTAAATATTTTCCTTCCAAAAGTTGTGGGTGATGCAGTCTACTACTCCCTTCCGATCTTACAGAAATAGTGAACTTTAAATGGCTACCATCCCATATGTTTTCTGTTACATTACAGAAGAAACTGCTGTTCACCTTCTTTCTTGGAAGGGAGGAAATGTCTACGAGGCGGAAGGAACTGCTGTCTAATGGACTATCAATTTTCTCTAAAATATAGATGGGATAGATGGATAGCGAACGGATAAATAGACAGACTTGGCACCATCACATGACTCCAGGAGCTGAATCCTTAACTTCTGCACCGTTTTCAGACCACAGCCTGATTAACCTGACATTGGTTTTGGTTTCATTAAGAGGATACCACAGAAACTTGTTCATTTAGGTATCACTTTGACAATACTTAAGTAACCAACTTTTTCTTAAGCAAAAGATATACAGAGCTTGAGGACTTTAAGATTACATGGATGTAGAAGAACAATATGTATAAAACACTATTTCCACTTCTTTAAGATCATAAGCAGTGATGAAATAGATTAAGAATAAGCCATAACATCTGTGTGTGGGATGAGGGGAGAACTGGCAGATTTCCAGCAGAAATCTAGACCTTCAGAGTACTCAATATGTGAGGAAGAGTTTTCTCAGGAAGAGCCTTTTGTTAGCCAGCATTTCAGGGCTTTATCCAAATTCCTGGCCTCTGTTTTGGCTCGTGTAACATTGCTGTGGCCCTGGAGGTGAGATATCAGGAGACAAGAGCCTGGACAACAAATGCACTGTCTGTCACTAAGCTTGCAGGTAAGAAATTGATCGTTAAAATCACCAATAAATGCATTACATGTCTTAGGTGTATGGCCAATTTTAACATGCTTGGCATTTAAACATCTAAGACTAACCATTACAGTCCAGAATATATAAGATTGTTGAGTTGTCTAGCTGCCACAGATTTTAGTATGTTTTTCTGAGCGCTCTGATGGTCTGAGTGTTGTAAGGAGATGACTGCAGAATCAGAGATCCCACACCTAGCAATGGAAAGACAGTGCACACATGAAACCAAAACCAACGTAAATGCTGATGCAACCAGGTGTAGGTGGACACAGTGGAAATACATAGCATCTCCCATGGAGCAGTGACCCCATTGCTGAATCATGAATAATTCTGTCCTAGTGCATGGAGGTGAGTATGACACTGCTGTTGATTTTCATATGTATTTTTAATGCAGAGCCAGTTTTGCTAAATATTAATTGGAAAAATATGTAGTTTGCATGAATACAGAGAAATCAGATTTATTTTTCACATAGTATAGTACAAAGACTTCATATAGAACTGCATAAAAGTTAACCAGCTCTGGTGATTTTTTCATACATCTGAAACATTCTTAATAGCAAAATGAAGTCCCAAACTCACTCCTTTGTGGAAAGGAAATCAGTTGAAAACCTGTTCCTAGTGTAAGCCTGGTGCACTATTTGTGAATCATTTTGAGAAGCTGCTCATTGACAGCTTCATGCTGGGAAGTCTAAATGACTCTGTCCCACTTTCCTCAGAGGGAGAGAGTCTTTTGTGTAGGTCTTTCTGCAGCTTGCATCCCAGCCTCCACAAAACAAGATGTGCTAAGTAAGGCAGCAGCATTTAGGAGCCTAATGAATGTGCATACGCAAGTATGAAGACACACTTGTAAGCTGGCACTGGTAAGGAAGAGTACATTATTCGATGTATCCTCTTTGAAAAAAAAATCAATAAAATTCATATACAGTATGCTCATTGTAAAACGACATGTGCTGCATTTAATACTCACCGACGTGACACTTAACAAACAGTCTTGAACTGAGCTCTATTTGCATTTGATTTCTGTCACAGCTTGACAAAAAAGTCTGTTGCTTTCATCTGCTTTTTCTTTTTAACGCTTCTAACCAAAGATGCATAGGTGTACCTTGCAGGCAGAATAAAAAGCAAAGTGCCCTCTAAAGGGGTCTCAAACCCTTTTCCGTACATGTTTATAATGTACCCCAATGTTCAATCACTTTCCCAGCCCAGCAGACATAATAAAGGATGATTTTTAAGAGCTATTGAATATTTTGTGAATTTTCATAAAATATACATGGATAAAAAGGCAGGAAATACAGAATTGACCCAGTCGAATGAGGGAACAGTCTTTTAGTAGAAGCCATTGCCCACATGAGATTGCAGTGGGGGCAAGAAAGGATCATACAACCAGAACGGAAGAAAGTCTAAAAGACCCACAGAGTCAGGCTGTATCAGGAGATTTGAGATAATCTGCACTCGTGCTGTGAACAGTCCCACACATCTCAGACATCCAAATAGTAAGTTTTTCCATGTAGTGTTGCCTTTTACAGATCTGCAGCAGACCCACAATACATTGAGTGAGGGGGTGCACTTCTAATAGACCCCAACGTGTTTGTAGAAATGAGATCAAAAGTTTGACCTCTAGGTTTTGTGATTTCTTTTAAAGTTATGGATGTTTTCGTAATTCTGGTGACTTAGAAAAATGTGAAATGCTTAATAACACCTGCATTAATGTCTCTCACGCCAAGATGCAGTCACAATAGTAGTATAATTGCATGAAAACTAAATACGAGCAAGCAATGACTGGTTCAAACACTGGCAAGGTTTTGACAGACACTTCCTTTTGTTTTTCCTCCTCCATGTGCTGGCTTGTCAGAGCTCAGGCAAAGCTACCCAGGATTGCCAGGATTTGAAACTGGATCAAAAATACTGCCTGTGTTCCATAGATGGATCTTAAATACCTCAATGCAAAAAGTGCCTGAAAGGCAATGCCTAACTTTTCTACACAGGTAAATTGATACAACATGGGAACCCAATTTATGTAGGAACTTAATCTTTGCCTGCTTAGCTTCCAAAGATGCCATCGCACTGGTTGAAGTGCATGTCCTGATCCCTTTCCCTGTTCTGTTGAGTAGGAGCCCTACCATTTCCTCAGGACGAGAACTTTTCAGGTGGTCTCTGAGGACTCAGAACATGTGCTGATCACATTTAATTCAGCTCCAAACACACTTCAAGAACACTTTCATTAGAAGCCCAGCCAAAGAATGAAAGAGGTAGCAGCCATGCATTCCCCATGACAACCCCATTACTATGGCAGTTACTCAGAAAGTGAAGTCCTGACCTCCAGATACCACTCACTTTGAAGGGGTTTCCATTCATAGCTCCTAATGACCAGAAAATGATGCCCATCAGGCTGACAGTGCATACAGGAGATGTCTAAAAACTGCCCTCTCCTCTGGACTGCAGCATCAAGGATGCTCAAACCTCCAGTCTCTCTGGTTAGGCAGACCATCATTTCCTCCTCCTTTTCCAAATATCTTTCCTTGAGATCTGGAAATGTCAAAGAAATGATTGACTGCAGCCCTGAGTCAGATGGCAAATTCCAAGGCAGAAATGGATTTCCAGAATAACTGGGAGGGGGGGGGGAAAGACATATCAGAGAAAGGAAAGTTGTGAGTTTGAATCCTTTGTGGCAGCTCTGGGAACTGCCAATCTCTAAATTAGCTTCCTGCACAAGTATGATAATCTGTCAGTCATTAAGAAAATTAAAAGAGAGAGAGAGAGAGAAGGGTTGGTCTTTTCTGCCTGGAAAAAAGAAGGCTCTGGGGCAACTTAATCACAGTATTCCAGTATGTAAAGGGTGGCTACAAAGAGGATGGAGGCTGTCTTCAAAATGAGCCACATGGAGAAGACAAGGGGCAATGGGTACAAATTGCACTGGCAGAGGTTTAATTTCAACATAAGAAATAAACGTTTTACAGTGAGAACAATCAATCACTGGAACAACTTCCCCGAGGACGTGGTAAGGTCCCCATCACCGAAGGTTTTCAAGATGCAATGGGGCAGGGTGCTAGATAATCTCATGTAGACTCCCTTTCCCATGAAAGGCTGGACCAGATGATCTTTGGAGGTCCCTTCCAACCTGGTCTGTCCTGTAATTCTATGATTGTTTAGGTCTACTGTGGACATATGCTGAACATGCCCACTGGATTTAGTTACCTGGCTCTTGATTTGTGTCATAATTGACAGGAACTGGGATTTTTCATTCTGAATAACATGGTAGTGGTCAGAAGATAAACAGGCTCTCAGAAGACAGGAAAAAGATCAGTAAAAAAGTAAGGAATCTGGAACACCAGGTGGCAGCTGGGATTTTTGGACTGCAAATTTGACCTCAAGTCCTTCTTCGGATAAGGTTTTGCCAATCTGAGACACATATTTACCATAAAATACCAGGTCCCTAGCCCCTCCCCCTCCCCCCCGCCCCAGTTAAAATATATTAAATAGTATATGGTTGGTACTTAGGCCCAATTCCTAGTTTTACCAGTGGAAATGTTGCCAGAATAGAGACTGCAGAGTCAGTCTGCTAATTTGAAGAGAGAGAAAGGAGTATTAATTTTAACAGAAACCTGTTCCATTTGGTCACAGAAAATGGGACTCCATATGTACAGTAACTGAATTATTAAGTGGACAGATTATTTGCCTGAGGACATATTTATTTGGCCTAGAAAAAAATCTGTGCATTGTGCTGCAGTAAATGAGTTCTGGCTAATATAAAGGTACATGCCACACTTTCTCCATGCTTTCTTTCTAGCTTGCATTTTGATGTTTATTGCTCTACACATAATTGTTCAGAAGGAAGACACATGCTGTAGAGATTCATGAAAACACTTGGAAGAATTTCGCTGCCCAGTTTATCCCATCAGAGAATGGGGCTCATGTTTGATATGCCTCCCAGGCTCTGGTTCACCCATAAATTTATGAGTTTAAACATGTGGCAGTACCAGCTGGGGACAGTGGGGCTGGCCATGGACATTAAGCTGGGCACAGGTTTTAATTCATTGGAGAGTTAAGCCCACAGTTATCAGATGAGTGCTGCAAATTCTACAGCTTTCCGAATCCACATATTTTACCTTGCAAGCATTCATATATAAAATCACTTTTTACAGTCCATGTTAATTTCAAATTCTGATTATCAAAAGCAGAAAAATGTCTCTGTAATTTATGTAATATTTATTTAAACCACTAAAAGACAATCTGCTAACAGCGAGAAGTGCTAACAGATATTACTACTCAAGGGTTTTTAGCAGAAAAGAAGCCTTCTTCATAATAGAGTTATGCAAGACATTCAGAATCTGCAATTTACTGAGTTTCAGTTTTAAATTGTGCTGCTTCTTTTATGTACAGATGTAGCAATTTGCTGGTCCCAGTTGAAATGTTTTTTTGTTGCAAGGTTTCAGTCATAAAACATTTGTCTGTTTCTTAATTATATTTAAGATTTCTCTTATTCTCTGAGTTTTTTCTGTAACAGGAAAGTAATTTCCATCTAACCTGTTTCTGTCTTTGTTTCCCTCACTTTATCCTGAGATTCCAAAGGCAATGTTAATATATTTATATTAATTTTATTTTATTTATCCATCCCCTTGAAAAAAAAAGGAAATAATAAAAGAATGAAAAAGCTGCACATGTAAAGACCGTACCGACAACTTGTTTTTCTAGAAACTTTCCCTGCATCAGTAACTTAGTAGAGAGTTGCAATTAGATTAAATTAGAAAAAGAGATAGATACAAGTTTAGAACGATAATATGTTTTCTTAAAGGACCAAAACCAATTATCATGCACAAAGGGTAACCTGTCTGGAGGACCTGAATACATCTAGGTCATCTTTGGGAATATATACTCCACAAATAACACCTGCAAATTCACATTTTGTGCAAGCATAATCACTTTCAGATGGAGAGAACTTGAGTGTATTCACTTTGCTGTTTTATCTCTCTATTGCTTGTGGCCAAACAAGATAAGCTGTTATAGATGTATATGTATGTGTATATATAAGTATGTACATGCCATGTGCACACATCCCCCAATACATGCATGCGTTCATGGGTATGTAGACTGAGACATACCACTGATTCAGACTGGCGTGCGGATCCAACGCCACCATGCTGTGAGTGCTCTCCAGCTCCCGGCTGGTGTCCACTCCTGCTGTGCCCTGACCATATGTCAGGGTAGTATCAAGGCATGCACTCTCTTTCCCCTTCTCCTGCCCCTTCATGCCTTGGTTTCTGCAGGAAGAGCCCACCGTGGGGTCCAACACAGCTCCCTCTCTGGGTGGTGGGGGTGCAGAGCCTGTGTGATGCTGGAGCTGGATGTCAGATGTAGGCACTGGGATACAGGGGCTGTGTCTGTGCTTTTAAACAGAAGAGGGCCCGGGAGCAAGCTTAAGGACAGGACCTCTGCCACATTTTTAGGTTTAGTTTACTCCCCATCTCTCCCCATACTCCTAAGGATCAAGTCCATAAGCCAAGCTGACGCCGCTTTGTCCCACATCCAAGGATCAGTGCCTAGCCTGCTCTTACTCAGCAGTGCAGATGTAGCAGGGAGACCTCACAGGTCTGCAAACAGGCAGGGCAACAGGAGCTCAGCACTAGAAGTTATGGTGTCCACTGGACCCAGAGAGCCACAGATGGGGGCACACAGGGGTCATCTTGGAAGGAGGTGCAACTAGCTTTTGAAGAAGGGATTATAGTGTTAAGGAAGCAGAAGGGGAGAGGAGGTCAGGAACATGCAGTTGGACTTGATGATCTTAAAGGTCTTTTCCAACCTAAATGATTCTATGATTCTGTGCTATTGGCATCATGGTTTGAGGTGAGTAGGAAGTAGTAAGGGAGGGAGAAAGGTCAGAGCCTTGATCACAGGAATCTTTGAAGTTAAAGGAACTTGAAATTTTGAGGATCAAGCGTTTGGCTACTTCTCATCTATAGCAATGAATATTTATGAGAAAAGAGACTTTTCAAAAGGGTTAATGCATATGAAAAATTCTGCTGATGCAACCTAATGATTGTTTCTAATAACAAGGCTGAAAGTGGCTGGAATAAATATAGTGTGTTGGACATCCAGCCTGAAAAGTGGACAACATGATGAAAGAAGTTCAGTCAACACGCCAGCCAAGGAAGGAGTGCCAGAATACAGAACAAGAGCTGTTATGGCCAGCCTCCAGCCCCATACGTCTGTAATTAACCAGCTGCTTTGTAGCCTTAAAATATAAACAGAAAGCTCTACTTCCTGATGCAATGCATCTGATTTTTTTTCTTCCTTTATACATCCTTCTTGTCAGAAGCAAAGCAAATTACTATAACTGCCAGCTTGGAAGATTTTAGTGGGCCAGTGTTTCATTTTGATCTTTAAAAACAAAACCAAATTGCTAAATGGTCTAGGACAAATACATAATAGTTCACTACAATCTGAGCACCTGATCAATAGTTCTGCTTTGAGTAAGGGACTGGACTAGATGCCTCTTCCCTTCCAGCCTAAACTTTTCTATGAGTCTATAAGTTTATCTACATATTTCACTCTCCTCTTTTAAATGTAAAAGACTGAGCAAGTCAAGTGGTTGCAACAAATGTGAAAGATGTGAAAGAAAACTGACAGCTGATCATGCAAAAGAGACCTATTATTTTTTGGTCTATCTGCCTCCTGGCTTTTGGGGATGGGGAAGGATAACTGACTCCTATATATTATTAAAAAGTCCTTATATGGAGAAAACGTGCTCAAAATTAAAATCTATAATGTTGTGCATTTTATTAAGATGACTGCAGATTTAGCCTGTATTTTGCAGGATAGGTTTTTAATTTAAAAGCATGGTCTGGGATATATTCATATGTGATTTCAAAGAAGCAATTAGTATCAACAGAATGAATTAGTTCCTAAGCCAATAATCATTAAAAATTCCAAGATGTATTTTTAGATATTATAGCCTGTGCACACACTTCATATTATATTAGCACACAGGAGGGTACAAACACCTCTGGATTTTTCTTTTATCTATATACTTTTCTGTACCTATGTACATTATGTATATTCATATATGTGTATTCCAGTTCTCACTGCAACTAAAGAAGGCCTTGCAATTCACCTTAAGGGTACCTGGGTCTAGCTGTATCTGGATAAGAACATATGTTATAAAAGATCAGGATAACAACTAGCTCATATAAAGCATGAAATAATGCACAGAATGTAGGACTAAATGTAAAGCCTACTGTTATAGTTGAATTTTGTTATATGCCCATGCAGCCCATGAGTATCCTTATGCAAAGATACTCAAACACAAATTCGTTCTGTTGCAGTGTAGGTACCTGAGGTACCAAAGGCATGTAGACACCCTAAAGTTCATTTGTAGTCTATGGTGAAGGAATGGTACCTGCAGCTTTCCTCATCACCACTGGAGGAAGCTGTCAACTACAGGGAGTAAAGGTTGATCATGATTTTAATTTTAGCATTTCAGATTTTAATAAACGACATTTTTAATAGTCCATAAATCTACCTAAACTGTACAGGCATTTTCTACTCAAAACACAGAAGTTGAGGTTAACCAGGCTGCAGAATACTTATATGATACATCCTCATATATTTCTAAATAAATTGTATTGAGAGGCCAGTTGATGACTTGCACAAGGCTGTTTTTAATTTTCAGAGATAATTCAGTTTATACCTTACATAGTCAACATTATCAAATGTAGTAATGGAATTTGCCTCAGTATTTAACATCACTCTTTGCCTCAACATTTTTTGCATGAGAAAATATATTTTTATACCCATTATACAAATAAGAAACGCATCTTTTCTTGACTTAGAAGAAATAAAGCAGGGCATTGAACTTGTATCTGTCACCCAAATGACTCTCCCTTTACAACACCTTCCACATATGCTAACAGAAAGAAAAATTTTAATTTTATGCATTAATATGTGCTGTCAACCTTACTTTCCTCTAAAAGTCAAATCTTCTACTTGTTACATCATAGCTGGTTACTATGGGAATTACTATGATGCCATGAAATAATTCAGGGTGAAAGACAGATAAATTCTTAAGAAGCAAGTATATTCTCATGCAACTGTAATATTGTCATGTCCCTAATGATAAAAATGATAGAAGAAAAAACAGAAGCTACATGACACACAGACAAAGTGTTTTTAACTAGAACATTTTTCAAAGTTTTCCAGAAGACATCAATTGCTTTTTAAGCAAATTGTTTTGTACAGAACTCCAATGGGAGCATTACAAAATGCCCCTCTTCAGCCTACAATTAGATTAATCATGTAACTGAGGGCTTGAATCTGTGCACATTCTTATTCAACAAGAATATCAGTCCCCATCAATTTACTGCAAGAAAAAAGCTCCATGAAAGCAATTTGCACACAACACCTACCCTGCAGTTGTTCCTTGCCTCTAAGTTCTTTCTTTCCTGAAAAGTGATATTTTATTTCCTTTTCTTGAAAAAAAGAAATATCTCTTAATAAATATTTAAAAAACTAAAAAGAGGTAAAAAAGTGTTTGCTATGAAAGGTATATATGAAAATGAATAGCAAACCAGTCAGTCAGATTATCTTGAAATTGCCCTGATATATTGATAACTTCATATAATTGTGCTGGTTTCGGCTGGGATAGAGTTCATTTTCCTCCTAGCAGCTGGTATAGTGCTGTGTTTTGGATTTGGCATGAGAATAGTGTTGATAACACACTGACATTTTAGTTGTTGCTAAGCAGTGCTTCTGCTAAGTCAAGGACTTTTCAGCTTCCCATGCGCTGTCAGCAAGGAGGTGCACAAGAGGCTGGGAGGGGGGACAGCCAGGGCAGATGACCCAAACTG
>NW_009259795.1:872653-939901 GCF_000687185.1 Egretta garzetta | reverse complement strand
TAATTATTATTATTATTATATCAAATTTTATTTTTATTATTAAACCGTTCTTTTCTCAGCCCATGAGTTTTCTTATTTTTGCCCTTCCAATGCTCTCCCCCATCCCAGTGGGGCAGGGGAGGGTGAACGAGCAGCTGTGTGCTGCTTGGTTCCTGACTGGGGTGAAACCATGACAATAATAAAGTTACAACTCTCAGACAGTTTAAGTTATATTAAAAGTGTTGGTGGTGCTTTTGTATCTAACATATATTCTGATGTTGTGGTGTTTTTTTCTTGTTTTATGTACTTTGATTAAAAGTAATTACAATATGAAAAGATGCATTAGGTCGTCTACGGTCTTCCTCGTAGAGTGACATTCTTATGAGGTATCAAACCCAACACAGATACTCACTGGAATAAATGGGAATGATCTGATGATCTCCCTTTTCTTTGTAGCTTATGGGAGCTATAAGGCTCCCCCACACATATGGAAGTCAGAAGTGGACCCATACCAGGTGCAGACATGCTGTGGTGGTGATTACAGCTCTTGCTGCTTTTCACTCTCACCATCTCCATTTCTCTGGCTCCCAGACAGAATAATAAATAGCAACCACAAAGAGAGAAGGTTTTGAGCATTTCTTTAAAAGCATGGCACTGCTCTCCATTAGAAGGAGGAAACGCTCCTCCTGGATTCATCACATCTTTCCTGGGAGTAATGTCGCTGTTCTAGACCTTTACAGTTGGGAGGTAGGTTTTAACATAACAAATTGAGCACATGCAGAGCTCAGTGCATATACGGTACTTTGGGTCTAAAGTAGCAGCTATGTGTGCAGGACGGGGATAGCAATCCCCCCCCTTTTTTAAGAGTTTTGCACTTAGATATCTCAGGCCTGCTTATATCCATGTCTAGGTGCTTTATAAATTCTTGTTATTAGAAGCAAATTTGGCGTCTGTTGAAATTACTGCCAGGATTTTAACCATAGCCCAACTGGGCTATAACAGTACCCTTCAAATGCAGTGGACTG
Organism: Egretta garzetta; assembly: GCF_000687185.1. Taxonomy (NCBI): domain Eukaryota; kingdom Metazoa; phylum Chordata; class Aves; order Pelecaniformes; family Ardeidae; genus Egretta; species Egretta garzetta. The sequence continues at coordinate 938,897 of NW_009259795.1, read as the reverse complement.
AAAGGAGGAAGATGCTTTGCATATTACAATCCTCTACACTAACTGGCACAACTGTTTTTTATTCTGACTGTGAACTCTAAGCAGGACTGGAATACAAATAACAATAACAGAGAAGTAGTTAAGTGAGAATCATCAAATAATTTGTCAATGGTATCAAGCTTTTACATCTACAATGCTTTGCATTTTATCTATAAAATCAGGGCAGATGCATCAATCTGGTACATACCACCTAGTCTTACTGTAAGAACAGGGGATTGTTTCTGAAATTATCATGCTATAGAAATGCTGTATAACCTCAGTAGAAGGTTTCATTGATAGTGCTTAGTATTATCAATATTACCAACTCAAACTTCTTCACTGGCAGAAATGACACAGTTAATCTCTTGCAAATTACATGGACTACGTGAGGAATAACTTGTTCTAGAAAATGCACCGAGCTGATTTTGGATCTGCAGGGTAGATATCTTCTTCATTTTTTACTAGTCAATTATCTGATAACAGCTGAGGCAACCAGGAACTCTCTTACCTCCCTACCTCATATTGTCATTACTTACCCCTCCTTCACATCTAATGAATCCATATATTGATTCCTAAACTACTAGAGGTGATTGAGTTTATATATTTTTACAAGATAAACCAGTCAGATTTGAGTTTGCTGATGGAGACAGGAACAGACACGCTAAGCATAAAGTTTAACTTTTCAGGCTGACTTACATTGATTCCATACCCTAGTAACTGCAATAACTGGTTTAGTGGATAAATAGTGTTTGCTTCTTCTATTTCCACTTACATCTACTGTAGAATATAATCTAACAGGCAAGTCTTCAAACATGTCCTAGATGGAGTGTGTTAAGAAATACAGACAGAAAACTGCTCAGTCTGTGAGTTCTGCCAGGCACAAAATGTGGAGTTTTGACTGGCATTACTCTGAGCAATGGTGGGAGAAAGAGGATTAGACAGCCCAGCAGACATTCAAAGTGAAAACCTTGTTCTCCAGAAGACTTTGAAAGCTTGAAAGTGCAGTGGTGGTTCGGAGGGTCTAAGTGTTGGTGTGTCAAACTCTAGTACCAGTTTATTAGCATAAACAGCAGTTTTAGGATGCTGTGTTAGTCTTTAGAATGCCATGTTACATATAGATACTAGCACATAATCCTCAGTCACATAACCTCAAGACATTACATGATTTTTAGCCTGGTTAACTAGCTTTAAGAATTCTCATATGTGTGCTTTTCCTTTGGACCTAAATAATGGACCAAGATCTAGATGAGTCTTCTGTTCTTGAGTTTTGATGCTTCCTCTTCTATGCCTACTAGACAGTCGTCAGTAGAAATGGTTTGAATATTTACTTTACCTCTACTATTTCTTTACTTCTGCGTTTGAGAAAACCATGATATTTAGGTGAATCTGTGAAAGTATACATTATAAAGAAGTAAAGTATAAAAGGGTATGTCTGAAGTTCTCGGCTGAGCTCATTCAAATCATGTTTGGACCATGAACTAGTAACAACATGTGTTTCATATAAATGATATGATATTATTTTCTGTGTCACAAGCTTCCAACTAATTCAGCTGCATCAGTAGACCTCTATAATAAAAGAAATAATCAACATCAAATACAAATTTAAGAATTAAGAACCTTAAATGAATATAGCCATTAATGATTAAAGTCTATAAAATCAGAATGAAATTTGGGTTGGGTTTTTTTGTTGTTGTTTCAGATGCAGGCTAAAACCCATCACCTCCTTGGGCAGAGGGACCATGACCCACTGGCTGGAGACTGATCATAGGAAAACACAACCATGAGTAATTTAAAACTAATTTCAGACTGAGAAACAGTAATAACTCTTGCTGGAAAAACACCACATTTCTCCTTTAACAAAGCAAAATGGTCTTTAATGATTCCCTCTGGTCAAGAAACCAATGATGCATTTTGGTTTCCTCATAGTTCCTTCACTTATTGGGTAGATACATCTCTACTTGGTGTATGGAGTTGTTTTTTAATTTTTACAGTAACTGTTCTCAGGTTTTGATTCTGGATGGAACTCTCTTGGTCAAATTACAATGCCATGTGTTTCATAAATTGCATTTGTAGCTGTTAGCCTCAGCAGTTTGCCTCTCAGCAGTCATGGAATTGTGTATTTTTAAGAATGTAATAAACACCATCCACACATACCAAACTCTAGATGATGTTTCCAGTAAAAGCATTTTCAGAGCACTCTGGCCCAGCTACTGGATTTTACTGGAGTGAAATGTACTTTTACTCTTCTTACTAATGCTTTCCTCTCTTGGCACGTAAGATAATAAGATATTTATAGTTACGCCTCACTTCTTCACTTCAAATGTTATTTCACTGTGTTAAAAAACCAAATGAAGTCATCTATGTGTATATATACATATGTATCTTTAGTCCTCAAGGTTTGTAAAATTATAATTTCATTCAGCAAAAGCAGTGATTTTCATATTTAAAAAAAAAACAAACCAGTTACTGAAACAATACCTAGGGCATTAGAAATGTTTTGGTGGAGTTTCCTTCACCATGTTTGTGAAACCATTAAATCATGTAGTATTACACTTTCTATATCACATAAAATGCAAGTTATAAAAGAAAGAGAGTAGCAACCATGGATCTGCCTTACAGAGCTGTTTTCTTTAATCAGCACATAACCACAAAGCTCTGTGAGGGTCCATCTGGTATTTTCAAAGGCATAATCTTTTGTTTTCCTGCCCAGCTACAGCTGATATGTTGATATGGCTGCTACTTTAGTAGGACACTTCCCGATTTCACGACAATGCACTCCAGCATTTAATCAGATCTTTGTTACTCTTTGTGAACACCATGGTACCATGCAGAAGAGCTGTTCTAATGAATTACTTTTCCCTTTCCGTGAATTTACTCAAATATTTATAAGTCCTCCACTATAAAGGTGTCCACTGAGCCTTTGGACCCAACTCCCATGAAAAACTGAGTATCTAGCCATGGCAATTGTCCCTACCTTCTGACTTCCCATCAGTTCATCAGCCTCATTTGTCTCACTGGTTACTTTGACCCTGGCCCCTCCCTTTCTCGTTCAGAATAAAGCAACTGTGCTTAACATCGAAGTCAGAGAGGGGCATTCTTACCTGAAAACTATCCTTTAGGGCCACTTTTATCACCTTTAACTTCAGATAATCCTACTTCATAGAATCATAGAATCATAGAATGTTTTGGGTTGGAAGGGACCCCTAGAGGTCATCTAGTCCAACCCCCCTGCAGGAGCAGGGACACCGCTAACTAGATCAGGTTGCTCAGAGCCCTGTCCAACCTGGCCTTGAATGCTTCCAGGGATGGGGCCTCCACTACCTCTCTGGGCAACCTGTTCCAGGGTTTTACCACCCTCAGTGTAAAGAATTTCTTCCTTATATCTAGTCTAAACCTACCCTGGTTTAGTTTAAAACCATTACCCCTTGTCCTGTCACAGCTGGCCCTACTAAAAAGATTGTCCCCATCTTTCCTATAGCCCCCTTTGGGAATTGAAAGGCTGCAATCAGGTCTCCCCGCAGCCTTCTCTTCTCCAGGCTGAACAACCCCAACTCCCTCAGCCTGTCCTCATAGGAGAGGTGCTCCAGCCCTTGGATCATTTTTGTGGCCCTCCTCTGGACCCACTCCAACACTTCCATGTCCTTCTTGTGCTGAGGGCTCCAGAGCTGGACGCAGTACTCTAGGTGAGGTCTCACCAGAGCAGAGTAGAGGGGCAGAATCACCTCCCTCAACCTGCTGGCCACGCTTCTCCCGATGCAGCCCAGAGTACGGTTGGCCTTCTGGGCTGTCAGCGCCCGTTGCCGGTTCATGTTCAGCTTTTCATCCACCAGCACCCCCAAGTACCTCTCGGCAGGGCTGCTCTCGATCCTTTCTTCCCCCAGCCTGTACTAATACTGGGGGTTACCAGTTGTATGTTACCCCAAGGCACCAGGAAAAGGAATTCATGCTCAATAATATCGTCTCTAAAGGCCCAAGATATTGCCCTATCGCTGTGTCAACACCAAAGTTTTACATAAGCTGCCACTTTCAAGCATATTTATTACACTTAACAAATAATAGTGTTTGTTGTTTATATATTGCTTCTTAGTAACTGTAGGTTCATGTCAAAGCTTTGACCAAACTTCTTCATACCCCAAAAGCAAGTGAAAGAACTAATAAACTTTTGAAACCAGCTAATGAGAAGTGCATTGGTTAATTTATGCAGTGTTAGTCACACCAAGTCTAGCAAGACCATCAGTGCAGAGTATCCTCTCTTACACAGCTCCAATTTTAAAGTGTTAATTCTTGTACAACTGATCTTTTCTAAGAGCCAAACTCTCTGAAAAACTCAGCCAGCTACAAAAAAAGCCCCATCATGTTTTCAACTGATACTAGGGATCTGCATAAAAGAAGCTTCTCAGAGTTTCTATTCCTTTGCCTAGATTATAAAATAGGAGCACTGAAAGACTCCCACAGAGAACAGACTGGAAATCAGCACAAGACCTGGCACCACTGTGCTGTTGTGATCCCAGAGGAGAGGCAGGTAGAGAGCTGAGAGAGGAATGTGTACTTTAATCTTCCTAATGCATCTTTTCGTCTGTGAACACGCTATGCTCTACCCCATACAATATTTGAAACTTGGGTTATCTAATAGCTGTTAAAAGGAGGGTGAAAATTTCACCAGTGTCAGTTAATTAACAGGCAGCATTAGTCTTCACTGCATCAAAACTGCACCCAGTGAAGTCACTAGCTTGGTCTTTAAAAATTCTGGAGGGATTCTGTGTTTCCAAGTGTACTGAGTTTAGCAGATAGGGTGTTATTTCTAAGGGTAATCCCTTCTTTTCCAGAGCTGAGTGATCTGTAGACCACAGGCATTACAGACCTTATATTTAGATTAGATATAAGGAAGAAATTCTTTACAATGAGGGTGGCAAAACATGAATTGGTTGCCCAGAGAGGTAGTGGATGCCCCATCCCTGGAAACATTCAAGGCCAGGTTGGATGGGGCTCTGAGCAACCTTATTCAGTTAAAGGCGACCCTGCTCCCTGCAGAGGAGTTGAACTAGATGACCTCTAGGGGTCCCTTCCAACCCAAAGCATCGTATGATTTTACATAATTGGGGTATTCCTGCTTCCTCTGTCTCTGATAAGAGAAGAACAGGAGACCATCCAATTCTTATATGGTCTTTATTAATTGATCTCAGTGGGATTGTCCCTATGTTTTCAATAATTGCTTTAGGTTGTATACCTTCTTGGTAGTTTTACACTCATATTTCTCATGTTTGCAAATGGTTGAAAATCTCTTGATGTCTGGACAAATGACTAGAGATGGACCTTACTGCTGAATGTAAATATAGCAAGATATACTTTATGTACTTCAGCTATTTGGTAAATAATCTTTCTTTCTATTGTTACAGCTGGCAATGTAAAATCAGTTTGGGAGCAGAAGTTAGTAAGCAGCACTTTAAAGTGAATACCACGGTATGCTTTTGTTGCCAATACTGTATACGTAATTAAATCCACATATTTGTTCAACTATTTTCCTTCAGCATAAGCTGGAAACATTCGCACCGTAAGCCATTTAAATATATATATTTTTTAATATATTATTTGTACAGGATTCCTTCAGTGTTCCTTGATGGACTTGCACTCCTCTCTCTGCTGGTGAATAACAGCAGGTTCGACTGTACCTGTGTCATCTTGCATTTGGTGGTCAGGGAAGACTGACAGAAAGTCTCTCTGAAACAAAAGGCATTTTGCCTCCCCAACACAGGTACTTCCTGCCTTCTCATTTGATCCATCAGTCACGGAGCTTCAACACAAAAATGTGTCAGGTGCTCTTGAACTATATGTTCATGTGCTGAGTTGGTAAAGTGTTTCTCAGATAAGAGTGTTTTAGTCATTTAGAAGCCACTTCTGCCACCAGTCGTAGTATTTTTATCCTAGTAAATGCCATTTACTGAGGGCATCACAAGTCACAGTGAAAAGTCTAGGCAGAGAAGCAAAGCAAAAAAATCTCAACAGGGATTTAGTCTTACTGATTTACACATAATCCATGTTTACAGTACTATGGCACGGTACCAAATTAACATAGAGTCATCTGTCACTGGAGGCACTATTCCTGCACTCCTCAGCTTGTTCAACCACTTGAATTATCTCAGATTAAGAAAAGGAAGAGCCCTTCCTCCTGGCAGCAGCAAAAAGCCTTCCATACACTCTAACTTTATCACTTATGCATTCATTTTGTATGAACAGATACTAGCAAACCTGGGTCTTCCACAAGCAGAAGACACCCCAAAAAGAGATCACCCAACTCATATAAAGAATGGTGCATGTGTGCCCTCCCCCATGCAGATAATGAGCTTTATTATGCCTGCTTAAATGCAAACACTTAAGTTGGATGCCTAATCAGCATAAACTTTTTTTATAGGCAAAGGAAAGAGGGGGCATTTCCAGATCATGATATAATTTTGGTGAGTTGAATGGTCTCTACAATAGCCCGGTGGGAATATGGGGCAACTGTGCTTCCATGCTGGCTGCCTTATACTGCCTAAAATTAATTAGGGTGGATGTAGGTCTAATAACCTCTAGTGAGATGGGCTGAATCTTCCCTGTGAGCATCAGTCTCCACACAAAGCTTTCGGAAAGTTACAAAAAGGTTCAAGTAATACTTTTGGAGGTGATAAGACCAGAGTGGTTTTTTGCTGCTCAACACATCAAAAAGCAAAGTCTTATATTGTACAGCTCTCAGGCTTAAGAAAGAATGTAGCGTGGCACTTGGCTCACACCGTGTATTGAAAATTGCATCTCACGCAGTAACTAAAGAGTTCTCCGCTAGTATGCAATGCTCACATGCTGTGGTTGTTAATGCCATAGAAAAACCTGTAAATCAGGACTTTTCTGACTGATCTAGCTAGCCAATCTTACATTAACGGCCCCTTCTCTTTGTTTCAGGATTTTAAATGTATTTAAATTCATTAATAAATTTTGCTTGTCCATGTAATTAGCATTCCCTGAAATTAGCATTACCACTGCTGTGGGCAGACTATCTGTTCATGAACATTTGCTTTGGCACAAAATTTTGAGAACCTCAGTTACTTCAATATGGGACCACAATGCACACATTGGGACCTACATAGCTTAAGTGGGCTGAAGAAACCCTCTATCTGCATTAGAGATGTCTACTGCTCTTTATAGCTCTGCTTTTTTGCTTTCTTTCCTATACTCTTAGTATAACAGACAAAACCCATCTCTGGTGCAGCTGCTGTGAAGCCAGTGAAGTTACTTCTGGGGTGAATTTGACCCATTTTATGCTTTTCAAGAATTTAAGTAACAATAAATGCCACATCTCTGCCATGGCTTGAATGCTGTTCAGAGAAGGGATGTGCAATACATCTTTGTCTTCTTCCTGCTCATAACGAGCAGTGTAGGTCATCTGCATCATTAACATTTGCAGCTGATGCATTTGCTTAGTCTGTATACACTTCTTGGAACTGCACAGACCTTCTCATTGTTTTCAGAACCTTGATTTTTCTTAGCATTATCATCATCCAAATGTATTTAAGGATGAAACTATTAGAAACACAATTGGTGAATTAATGTCATGAGGACTGCTGCTGGCTGCTCATCAATTTTTGATATGCCACTCAGACAAATGAAACATAAGCCACCCAGAACAAGGGGACCTTTTGACACTTCAAAGGAAACCCCTATGGGTGGTTTCCTCTTGAAGCTGCACTAAACTGGCTCAATCTCCTCAGCTGGAAACTGCCAATGTCTCATTAACCCCTAAACAGGCCCTGCATGAGCTTTTCTTTTCAGCTATAATTATGCCATGCACTCCTGTTATGCTGTACTGAATTGCAACACTGTCACCAGCACATTATAAACATCCACCCTAATTGAAAAGCAGATTAGACTCGTGTTAATTAGCCAAAAAACCCGCCCACTTGCATGCATTATGATTGCCTCTTAAATACTGAGGATGTTGAAATCCCTCAGAAAGACAAGGCAGACTTAATTGCAATAACCTGCAAATTAAGTTTAATTTACTTTAAATTTACCGGTTTAGCAGGCTCATTTGATGGTGTTAATGTTCTAGCAAATTAATTATCTGAATTAGTCATGCCTGGTGGAGTTTTGCAGCAGAATACATTGTACAGTGGACTATTAATAACAGACAAACAGGACAGGATTAATGAGAAGATTATGCTAAAGTTTTTTTTTAAAAACAAGGATCTTGCATGAATTCAAATATAATCACCAAAGTGCAAATACAGACACAGAATATAAACAAATTGAAATTTATTACACTCTATGGCATGCCATCTAGGAGAAACAGTAAAACATTACCCGTGAAATATTTGATAGAAAGAGGCCTCTTCTATGCACTCAAGTAGATCACTTCTCACAGCAAACCATTTCCCATTATCTGGTATCTCTCTACGAGACTTCAAATATGTAAGTGCTTTCGAGAGTACTTGTACTACAGAGAGCAAGCTGATAAATAAATTAGAAATAACATCTCATACGTTAATTCCATAGTCCACTTTGTGGCTTATGAGGCAGTAGAATTGCTTTTTTGTATTCCATTGCTAACCACTGTCTGCTCCAGTTAAAAAAAAAAAAAAGAAAAGAAAAAAAGGCCTTCACAGAGATATAGCTGCAAGTAAACTATAAAAGCTGGATCCTTTCTTGCCTCTGCTGCCTGTAAAAATACAAGTAAAAAAAAAAAATCTCTTCTAATAGCCTTTGGAATAGCTCTCAAAATAAAGATCTAATTGGCCTTGTAAACAATGTCAAGGTACAATCATTCGCCTTGCAGAAAGTGTTGGCTGACACTGTGGAAGAAATGAAGAGAGCAGTGACAAATATCCTTTTTAGCCAGTCTTGATCATGAAAGTTTAGTCTGCTTATTTGCTAAGTGTTGCCTCTTCCATTAGGGTCCATCCCAAATATAATGAGGTATATTCAATTCAACTCAGTCTCCCTGTGGAGGGCAGGAAAAGCCTATGGGAGCAGGAAAGATAATCCTTGATGAGTGTGAACTGAATATGATTGAATATAAAATTCTGGATTATTGATTGGAATCTGTATGTTAAAGCCATCATTCACTGAGAGTCGTTGTGTCTTGTGCTGGTTTCAAAGGGCTTTCAGGCGGTTGTGCAGTGCCCGGTGAAAAAGCCCAAATTTACATCATTCTTGCATATACTGTAATGTGTGGAAAATAAAAATGTCACCCCTTGAAAAGAAAGACTGAACGATGCATTCCTTAAAAACAGATTATCTCATTAAAGAAGGAAAGGTTCAGTAAGAGAAAAAATATGCATAGTTGCTTTATGGGACATATTTTAATTTTTGAAGAAAAAAACTAAAATAAAAAAATGGTTTCAATATGTTTTTTGTATTGTACTGATATATCATGTAGACCCTTTCTGCTTTCCTTATTATTTCTTCCTCTCTCTCAGATAAAATTACAGTTTGAAGCACTAAATGAAACTGGCACAAAAACAGCCATTATTAAAACTGGGCTGAAAACCGAAAAGAAACAAAAAGGAAAGTAATTCTGCTTTAAAAAGCTTGTACATGAAGGGCTGAGATTACTTTACTAAGAACCCATAGGGAATAGGAACTACACCATGAAGGAAATGGATTCCTGTGACACATAAACAAAAGGCAAATGACTAATATATTTACATATAACATGTGGTGTATTCATTGCACACCATGGTGACAGAATTGTTTATTTCATTTATAATTTATACAGCAAAACCTTATTATATGTGTAACTAATTTGCCTGATGATAATATGCAGTAGGAGATTAGGTTTCCATTATATTCTGTCATTAAGAACAAAAGATTTTCGTTGGTTTGTTAGTTTTTTTTCTTAGTTCCTATCCCACAGCACACACCCTACACATGAGTACGTTTCTCTTAAATCATTATGACGCTGAGCTAAGTAGAAAGTAGCAAGGAACTTCTAAAAAAACCAACCCTACAGAACCCCTCACACATGAATCTGCTTTAAATACTCTTCACTTCTGGAATTTCTTATGATGTCAGTAATGACAATATACAAAGAACCTCTCACAGGTGATGCACACGCACCAAAAAAACCAAATGTCAGAATGAATATAGGTTCCAGAAGAGCTTTGCTCTGCGAGAAAAAAAGAAATCAAACATTTCACCAGAAGCAGCATTAGAATATGTGACTAGACAGTTCATCTCAGACTACGGGGAGCGGGTGGGTGGGTAGGCACTGATGAGGGAATTATCTTGATGTATTTTCCACTGTGGCACACAAGACACTGCAATTCTCTGAAAGGAATTGTTAGCACCAAGGCAGTAATTCCCCTCTGTGGTATTACAAAGTGTGTGTATTACAAAAGGGGGAGGGAAGGGGGAGAGTAACCTGCGAAGTGCTGTATATGTTTCCAACACTAAAGCACATGTGACCTTGAATTAATTCAAACATGCTTATCAAAATAGGAATGCTGGGTCAGAAGCACACACACATGCACATATGTTGAATTCTTTCTTTGCTACCTTTCGGAAAACAAAAATTGACTCTAACAGATTTGTTAGGCTATGTAGTTGCTTAACCCTTTGCAAGTCTAATTTGTATTGCATAGTGAAATGGCCTATTGCAGAAAAAGAGAGCTGAAGAGGAAAATGCTTTTAAACAACGGGGGATATTTTCCTGTTCAACTCAGAGCTATCAAGCACCTTTCAAAACATTGTCACATCAGTTCAGTCTAAAAATCTGTGCGAAGGTTTGGTAGTTTCAAAAGAAAGTGCTAATACAAGAACTTTATTTGAATAAAGTAACGAGTAAAGTTCAGGAAGCAGGTGAGAAAGTGCATCTCAGCATGCAGACAGCGAGCAGGTAATGAACAGTGTCTGCTTTTGGGAATGGTATGAGTAGTATGAGTATGCATCAATACAGTCTGGGGACCAAAGAGCTGAGCAACAGAGAAGGGCTGCAAAAAGGTGTCCTGGTGGACACCAAGTTGACCGTGAAACAGCAATATGCCTCCTGGGCTGCATTAGGAAGAGCATTGCCAGCAGGTCAAGGGCGGTGCCTCTGGTGAAGGTCATCTGGAGCACTGAGTCAAGATCTGGGCTCGCTGGTACAAGGGAGACACGGACATGCTGGAGCGAGTCCAGCAATGGGTCACAAAGGTGATTAAGGGACTTAAGCAACTGTCATACTTGGGGAGGCTGATAGAGCTGAGACTTTTCAGTGTGGTGAAAAGAAGGCTTCAGGGGGACCTAGTGTGAGGGAGTAAGGAAGATGGAGCCAGACTCTTCCCAGTGATGCCCAGTGACAGGACAAGAGGCAACGGGCTCAAAGTGAAACACAGGAATTTCCATTTAAACTTAAGAGTAGACTTTTTTTTTTTTTTTTTATTGTGAGGGAGGTAAAACACTGGATCAAGTTGCCCAGGGAGGTTGTGGAGTCTTCCTTCCTCAAGATATTCAAAACCAAAATATGCTCCTGGGCAATCTGCTCTGGCTGTCCTTGCTTGAGCGGGGGGGTGGAATAGATGATCACCTGAGGTCCCTTCTGACCTCAGTGATTCTCTAATTTTGTGATTACATGATCTTTTCTAGACTGAGCTACAATAGAGGACTGTATCCCTGAACCCACAATTGCTTCACAGCATTATCTCCCTTAAATTCTCATAGAGCAAAAAATTAAGAACAAGCATGGAGATTTGGTGGTTATCAAAGTAGAGCAAAAAAAGGAAGGCACCAAAGAGGGTGAGTTGGAAAAGCCAAAAGGGAAGTATAAGAGAGTCAGGTTATGTGACTTTGTCCTATGAAAGGTCCAAACCCCTTGTTAACCTCTGATTTTTATTGTTTTCTGTCCTTCTGTTGCCACTGCAGTTTAACATCTGCGCTGGAAACCATATACAATAAGATATCCCCAGGGAAAATCTGACTGCAGTAGGTGTTCTTCAAAACATCTGGGGAAATAGAGCTTGGGCACAAGCCAAAGAAAAGTGCGGAATATATTTCATTAAAAAGCATTATATTAATCTATTTATCCAATTTTAGTATATCAGTTGCCATTAGAACTAAGCTGCTAGAAATGGAAGAGATGAATGAAAGAGATTTGGGACTAGATTTTTTTCAAAGCTTAGTTCTCAGTAAAGCAACACTCCTATCACTTTCTGAAGGACTGGGGCTTGATCACAGAAGTATGCTAAAGTGGCAGTATGACTGCTGGTTCCTAGCTGTCTCAGGTCTGGAGTATAAGCCTGGAACATATAGAAAGTGAGTTCAAACCTGCTTGCAAAAACTGTACAGGCGTACCCTACACAGAAGCTGAGCATGGGCCCTTGTGAGACAGAGCAGCAGTGAATATTCAGGAAGGAGTATAGAAGGATGGGGGAACATTAGCTGAATTTTTGAGATTATTTTGCTCATGCACATAGATTAAAAATGTTTGAGTATTCAGATTGTGGTCTCCAACTGCACTCAACTGAGTAAGTCCCTGGGCATTTTAAGGCTGCTTTACTACTGTGCAGCATGTGCAATTTATTAACAACTCCAACACCCGATGAGGGTAAACCTCAGCTGGAATACAATAGGATTATGCATAACCATTACTTCTGCAGAGCTTTATAAGGGCTGGAAAAAGTCTAAAGATCTGTGAAAGATCCTAGACATGCTCCTTTTGCCAGACAATTTGAATCTCTGCAGTATCAAGAAAAGAAGGATGTGAGGGGTATTCACAACACGTCACATGTTGTTTAGGGTGCTGAATTAGCAGCCTAGGTTTCCTGGTTGGGTAATGGAAAGAACTAGGTTCTTCCAGGAGATGCTTCAGAGCACCTGATTATGACTATATAGGTCAAACGTACCTCAAGCTAAATACCTAAAGGCAACATTAACATGCCATCTGGTATTTTAAATGGGACCATAAAAACTTGTCTAAGAAGCAACATAAAACTCTACATGTAGTCAGTGAAATCAGAATATTTTCTCTGTCGTTATCCTTTCTTTGTACTGTGTCAGAAGGCAAAGAAACCACAAATTTTGACAAAATCTGCCTTCTGACATTTTAAGTAAACTGAATGGACAATGACTTCAGTTTCATACCAGCAGAAGACTGACTCTTTCCTTCTTGCATTCAATTGCATAAGAAAACCTTAGTAACGTTAATGTTTCTGTGATTTCAAGGGCCTTTTCCATACCTGTGTTCCATTGCCCTAGACACCAGAGGAACATACACTAGCAGAAAAGCCCTGTCAAGACTGCAGTCCAGCCCAGACCTACTGCATTTTAGTTAGTGTGATTCAGGCTAATAACCACTTCAACTAAAAAGAGAACAGGGTCCAACATATGACAAATAAATGGAAAAAAAGACCAAAAAAGAAAATCAACAGAAAAGAATGTGAGGAACAGTAACAGACTGCTTGAATTAAATCCACATGGGAAGATTTTTCCCACACAAATTTCTGGATCTAACTGATAAGTCTGATTTAAGTCACCTTAGGCATCCAGTGTAGTCTTTGGAAAAGAGGCAATGGCAGAAAATCCACTTACCACTTCAGAGGGTAGTTTAATAACAACAGGCTGAATTGATATCTGGAAGTGCTTATCTTTATCCATGGATTTTGCGTGGACCTTGGGTAGTTGAGCTAGGCAACTAATGTTTTCTGGAATGAACATAAATTTTGATAGTGTTTTCACGTGATAACCAGGACTATACAACAATAGTTAACTGTCCTGACCCCTGACATTCTTAGTTATAATTTTTAAATATTAACTACACCAAAAACTTCTTCAGGTGGTGGATAATCCTTCCAACACAAGTCTCTGTCAGGATGTCTGACACATAGACACAAAAAGTCCCCCTGCATTTTTATTTGTTTTTTTTAACATCTGTCTTTGAAGATAAATCCTGTGAATAAAGATGTCTGTAGAAAGATAGCCTTTTGACATATTGTCTAATGGACAATCAGAAGAAAGTGAGCCTGCTCATTCCAAAACCCGACCTTCACTCTTAGTACCTTCTGATTTCTCCTGGTCTTTTTCTAGCTGGCAGTTTCCCCCATACTATGAAGAACTTCAGTATCCCGATTCAACTGTTGGTCCAGGGACCCAGTGGGGTTTATCTGTCACTATTCAACTGTCTCTTCCTTGCAGATCCTTGAAGTGCTACTCCAGCCAATGTGAGAAAAGCTCACGCACTCTGGTCGTGGCAGTAATAAAAACATGCTTTGTACTATGCACCTGTTCCAGTATTGCAATGGTTTGGAAATTAATTCTACATCTGAAGTATGCAAATTGTACTCATTATGTAGACACTGAGCTACAAGCAACGGTCTCTGAAGAATGAGACAAAGGAACATGAGTAACTTTCTCCAGTCTTGAGCACATTTGAGTGGACAAATCTTCCTTTTTGCCAAAACTAATCCAGCTCTGACCTTCCCAAAAAAGCTCAAAGATCACTTTTCCACAACCGATTTTTTATTTTTTAACAATCAGTATAACTTCAAGGAAAATATGAATAATTACTTTTCACTCTAGTTTTGATTTGAGGTGGAGGGTTTTTTTGCATTAGTAAAATTGATTTTTTCTAGTGGATGCTTAAGGAGTTTGAGATCCCTTTAGCTCTTGTTTTCTGTGTTTGAATGATGTTTCTCTCCTATTTAATACTAAAGGAAGAAAGGTGATTTGCATTAAGAGCACCAGAAAAGAGGTCATCATAAAAGGGCATAGAGAGTTAGCCAGTTTTGCAGGTCTTTTGTGTCAGGAAAAAAATAAAGCACAGGAGCAGACAAGGAGAGGCAGGAGAAGATCTAGACAGAGATCTGGTTCACCTGGACCAGATGCCTCTCTATAGAACACCAGCTGGAGGTGATCAGTAGGGACCAGAACAAAATTTCTGACACAAAAAATTTCCTGCAGCAGAGATTATGTCATTCTGCTGCAGCCAGGCTCTTCTCTCCATGATGTCTGTGGTTCCCCCATGCAGCAAGTTTCTACAATTCATTTGAGAGGACAGCTGCACCAGTGCATGACCAGGAAAATTGGTCTTGAAGCTAATTACTGAGAGCATAGGCAGATAAAAGCTACTTATTTACACAGGCAGAACTATGACCATCAGTATTAAAGAGTTGGTTCAGAGCAGTTACATCCCAAACACCTGAAAGTCATTAAATGCTTGTTTTAACTGCTTGCCCACCTGCCTCCCTTCCTCCTTCCCTCCGGTAATTTCCAGAGCTGTACACTTGCATACTTCATTGCCAATGGTGTCATGGTGTCACACCAATAAGGTTGCTCAACAAGAGTTGGGTATTTTTGTTCACTGAATGACTGAGCTCCTTAGCTGTGGTAGATCAGCATAGCTCAGATGGCTTCAGTAGAGCTCTGTTGCTTTAAATCAGTAAATAATCTGTCTGTGTAAAATCCAGTCTGTAATCACCTAGTCTGTGTTGGAAATACTTGAAACGAACTATAAAAGCGAACCATTTTTCTGTCCATCCTCACTGATTTAGAACAGACTCAATCCTCAGGGAATTTTAATTTTTTTAATTGTGGTATGTGTTCTTATCGCAGTAAGTCTGTGGCCATGCAAAAACTGTCATACTCAGTGAAACTTCCAGCCAAAAGAAAAGTACCTAAAATACAAAACATTCAGCACTCAGAAGAAATATCTTATTTGTGCTGGGTGCCCATGGCAAGGTGATGGTAGCAGGGGGGCTGCCCCATGCCGGACACAGCCAGTTCTAGATGGCTCCAACTGACCCAACACAGGGCACAGCTGAGCCCCTTGGTCAAGATTATAGAATCATAGAATCATTTAGGTTGGAAAAGACCTTTAAGATCATCAAATCCAACCATTAACCTAACCCTGCCATCCCACCACTAGATCATGTCCCTAAGCATCTTGTCTACCCGTCTTTTAAATACCTCCAGGGATGGGGACTCAACCACTTTCCTGGGTAGCCTGTTCCAATGCAACCCGCATTCTGGCATCTCAGGTAAAATGTGCTTAAGAAAGGGCGAAAAATACCACACAGGCAGAGAAAAAGAGAAAAAAGTGAGAAACAGCAGCGCAAACACTAAAGTCGGAGAAGAAGGAGGGGGAAGAGGTGCTCCAGATGCCAGAGCAAATATTTCCCTGCAGCCCACAGAAGGGACAACCCCAGAGCAGGTATTTCCCTGCAGCCTGTGGAGGACCCTGTGCTGGAGCAGGTGGATATTTCTTGAAGGAACCTGTGGAAGAGCCCACACACTGAAGCAGATTTATCCTGAAGGACAGCAGCCCATGGAGAGCCCATGCTGGAGCGGTTCCTGAAGGACTGTAGCCCATGGACAGGATCCATGCTGGAGCAGGGGAAAGTGTGAGGGGGCAGGAGCGGCAGGGAGGAGCTGTTATGGGCTGACTGCAACCCTCCATGTCCCATCTCCCTGCACCACTTGGGGAGGGGAAGAGGAGTTGGGAATGGAGGAGTGAAATTGAGCATGAGAAAAAAAAGAGTTGGGTGTGTATGTGTTTTTTTCTCTTTGTTTCTTGCTGTCCGGGTCTACTTTAAGGGCAATAAATTAATTTTACCCAAGTCAAGCCTGTTTTGTCTATGAAGGTAATTGGTAAGTCATCTGCCTTTTCTATGGCAATCCACAAGCTCTTTCATCCTATTTTCTCCCTTCATCCTGTTGAAGAGAGGGAGTGAGTGAGCGGCTGGGAATTTGGACCTTATCCAAGGTTAACGCACCATGCTATTCTGTTGTAAGACCTATTTGCAAACTTGCTTTTCTGATATATGGTGTCTATTTCTCCCTAATCCAAAGTTTTACATTGAAATAACGCTGAAACATTTCTATTCATTTATTTATCTCCTTATTTTTGATGGACAATGAATTTGTTGAAAAACTCCCTTTGGGAAGAACTTGAAGTATTAAAAAATCTGGGTCAAGTTTATGGTTTCAGAACAGAAATAAGGATTACATTTTGATAATGTTTAAAAATGTTATTTTGAAACTTTGAAAACAAATATCTGATCTTTTTGTTTTGAAAATTTTCCTTTTTTTTGAAAATTAATCTTCAATTTTAAACAAACAAGCAAATATGTATATTCTCTCTAGTACTGTTATATATCCTAAAAAAACACCTTGTTTTTTTAGTCTGAACAAAATTTTTTCGTTTACTCCAAATTAATTTATGGATTTTTTTCCTAACTAAAACTGGAAAATTATATATTGCGTCTATCCAGTGTGTTATGGTGGGGTTTTTTTTCCCTCTAAAAAGTCCTTGCAATACAGATACCATACCAAAGTATCTTTTATCCACTTATTTTTGGTCTGGTTCTCAAGTGTAGCACTGGTTGTAGATTCTTGCCGTACTCCTACAGATTTGGTACTTGGTCCAAGTTTTGGTCCAGAGTACCAGGAGATCAGTCTGGACCCAGCATTAACCTGTTCTGTGAGCTCTGAGCGTTTCTGAAAGCTTTTTGTTTACATTTAAACTGCTTCTTCCTTCTATTCTCCCTAATGAAGAGGAATGCTCACAAATGCATAAATCCCAGCCCTTCTACAAAGCAGCGTCAAGGACCGAATAGGTAAAATATTCACTCTTAAGTGACTTATGCATTGGACATACTCATATTGCAAGGTATGTCAACAGCGCTGAAATCTCTGTATGTTTCCCACTGTGCTGGAGTAGTGAGTGTATCTTGGATGTAAAAACACATGCTTGAAGTAAATAGGTACAAATGATACCTATTCCAAACCAGAAAATACACAAGTGATGAACATAGAGGCAGATAAATATTCAGGTTGCATTCTATATTGACAAATGGATAAAAGAGGACTGGCTGTCCTGGGGGTTGGTAATGAGATATGGACTCCCTCACCTTTAGGTCACCCCTGTGATTCCCAGAAAGGTCAGGAACGAACAGAATGTGGCTTGAATTGGTGATGGCAGTCCAGTTCCTTACTGCCAGATGTTCAGATAATAAAAGTAACTACAGTGACTGGCACCACACTACAGCCTTGTCAGAGAATCCAAATTAGTTTCCTCACCAGCTACTGAAAGGCCATGGAAAAGCGGGTCCTCCAAAAGCCAGGCTGAAGCACATTGTGAGGAAGCTCCCAGAACGGCTGCTCGCGCCGTATCTGTTCTGCAAATGCACAAATGGCTCCCGTTTCTACAGCTAACAAATCAACACTAAATTCATTTCCATTGCAGATTTAAAACAACGAGAACAAGACCCAGTTTGTGCTAACATCGACCATGAAAGGGAATACGCAGTTAATATATCACTCCTTTCACTCGGGATTTGTTGTTCATCATAATTCAGCCTGTAATGGTAAACCAACACCTCACTATTCAGAGTTTATTTTCTCTGATGTTGCCTGAATATCTGAGGTTCCTTTCAGTGGACTAATCAGCCCTCTTTATTAGATGTGACTGTATATTCATGATCCTATTGGGATAGATAGATTCTCTATAGTTTGATAATAAAAATATGTGCTAATGGGTCTCCTTGCTCTTGATTTCTTACATGAAGAAAGAGAAAGAGTGGGCATTATTTACCCACAGGTAAAGTAAAAACTATAAAGGTAAAAGGCTTTTCCATGCAATATACCGCTCAAATGTAATAATCCCTGAGATGCTTATTTTAGTAAATGAATCAGTCACACTGAGCCAAGGAAGGGAGCCATCTATTACTGTGCTATAAATGTTAAAGACCCTATTTAGAGCCTTTATCT
This sequence comes from Egretta garzetta, assembly GCF_000687185.1. Taxonomy (NCBI): domain Eukaryota; kingdom Metazoa; phylum Chordata; class Aves; order Pelecaniformes; family Ardeidae; genus Egretta; species Egretta garzetta. The sequence continues at coordinate 920,171 of NW_009259795.1, read as the reverse complement.
CTAGAAGAAACAAAGCAATTTTCACTGATATTTGTACGACATCAATAATGGTACCTCACTAAGTAGTGAGTAGATGTTACAGTTGCAGTTTGCCCAATCTTTTTTCACTGGTCATCAGGGAAATTCATCTAAAGCAACCAAAAAAACATAGATATGTTTGCATCATATTAATAAGAAGAGAAAGCAAGGTAGCTGCCAATTGGCAGCAGAGTATGTTTTGGTGGTTTGATAAGGATACTAAAGAGTTTATGATGTGACAGATGTTTCACTACACTATTGTGAAATGAATAGATTATGAGAAGTAATTAGATGTACATTGGAATCAATGCTGTTATCATCGAGGCCTTCGGGCGATGCAATAGATGAGAGTCATGGCAGCAGGTGGTCCAATGGCTCGGAGACAGGAAGACACACCGCAGGAGACTGAGTGACAGGTTTCACAGATCCAGGGGGTGAGAGATCTGAGCTATTGCCTGCATTTGTAATCTTTACTCATGTATAAATAATAACAACTACACTATTGACTTCATATGCTATGTCATAGCCTCTGCTACCCCCTACACACACACATACGCACACATATGCAAACACACTCACACATGCACATATTTTGCAACTTTTTCCCTCGGTTAAAGCTATCCTTTTATTTTCATGTGAAAAAATATGCATTCATTCCTTTGATACCAATGCCAGCTCAATGTTCTTTGATTAAAACACTTAAATAAGAAACCTGGCAACGGCTTTGGATACAGTACAGTGTATTGTGTGCCCAGTGCAGAGATGTATGTATATGCACTTTCCATGGGAGACTTAACAGCAAGTGAGCTGCAATAGGCCCAGTTCTCATTATGCTGCTCTTCTTCAAGCTGTTCCCTGTTTAACTTCTTTGTCCAGCAGGTCCCAAACTTAAGGAAACATCAATGCCGTGCCTAAATTGCCTTTGCAAAGGGAGTGGAAAGGTGAGTTATCAGGACAGATAACATAGGAAATCTGCTGACTCTGGGAAGATTTGGGTCCTGACCCAGAAACCTCAGTTGTTGACGGGCCCCAGAGCTTCAGGCTGGAATTTCTGGGCTCTCCTGCACCAAGTGGAGTGGAGGATAGCAACAGTGGAGACCTAAAGTAAGTGTTAACCAGCACTCAGCCTCTGACACTGTGAGTGGGTTATAGTAACAGGAGGAGGCTCTGAAAAGCCCTTTGGTTGCTGCAGCTTGTCAGTCCCTGCCTGCAGGTGTTTGCTGTGAAATCTTTTATTTTATTGTTGAGGAGAGTGACACTAGGATAAAAGGGAATATAGAAACATTAAAATGTATATTTCAATATTCTGAGTGTAAACATAAATACCAAGATCTTTCTTTGAGGTATATGAATATCAACATGAACAGGTAGTCTTACATATGTGATGTGCATTTGGATGCATCATTTGTTCTGTATGAATACCTACCATGGACTGATGGTCCAATCCATATAATTTAAGGTGGTGAAAGGAAGTAAATCCAATGTTATGGAAAAGAATAACACTTAGCCACCAGCATAAAGTGATGAACTATGATGGGGCTTGCTAAAGAAGGATATAGGGCAAACCCCCCAAATATATATGTATAAGGCATGGCAAAAAATATGTTGGTCTAGTATTGCAAGTTATGGAAACTTGACTTAGCGTACAAAAAACTACGATGTACATAGCCTGTAAGAATATGTGTCCTTACAGTGATATTTATATTTAGATGACTTGGTCTGGGGAAAACATAGAATTTGGGCCATTGTACAAATGCAAGACAATCCCGTGAGGTCAGAAGCATGTGTTTTCCCTGGGTGAAACAGTATACAAACAACTATCCACTTATCAGCAAATATCTCCTATTACTCATGTCTCCTAACACCATACAGAGTGATACCAATCTACCGCCGCAGAAGTGAAGAAGCTGTTGAGCTAACTTTCAGTGAAGTGGCACCTTAGTGGGATTGAGAGCATCAAGGAACAATCTGGAAATCAAACAGAGCTTGTCCAAAGTGACGGGACTGCAAATCCAAATTCCCTTCTGAAAACCTTGGTCATTGCATGTGCATTTACCTGCCAGACTAAGCTACTAATTTAAATTATGAGACCTCAGGAGACTCTTGTATTGGGGTAGCCAATCTCTATCAAAAGAGGTGAGGAAATCTATTGCTTGGTTGATTGAATCTGACTGAGGTTCAATTTTCTGTCCTGATAACCTCCTTTTTAATTCTTTTGTTCCTCTTCTCTCCAAATTATCTACACCCTCAGGTACTCTGAAAAAAATGAGATCTTACCTAGTAATATTCATGCTTTTTTTGGCCTGACTTCATCCCTGAGAAGGCTGGAAGCAGCACCACTAACACCAGTGGTGTACTTACTGCCTGTGTCAGTACTGAACTGGTCCCACTAATTCCAGAATATCAAGTGCCTTTTGGCACTTTGCTCAGGAATAGCTTGGTAATCATGACCAAACTTGCTCTTCATGTAATAAATTGCAGATATTAAACACATTAAAAAGAAATGTGTGTCTTCTTTAAATTATACAAAAATATACAGTGCACAATACACTGCCCAGAAAGGAAAATGCTTTGTTCTTCTAATTATGAATTCCAAGATCCTTCTTATTAGTTTTAGTGCTATGAGATAGGCAGACAGGCAGATGTTCCCATTTTTTGGGCTTCCAAGCATCTTGAGTACTACCAGACACTCAGTTTCTGCCAGACATCCCATCAAGGCCACCTGGAGGTAAGTCCTACTAATCAGATTTCATGGGTCAATGCAATGCCCCGAGAGGAGGAAATTCTGAGTGTAGTGCTCTCACTCTTCAAGCAGGAACCAAATCACTGTGGGGCACTGTCTTAACAGTATTGACATTTCAGACTTTTTAAAGGAACCGGCTCACATTCACCCCTGGAAGTCTCTAGTGTCAATATAGAACCCAGGGGGACTGTGAGGTCTAACAGCCTCTCCCAATTTCTTTCCCTGCTCCCCTGCCTTCACATCTTATTGCAGGATTAACTCCATCACAGCCAAAACCAGTACGGGTAGTAACACCGCAAAAGAAAAGTGCTCCTTGCACACACTGATACCAGTCATTCAGAGATATCCTTCATTGCAACCTTCTTGCAACTTTCTCCTAGTCTCCCTTGTTCCTTTGGCCTGTCTCCCTTAGCTCACCTTTCCTTATCTCTTTTTTTCTCTTTGCTTCTAGACCTTAGAGCCCACCACCAGGTCATATCATGCTAACATTCTTATCACGTCCATGCACATCTAACCCAAACAATAAAAAATCAATGAACAGAAAGGAGAAGCTCTGGAGGAGAAGTGGCCGGTATAACAGTAGAGTGCATCTCAGTAACTGGGATAGCACAAAAGTGAACCTTATGTTCATACTGTCTGGTTTTCCAAGTATCCATCTGTCTTAAGCTTTGTCTCTAATTAAATGTTGAAATCTCTGTTGAAAGTTGTATCTTTTATAAACACTAGGAAGTGCTCACATACATACACAGATTAGGACCTATAAGGATAGCGATGCAGGTGCTTTTCTCAGCGGAGTGATTAGAGTCATGCTTTGAGCAACACTGCTACCTTAACTTGCAAATTATTTGGGGTAGAACCTGTGTATCCTTATGATGTTGAGGGCTATTTAGCTAAAAAGGCCCTTACAAACAAAAGACAGATAATAAGGATCGTAAATAATAACAATCTTGTGACAGTAGGTGTCTCACAGTTAAGGTTCAGGGGCTCTTCCACTGTGAAAATGATGTTGAATCAGCTCCCATTTGCTGAACTTCCTGACAAAGCTCCTGCCTAGAGGAAAAAACCAGTTGAGGGAGACTTTAAGGTTAATTACACATGCCTTTTTAAAGTTGCTGTGCAATAATAATTAATGCGTACTTAGCTCTGGCGGTAGGTTTTGCTGCAGTCCTGGCTTTCTACGATTTGTGAGGCTTTTTTTGTCCTGCCACAATTCCTTTGTTTTCAAGAGCGTTGTCCTGTATACTCACTCCTTTTCAAGGAGAACTATTTCATAGGTTCCTTTTGCCACAATGCCAACATTTTTTACTTCTGAGAAGTGATGTTTTACAAATGTCAAGGAAGGTGTTATGAATATTACGTGTCTCTATGACTCATATTTTAAATCTTTCTTTAAAAATCCCTACTCTTTTCATTGCATGTTTTGTCTCTACACATGAAAACATGTGCACGCACAGTCATATTCACACATGAATTTGTGCATATGATATGTATGGCCAAACATAAACAAATTAATTTGTCCAGTCTTTTACCTGTAATCAGTTTAATAGCTAAATCTATTTTCATGGTAGCATGGAGAGAGTAGAACTTAGTATTCGAAACACACTGCAGGAGACTGCCTGACAATGCAGGGGTGGTAACGCTGTGATGCCAGTACTGAACATAACCATCACAATGTGACTGTGATCACTGGTATTTCCTTGGACAAATTTTCTTGTGCAGTTTCACCTTCCCTTTCTCTCCTTCACATAAACAGGCATGATGGAGAAATGTATTTCCATAGTACTCAAAAATCAGACCAAGTTGTAAGAATACTTATTTGATGTATAAGATGCAGTAAGTGCTAAATGAGTATGTTCAGAGTGTCTGACATGTACAGAAGCTGATTATTTGCACATCACTGCAATTCACCACATCTTTTCCTGGGATAAATAACATTTTCTGATCTAAAGAAGATGTTTAAGCTTCATTATTTTGTTCTGCTCTGAAACTTGGGCTGCCAAAAAGTAACTTCTTACTTATGCTGGACAGTTCATGTGCAACAGCCTGGAAATGCCTTCTCTACTCAGACTCCAGCAAATCTGTTTTTCCTGCATAACTAATGTGCCCAGTTCTTCTGTAAACCTGAAAGTGAATTAAAAAAAAAAAAAAAAAAAAGCTAGTTCTTCATATTTTGTTTTAATATGTTTGTTTTTCAGTGTGATTACTGAGAAGCAGCAGAAAGGCAATGAGAATGCTCAAACATACCTCATGGACTAATACAAGTTTGATACCTAATGCATGCATGCCCAAATAGTTGTTGAGTTACCAGGGCAAGGACCACACCTGACTTACTCCAATTAGGAGCTTGCCCAAAGGAAGTAACAGGCAGAAAGAGAGATATTTTAAGAGTTTTATGAAATCAGCAAATAAATACTGTCTTCTACTATCAAAACCCCAAAGCCATTGGGTTCGCATTCCTTAGTTTCCTGAACGAGCAAGAACACTGCTGATTCGCTTGATTTACTTTATTGGCTCTTTTTCTGCTTTTCTGCTTTCTGCTTTTGATGACCTGTACATGAAGACCTGCTGCTTCTTGTCAGATGCAAGATGTAATGACATGGAATATGCTGTCCTGTATTTTCTGGACTGTTTTTTCTGCAATTGCAGAGCTAGCTTATTGTCAGTTTTCAGTTGCAGAACAAACCAGTTTGTTCTTCAAACCCATTGGTGAAAAATGTTGGGGTATAACTAGCTTATAAAACTAATTTATCCATGGGAATTTTAAAGGAATCTGAGCCATATTTGACTTACATGACCACAGAACAAGACACGTGAAACACGAGCTACGATATGACTGCAGCTACTCAAAAGCTATCGTACAGAGTCTAGTCAATGACAGAACTTGTTTTGCTCTCTGCTAATACCTGAGATCAAACAGAAAGAAAGAAATATCCTGCTTTCCTGTTTCTGAATTAACTGAAAGCATACCTAAATATCTACTTATTGAACTACATAACAAATTAATCTAGTCTTTTTAAGACTTGAGTAACTCCTCTGAAGTCAATGGAGTCAAACTGGTGTAAACAAAGGTAGGATAAACTCGTTTACCAAGAGTTAAAGCCAATGTTTAGTACAAGGATATACCCTGGGCAGATGAACACTTAGAGACATTTACTTTATTATAAGAAATAATGTCTCAGAATGCTCTTAATTCTCTACTGGCACTCTGTTCATCAGTGCACACCACTGAAGCTAGGCACCTTGTCAGGATCATTTAAGTAAATATAGCAATTTCTTACTTGCTTTTAATATTGGAACCGCTAATAGATGCTATGTTCAAAAAGTATAAACAAACCACAAGACACGCTAATCAAGGTAAGAGCCATATGTACAAAACAAATGGAGTCTTCCTCACCTTTGGCTTGAGAAAACAAAAAGAAAGGGATTTCAGCAGCATTGTCTTTAATCCAATTTACTTTGGATTTAATCTCCAAAACAAGGCTGGCCTGCTAATTCCCAATTATAATGGCACATGTAATCAGAGTCCTCATTAACAAAGACTGACTATATTGTCTATTAGGAATGGAAATCTGAAATGCAAATTCAGCAAATCAAAACGTTAAATGAGCTCTACCCAAGATGCTTAGAGCTCCTGCCAGGGCAGCGCATGCTGGCCGACACCTGCCCTGAATTCTCCCTCCAGCTGAATGTTTCATTCTGTTCCAGTCTTTGCCTCCTAATTGACCTGCTTATGATCTCTGCTACAATTAACATATGCTTATTAGTAATGGCTGGTTAAAGATTTCAAACTGCCGCAGTTTACAAAGTCTAATAGAGATGGCACACCACAGGAAAGATGAGACCACTGTTTCCCTCATCAGCAGTGTCTTAGTGGTTTGGTTTCATGTGATTCAAATGAGATAATTTTTCACATCATCTGATGTCTGCAAATCCATTCTAATTGAAACTGGAAATCTGCACACAAAGTGGCTTAAGGCTCCTGGTGCATTAAATGAAAATCAGTTAGTGAATATGATTTTTCTCCCCTTTAACCACATGCTTAGCAGCCATGGGAAAAAGATTTCTTTAAAAAAGAAGGGGGCGAGGAAAGAAAGGGAGAGAGAGGGGGAAAAGCTAGTTTGAATGATAACAAAGATTAAAACAGCCTACCCATAGTATTTTTGGTCAAATTCCTTAGTCCATTTCTTAGCTGTTAATGAAAGTTGATAGATGTATCTATGAACAGAATGATTTTTTTATATGTTGCAGCAGCAAAATAATAATTCTGATATTACCAAAGTAATTTTTCTGCTCATGCCCCTTATCCAGGAAAACATTATTAATTTAAAAAAGCAAACAAAACCCAAACCAAAAAAAAACAGAAAAAAAAATCACTGTCACTTAAATGTGCAAAAGTTGCTCTTATGTGATGACCACTGGAATACCCTCATTAATGTTAGGGTAATGTCACATTACCTACACTTCCTTATATGAAAAAGAATATAATATTACTGCTGATTTGGCAGGTCAGTCTACTTTCATTAAATTTTCCTCTGTCTTCAGTGTTTTTCCATATTACTATCTCCAGCCTGCAGGAGCCAATGGGCAACAAATAGATCTCTTCCACCTGGTTTCATTCCAGCTTCATTAGCAATGCACTAGTACAGCAATTATGTCTAATTCTTCTCTCCTAACTGCATTATTATTATTTATCTAAGGTTTCTTGCTGATTGTATTTATTCCTTTTAATTTTGTTCCTTGATTTTACTTTATCATAATGTATTTCTAAGGAGAGGATTGGACATTTCATAGTCTTTCCTTCGCACTCTTATCTTTGATTATATAAGCCACTTATCTCCCTTCAAAGTGTCATACTGCCAAAATCCCAGGAGGTTGGGAAGGGAACAAGAGAGTATTTGAGTCCTTCTCATGCCCTATCACAGGTAATATTTTTTTGCAGAGGCTTCAGTCCTAGTACCAAATAAATTCAATGTCAATTTTGTCTTCATTTCCTGAATGACATTGCTTAAAACTAATGTCTTAGGCTTCATTAAAAAAACATGTTCTCAGCCACATATTCTTAAACTCAGAATGCAGAACTGTGCTGTTGGTATAATCCACACATGCTTTGCAAAGGCATAACAAGACACTCACTGTTCCCGAAAGGTTACAGTTTAAGTCAGCAAATACAATAGGAAGAAAAGATTAGGTTCAAGTAAAGGAGAGGAGAACACCAGAAAGCAAATTTATGCTCAGCTGTACAGTTGACTTGTGGGCTTTATGAAAGGATCTAAAGGAGTTGGAGGATATAGCTCATATATAGGAAAAAAAAATATTATCGCAAGCTATAGGAAAAGGTGTACATTAGAAGGCAAAAGAAAGAAACAAAGGTGTCTCCCTAAGGTCAGCTGTAACAATTCTTACAACTTATGATTTATGGATGCTTTTTGGAGGATGATGTCCTCATCGACTTTTCACCTTAGTTTTGAAGCTGGTGAAAAACAGATAGTCTCAGATGTTTTGATGTCATTGAAGTGAATGGAATTGTAGTAACAAAAATTTGATGGCTTCCTTGAAAAGAAAATAGTCCTGTGCCTCTCGGCCCCATGGCCATTATAATCAACTTTACACTCTTTTAACAAGGTAAGATTAAAACTTCTAGCACTAAATACAGAGTTAGCAAATTCAGCTGCAGTGCTCCAAAAACTTTTGCTGTGCTTGCTGCATCTAGATATTAATTTCATAGGATGTAGACTTGATCCTATTTACATCAGAACTACCTTTTCACTTTTCTTTCCACTTTCCCCGCAGTTAGGAGCATCATTAGAGCAAGAGTGGGATTTAATTTAGTGAAAATTAGAGAAGTAAAAGTCAGGGCTCTCACTTCAAGTGTTCTCCAAGGCTCACTCTCTAATCAGCAGAAGGAGAGGCATAACCAGAGTGTGATTCATCCCATCCCAGGATGGGTATGGAAGGTAGGTAGGTTTTCCATCTCAACCGACTGTAAAGGAAGGCTCAATGGTAACTTTAAATTACATATTTAATTTCAAGTAGCTCCCGAAAGAGCAGGTTATGATATCCCCTGGGAACATAACTTCCCAGTGTGTGAAAAGGGATATAGTGGTGTAAAAGAAGTAGTTAGAATCCAGGGGTTTGAACACAGTACTGAATGCAAGAAGTTTCCCACTGCAGTTCCTGCTGCCATTCAGCCTGGTACCACATTTCCAAAAGGATTTGCTTAAATGTCTTCCTACATTTTCTGATATCTGAAGTGGCTGCTGTACTCACTTACAACAAGGTTATAACACATGGTAAAAATTAGCAATATCCTTTGATCTGATTTAACAGACTCTCTGACTGCTCAGCAGCACATTGCCGGTGGCCACACCAGTAATTTTTCAGAACAAGCGCCTCAAAGTGGCAATCTTACAGACTCATGGTCAGGATTCAAGATTCAGTTCTTGCCTGTGTTAACTGGAAATCAAGGAAAAATTAAGGGGGGAAAGTGCGTGCTCAGTCTTTTCAGTACTGGGGATTAAATCAAGTACAGAACAATAAGGTCTTCTGATTACTCAGAGGTTCACAGCTAAAAGGACTAGTTGCAGCAAAATTCCTGTCTGTTCATTCCATTTGAGACTGAGCTGTGTTAAAAACACCTAGACTCCTCTACAACTTGGGACACTCACTTGTACAGCCGAAAACCATCAAGGGCCACATTTGCAGTTGCCTGCATTACAGGGCAGGAGCATGCTACCACACGTTGCTTCCCTGAGTGCTCCTCCAGTTGCCCTGGGAGGAACCAGGTTGTGTGGCAAGGAGCGTGCCTGGTGTGTAGGCACTGCCACAACCATGACCTGGTAAAGAAGTTTGATGGAGATGTGTTGTGGTTTAACCCAGCATGCACAATGCAATTGCTCACCACTTGCTGACTGACGCCCAGCCCGTCCCCAAGCAGCCATCACTCTCCCCCCACCTAACTCCCTCCGAGCATGACATCATATGGTCTGGCATAGCCCTGTGGCCAGTTGGGGTCAGCTGTCCTGGCTGTGCCCCCTCCCAGCTCCTTGTGCACCTGGCAGAACATGGGAAGCTGAAAAAGTCCTTGACTGGTGTAAGCATTGCTCAGCAACAACTAAAACATCAGTGTGTTACCAACATTCTTCTAGTACTAAATCCAAAACACAGTGCTATGCAAGCTACTATGAAGAAAATTAACTATCCCAGCTGAAACCAGGACAAGATGCTATGATTTTTGCCTCTGGGTTCATGCCAACCTTAAGAGATCCTTTCTGACTGCTTTCCAGGATTACCAGATCTCCTCCTTGTGAGGGAAGCAAACACAATATCTAACCTGTGCTCCTAGAAAGGAGCATTTCTCTGAATGGAATTAGCCGAAGGAGCTCTACTCAACATAACCACTTTATATGGGTCATGATAGGGCCCATCCTGAGGTAGGCGCTTATATTTGGTTGAAAAAAATCCTCCCACAAAATGCGTATTTCTCTCATTAATTCCAAAGGGAGCCTGTGGCAACCAGCACAGTGGCAGATGCCAACCCCGTAGGTAGGTCAGACCAATCCCCCAGTTGCATTCTACCAAAAAAATCGATGTGTTATGTATAACTTCTGTATTTTCATTGTACAGACAAAACTCATCTTGAAATGTCTGCAATCTGAATCAGACATCGCTCTCTCAGATTTAAAAGTCACAGTAATTATGACGCTTCCGTTAAACACATAGGGTAGGTGACCTACCCAGGACTCACAGTGAATATAAATGTAATCATTAATTGCTAGATAGGCTTCTCCTGTAGTTACATCTTTCTTGTACAAAAGAAATAAAATGGTAAGAAAAGTATTACGCTAAAAACAAAAATCACAGTAGCCTGCTATCTGTTACAAACTTGCTGGGACTACACTACCTTTTAAAATAAAATAATTTATGCTTAATTATGAATGAATAAAATTATTACTAAAACCCCAGGAAAATTGTGCACACCGTAAATCAATATAGACTGTTATTTGCATTTAATTTTCATCCAAGCTTATGCTTTGAAGGACAATTTCTCAGGTTTATTTTAAGTGTAATAAAATTAGATGCAGATTATCACCTGAATATGAAATAAATCAGGAAGTTTTAGTTTTTTCATTAAAAAAATCTTTTAAAAATGAAAACAATACCTCATAGATGTAGATACATTGGTATTGACAGTGGAAAATAGTCATACAGGTAAACTCCAGCCCTGGTTCATAGTTTCTGCAATTTAATTACATTTATATACATTTAGGCACTTGGCTTAAAGCAGAGTTCAGCTGCATCCTTTTTTTTTTTCTAAATAAACCAAAATATGGTAAGTGTGAGTGAGGTTATATTTTTCTTTTAGGAATCTGCCTGATAAATTTTGAAGAGTAATTACCCATACTGAAATATAATTTTTCACTCACACACATGCCATCGTATGTGGTGTTTCATGGTAACACGAGGTTCTTCCTGAAAATAACCCCAAAGTCTTTTTTCATCCTCTACATAGTGACAAATGCTCTTCTACTAAATCATTCAACTAGAACTGTGTAATTCTGGCTTTTCGTTCAAAACTTTGTCACAGACCTTCACAACAATCTGGGACAAGTCATTTGATAGGATCTAACCTGAAGACCTGTCGAGGACCAAAAACTCGGGATGAAGCTGGTGTGAATGGAAGATAGTCAGTACCTCAAAAATGTAGACGCTTAATCTCTTTGAACTCCAGTCACCCACTTTATGTTTGGTTGGTTTTTTTTTAAAGGAGATAGTACTTCCCAGTTTTACAGTTTTCTGGAAATTGTGTTTCTTCTTACTTATGAAGTACTTGGATATTGTTGCACTGTGGGCCCAAAGAACAGCTAAATATATTCTTGTTCTGCACTTGCTCATGAAGTTAGCTCATCTGCATGGATTTATCTGTCTGTAAAGGTGAAATAGTGGTACCAGCTCTTAGGGACAGCTGAATCTGTATGGGCACTCTGGGATTCTCTCTTACTTCTTGTAACACAAATAGTGACAACTTCTTCTTGCCTGCTCCTCCTTTGCTGATGGTGTGTGAGATTATATGCCTGATTAAATTGCTATATTCCAAGGAAATTACGCTAATATATTTGTAGTAAAAAAATTAGTCCAGACTGCAAAAAAGTTTTAAATTCACTTAAATACTTGAAAATAACATCAGTTTTTAACTCTAGGTGGAACTTCACTTGCAATGGAGTAGTAGTATTCCAACAAGTAAATCTGAACCCGATTTTTTTTTAAATGCAGTTCCTATTTGGTAGAAGTGTTGTATACCTTACTGCTACAAAGAACAACCCTTCTGAACATTAATGGATACAATTTCTTGCCAGCATGCAGAACTTTCATCAAATAGACTATCATGGTTTAACTGACACCATTATGTTATATCAGGTCAGTGCTGTGTTGCATATGTGCATGAGGTTTACACAGTGAAAGTAACCATTATGTTGGATATACCAATTTTTTTTACATTCATTGATGTATACATCATATATATATTTATATACTTAAAACATCTAAAATGGTAGGGAAAAAAAGGAAGCTTTAATCTTTCATCTTTTTTCTTTTTTTTTTTTCATTTTAATTTATGCAGATACTGTGTTACAGAATAGGGAAGAAAATGGGAGGAAGTGGATGAAAGTACCATCTTCTGTTTTTCCCCTCATCTAACCTAAAACTGTTCAGATGGATTTTTTTTTTCCCTATTATTTTTTAAAGGAAAAAGAAAGGACTCACTCACGGGATTTGACTTTGTATGCCAAGCTCATGCCTTGAAATAGAATTTTAAAAATAGAAACTCTTGTATATATTGTGGAATAAATGGTGTTGCTTTAATAAGAACACTTGGAATGCAAATGAGTCCTGGAACCAGTGTGTGAAAATATACCCAAAATGAAAGAGAAAAGAAGAAAGCAATATAGAAGATGATTTATTTACTACCCCTCAATTCCTAATTATAATTATTTTTGCACTGTGACATCTTCTCCAGCCTTTTTGTTTCTCAGCATCATCACAAAAGTGATGAAAGGGTTATTAAATAAATATGCAATATCATCTCTGTTTTCAAGATTAGGGATGTTAGTCTTAGAGTCTCAGTAAATTCCATTCTGTCCTACCAACCTTTCTTAGGCAGCTTCAAAGAATAAAGTGCCTTTATTAACACAGTCAAAAACTATTGTCTCCCGATTGCTCAGAGGACTTGCTGCTGCAAAACCTACCACCACACTGGAGTCTGATCTAAGCACTTTCAGGGCTGTAGCATTTCCATTGCAGCAGTGTCTCTGCATGATAGGTATAGTCAGGGAAGAGAGCTCTCTCGTGCTAGGTACTGTGCACGTTCATGACAGAAGCAGCCTATACCTTCACATGGTTACAGCCTGTGCTTGATATTCAGAGTAGAATTCACCTTGTTGTAGCATAAGCATAAAAAATGGATTTCATGAAGTATCCTCCAGAGATGTCCATTTCCTTTTGTGGACTGTAGAAGAGGCCTGGAGTGATGAGCTTACATGGGTGGTCTAGCTTGTAAAGATGCCTAGTTTAGGGCAGATAAATGCAATCAACAGGCACATTCTTCTGTCACTGTACAAATACAGAACAGAAAGATAGTCCTGTGCTCCAAACCCCGAGTCCCCTTCTTCTGATTAGCGGATGTCGTGGTTTAACCCGGCTGGCAACTCAGCACCACGCAGCCGCTCGCTCACTCCCCCCCCTCCCTCAGTGGGATGGGGGAGAGAATCGGAAAGAAAATAAAAGGTTAGAGCCGAGGGCTGAGATAAAGACAGTTTAATAAGAGAAAATAATAATAATAATAATAATGAGGATGATAACAGAATATACAGAATATACAAAACGAATGAGGCACAAGGCAATTGCTCACCACCCACCAAGCAGGAGAAGCTCAAAAAGTCCTTGAGTAGTCTGAGCACTACTTGGCAACAGCTGAAAACATCAGTGTGTTATCAACATTCTTCTGGTACTAAATCCAAAACACAGCACTATGCTAGCTACTATGAAGAAAATTAGCTCTATCCCAGCCGAAACCAGGACAGCAGACTGAAGCATCTCTCCTACGAGGAAAGGCTGAGGGAGCTGGGCTTGTTTAGCCTGAAGAAGAGAAGACTGAGAGAGGATCTCATTAACACAAATATCTTAAGGGTGGATGTCACGAGGACAGAGCCAGACTCTTCTCAGTGGTGCCCAGCGACAGGACAAGGGGCAATGGGCACAAACTGAAGCATAAGAGGTTTCAGCTGAATATGCAGAAAAACTTCTTAACTTTGAGGGTGACAGAGCACTGGAACAGGCTGCCCGGGAGGTTGTGGAGTCTCCTTCTCTGGAGATATTCAAAACCTGTCTGGACGATGTCCTGTGCAACCTGCTTTAAGTGAACCTGCTTTAGCAGGGGGGATTGGACTGGATGATCTCCAGAGGTCCCTTCCAACCCCTGCCATTCTGTGATTCTGTTTCGACATTAGAGTCTTTCCCCCTAACCACCTCAACACTCAAATCATCCTGGATTTGTCTTGTCTGAGTTCCAGATCTACTGAAGTAGCGTCCAAACTACTTTCTCTACTATGGGAATTAAGTACCTAAAGTATAATGGCAACGGTTTCTCTAACTGGCTTCACTCTTTGATCTCAGTGCAAAAGGTGAGACTGCTGACCCATCCACTTGCTTGAATACTTTCAACATTACACCTGTTAGTAAAATCAAAACAAACAAAAACCCCACAGTCTATTTTCTTATACAATAGTATGAGCCGGTGTCCCTTTTTCTGCACTGCTTTGCAAAATGGATGACTGTTGTCCAATACTAACGAGCACATAAGAGTGCAACATGGAATTTTTAGGAAAGGTTAAATGATTGCCAACACCCTGAAATACATCTTAGTTTATCATTACAGTGATATTAATGCTACTTTAAGTTGTGAGAGACACTGAAAGTAATACATAAGGAGCTCTGTGACATATGAATATGGACAAGAATTATATCTGGAAAGTCTTAATTTTTCAGTGGACTTCATTGAAATGATCATACACACTATTGCTCCAAACTGTGAACAAAGGTGATAGCAAGCCAGATAATATCTCAGCACCTGAAGATCACTACAATAATTTTTTTTCAGTGTATTTTGGACCTTCTCTCTGCTCTTTTAACACTGTTCACTCCCACAGAAGAAAAAAGATCAGATTACCAGCCTGTAAAATAACTCTTAGATCTTCTGAATATATTATAAATCATCATTATTTTTTTCTAAATGTGACTACTGTACATGAGTGAACAAGAAGGAAAGTCATTAAACTGTGGTTTATTATGAAAACTCAGTTTTTCATAGTGATTTTGAGAATATCATACCTTCAGCGAAGTGTTTGGTATCAAGATTTTACTATCTTATAGAATCATCATTGCATTACTAAGTCAATGTAGCTCATTTAATTAGTACCAGAATCGCCAGCTAGGTCAGCTAAGGAGATACATTCCCCTGTCACGTGAGCACTGAAATACCTTATACATTGCTGTAAAAGCACTAAAAAGAATTGTAAGGGAAATTAGTTTTCATCATGTGATTTTCTGAAAATGTAAATATTTTTCCCTTTTTATTGCCAGGACAATTCTGATTTTCTGATATTATATGGCTTTTCGTTGTTTTGCGGTTTTTTTTAACTCTGCTGGAGAATCTGTAATCTGCTGCTTTTTGCAGTCATCTGAGAGGAGGAAGACCTGGGTTCAAGTCTGTTCTTCAAATAAGGAAGAGCAGAGATACAAACCTATATCCCATAGAAGCATTTTATTTCAATGGGTCATCTTTCCTGGTGGAGATTTCTAAGTGAGTAAATAGTCACTGGGCAAGAGACAGAGACTAAATATACAACAGGTTAGGAGTCTGATGTTAAACACCTGACCTCAAGTCTCTTAATTTTTCTACATCCCAGATAAATGTCACAACCAGGAATACTACTGCAATGTTATGAACAGATTTACTGTAGTCATTGCCACAGTCAGGTGGTGTGCTCTTCAGGTGGTCATTTGCAGCCAGTGGAGAAAGACTGGCACTCCTACAACACATACCTTAGGTGGTTGGGGAAAGTCACAATCTGGAACTACCCGTCTTTTTTCCTGGAGGAGACTGACTGAGATCAGGCACCTAACTTCAGCTGACAAAACCTGGGTGGGACAAATATCACCCACAGGTAGTAAACTTGCAGGTCTTCTGCGGAAATCTGATGAGCACATTATACGTACCATATCAAGTACTGCAGAAACCCACAGTATTCACGTTTGAATTCTAAAGTATTGTTTGAGATTCACCAGTAGGCATGACAGTAAAGGAAGTAGCCAAGTAAGGTGACCGTTAGTGCATCAGCTGTAATGCATTGCCTCTTTTGTCAGGAGGAAAGCTGAAAATCTCATATAAATCATAAGTGAAAATGTGCAAACTATATGTGGTGATTTTGTTTTCCATTGATCCATGTGGTGCTGAATTTAAGAGTTCAACCCAAGCAAGGTACTCAGTTTGTAAGCATGTTTAATTAAAAAAAAAAAACAAAACAAGCCCAAACCTTGAATATCTTTTATAAAGGTCGTGAGAAACTGGAACAGGTTGCCCAACAAAGTTGTGGATATCCCATCATTGGAAGTGTTCAATGTCAGGTTGGATGGGGCTTTGAGGAACCTGATCTAGTGAAAGATGTCCCTGCCCATGGCTGGGGTGTGTGTGGGTGGACTAGATGATATTTAAAGGTCCCTTCCGACCCAAACCATCCTATGATTCTATGATCTTTTAAAAATCAGCAATAGAATTTGACTGCTGTCTTTTTATAACAGTGAATACTAATATTTTATTATATGTTATGATATTATTTGGCTCACCTAACCTCTTATGAACACTAAATTGTCAAAGTACTCATAATGAGCTGAAGTACCACTCACCTTGACTTTTAACAGATTAAGAAACTGAGGCACAGAAGAATAAAATACTTTTCTGTGAGGAAAAACAGTGGGTTAATGACAGAACATTCTGATCTACTAACTGGTGGTCTAATGATGCCATCTCTCAGTACAGGAATATTCTGTTGTTTTATTTTTTCTATATAATCACTGATTATTGCTATTACCATACCAAGGAACAGCTTGGAAAAGAGATACTGAGACTTTTTCCTAGGTGCTTCATTGTCTTAGTCCCCTGTTAGTTCTTGGGTAAGCATCAGTGCAAACCTTATTTTAAGTGAAAATTAATGTTTGCTGGTTTCAAAGATTTTTTTGTGTGTGTGTATGTGGTTTTGTTTTTCTTTTTGCCTAATTTCTTTTTGTGAGAGTGTCAAAGGGACAGTTATTACTCTGGGGAAGATCCCTTTCTTGTCCCCCTCAGCCCAGTCTTTTTTTCTTTCTTATCTATGCAATACCTTTTTAGTATTTGTTCACAGTGTTCCTAGTGGGACATGGTGTGTAGTTTAAATATGTTTCTCTCCTGATATTTTAAATGACATCCAATTGACCTCATAAATGTCTTATGAGACCAAACAAACTCCACACTTGAACAAAAACTGTCAACCAATTCTACCTTGCTTGTCCCCAGGCTGCTCTGGCATGATGCCATAAAGCATCGGTATTGATATTTTGTGGCATTCAAATTGTTAAGTACCTAGGCTAAGCAATAGGAGCAGAAATATTAATTCAATCTGGCCGTGTCACTGATAATTACCCCAATATAAACTAAATTTATAGCACACGATACCTTTGATATCAATTGGCAGCAGGCATCAAAACCTTTTCTTGACATTATCATGTAAACCTAGAAGGCATATAGCTAGCATTTTGTCTAAGGTGTTTACATAGAGAAGCATAAGAGATTCAGCAAAACTTCTGCATAGTTTTACCATAGGCTTCACCAAGACTTGTTTATTGTCAACAGTGACTTTTACTGCAGCAAAAAAAAAATATTCTTGTAATGTTTTACAATTTTAACTGAATAAACTCATAAATGCATTCAAAGTGTTAGGGAACACAGCTACACTAAGCAGCATAAGTTAACATGATAATCCAGCTTAAAACTATGCCTCTCGTTTTTCAGATTGAAGGCAATTTCTTTCTAATATGGAAAACAGAACCATTCTGAAGGGAGCCTTTTATGCTATACTTTCACGTTAAAACTTATCTAGTGTCTAGGGAAATGTATTCTTGAAATCCCGTCATGATCCATGTGTCATTGAAGACAAAGATCCGATTTGCTATGGAAATTTCTTGATGCATATTATGAGCTGTTGTTTGCCATAGTGTCTGGATAATCCTGCTTCATTTATTGGAGGGCCATTTCAGCTGCACTGTCAACAGCCTGGGATGATCGGGTCACCTTTCCCTAGAAAATTATGTAAAAGCTGTCAAATGGGCAGGATTATAGGCACATTAAAGGTGCTTTAAGATTTCATGCCTATAAATATTAGCAAAGAAGATTTAAAGGCAAATTTGTCATCAGTACATGCCCATGTTTCTACAACCTTGTTTTACAGCACTGCAATGTTATCACCTACATTTTATCATGTAACTGTGAAGCGTTTTGGTGGGGAGCAGCTGCTGGCAGCCTTATCTGTTTAACTCATGTACCAGGAATTAAGCGTTATTTAAAAAAAAAAAAAGAAAAGAGGGTATCTGCCTCCTATTTTTCATCCTTTGGAAACAAATTCTCAACACTTCTATTTCCCAGCAAAACAATTCAAGTAGATCAACACAAACATTTTGTATTTGGAGGGTCAGCTTATTGAAAGCCATTATATATTTAATAAAGACTTTTTGATTATCGTACAAATTATGAATATCTTCGCATGGGAGTAATAATGCAGCAGATCATTTTGCATAGTATTTACTTTTAAGTTATGAACATTTTATTATAGTGTTTTTGAATGACTACTCTTATTTATTGTACATTATGAATGCCATGGACATCTCCAACACAAATAGATATTGGCAGCCCCCAAGCATTTCTTCAGAGCTCTCCGGTATTTTTGATAGACGAGTGTAGCATTTTAGTCCTATTTTTTTTGCTGGCAGATTTCTAACCAATCTCTAAGTTAAACAGACCTAAAGATCTCAGAGGAGGAAGCAAACCACCTTCCCCCGCAATCTTTCAGGGAAAGAAAGATCTCAACCCCCTACTAAGGAGTAGAGTAAATTGTGAGCAAAGCTATGTCAATTGTAAATGTCTGCTCTGGGACTCCATCCAAACTCGGCAGACATCAGTAGAAAGTTTCCCATTTCAATGAGCTTTGAAACTGGCTGTTGTTAAGCCAGCGTGCGTCTCTGCTCTCTCTATCACAAACGTCCAGGTCAGAGGGCAGCACTAGATGGAAACCTACGTGTAAGCTGTAACCAGTACATCAGTCAGCAGAGCATACCTCCAATGAATTTGCTGTTGCAATGTGAGTTATGGAAGGAAAATGCTTGAAAAATCCTGAATGCAATTAGGCACAACATGGTTGTTCTCTCCAAGCTTCATTAGGCTTTGCTCTTAGTTTTCACATTCCCAGTTGTCTTGGGTAAATGGCCAAACGCCAGTTAGCTCCAGTGGCAGCAAAAGCGTTGTGGAGGGAGAGGGCTTGTCTGAAAAAACTGGGAAGAAAGGGATATATTGCCTGAGCTGAGGTCTTGCTGAGGAATAAGAGAAGGGAGGAGGAGAAGAGGGTAAACAAACAGTGTGCTCAGTGCACCTGGGAGAAAACAACTACAGCAACTACCTACAAGGAGGCAGCAGAGGAACTTGCTGACTGCATATGGATGCAAATGCTTCTTGCATCAGGCTTCAAGATAAGTTGGGGAGCTGGTTGAACCCCCTTGTGGGTTTGCAGTGAGGGAATTGGTGGCTGTGGCCCAGTGGCAGAAGGACTCAAAGAAGAAATTAAGTGGAAGCTTTCCTTGGAGGTGGGCAAGTAGAGACAGAAGCAGCATGGCTGATGTTTCAGCTGAGCATTTTTCTTTGTTGATTGTGCTCAGAGCCAGAAGGTATGTGTGCAGGAAATTGGGTGCAGGAACAATAGCAGGCCCGGAGCAAACGAAGAAAAAACTTTCCATGTGCACAGACAAAAGGAAGCTTAAATGCAGAAGTTAACGGGGCTTTTTGTGCCCTTTCCCTATGTGGGCTGGAAAAGGTAGAAATGTACCAGCCCTTATAATACCCATTCTGGGACTGACCAGCCTCTGGGGAGTAGCACGGCAGCTGAGAAGGTGACGAAACAAGAAATTGGAGCAAAAGTCAGACTGGATAGTAAAATGTTACAGCTTCAGTATCTAGGACCCAGATTGAAAAACACATTATAGAGAGAGGGGGCAGAGACCACTGAGAGACCTTTTCTTACATGGAATGGTCATATTGCAAGATGCACATTCCCATAGGTGACAGTTTGTCTTTGTGTAAGCTGGGGATCAAGCAAAAGACAGCTTTTGAGAGCAATATTACTGGAGAAGTGCAAAGAAACTTATCCAAATCTCAATAAAGAGATATTCGCTCTTGGAGAAACCAAGCCACGGTTATGCAAAGCGATGAGGATCCAGACAACAGAGTAGAAGATAATGCAATTATTAAAGTTTAGGGGCTTGATGACAGCAGAACTTTGATTCAGCTACCTATAAAGTTATCTAATACATTTGAGACACCCCATGGAATTGGGTAAATCCTCTTAGAGTTCACAGATGTGGCACAAGTCCTTTGCCTTTCTGGAGCAGCAGAATGCCACAGAACACCTCAAATGGTAATAGACACCTATGTTTAGACTTATGAAGTGGGCCCTGGGAAAAGAAAATGGTCCAGCTAAGCTCTCCATCAAAGCTGAGCACTAAAAGTGAAAGAAGTGGGACACCAGTGCAGCTGTGGCTAAGGCCTCAGGCAGCACCTGGGAAACTGAGGCACTTGTGTGCATACAGCAGAGGTCAAAAATTTTTCATCAAGAGTCCATGTTACAGACTCATGACCTGAGGTTTAAAGGGGTGCTGGTAATCCTTTCCCTGTTAAATATTGGGTAAACGTGACCTGGGAGTTACTCTTTTGTTAATGCCAATCTTTCCAGTAGATACTTCAGCCTATTTTTATTTCCAGGAAAGGTAGATTTAAGAACATATACAGCCCAATGTGTACAACTCACCTGCCAGTTGTGAGAGCTGCCAATGAAAGAAATAGGGAGCCCTCGCTCTTCCTTCACTCCCATCCTTCAGCTACCTTGCGCAGCTTAGAGAGAGTGCAGGTATCTCTGCTCATTCTTAATAAACTGGCAAGATTTCAGGCATTGACTAAGACAGCTGGGGATACAGCAGACTCCTCATTTCTTGCTAGAACTTATTTATTATTAAAGACAAATTAAGTGATGGGAGGTGGGTCTTGAATGTTGGATAATCCATTAACCAGTTCAATAGGATTCCCCTGAAAGGAGGTTTATATGCCAGAAGCTATTTCCAGTGCACTTTGTATAAGAAGGGATAGGGAAAGGGAGAAAGAAGTTGAAAGGTAGTGCTGTGAGTGAAGATGTTTCTATGAGTGGCAGGGGAGGTGTGCTATCAGACCAAGAGGTCTGAACAGGTGAGCAAGACCCAAAGACCCACCAGCTGTAAAGAGGCTAGATGTGTTCAGGGAAGGGAAAGGTTCTTACTCACTCCTAAAACCAAACAGCAGTCTATGGGATACATAAGCTGTCCAGGGGAGAGGGCTCCACCAGCTCATGTATACGTCTGGCTGATGTGAGAATGATTAGTGATCTGGGAAACTGGACAGGGCAGCCCAGCTAATTGCTGGTGCTTCCTGGTGGCAGGTGACCAGTGCCTGTGTTTGTTCCCCAGGGCATCTGCTTCCTTGATAAACCAGAGTTAGAAGCAAATCAAAGAGCAGCTGCTTGCTAAAGAGGCAAAAGAAAAGAGGCTCTTGCAGCAAATAGGCAGTACCCTCTTTGCAGCCTCTTAACCTTCCTCGCAGGGGAGGGCAGTGGGGTCCCAGCTATGAGTGACAGCTCTCCCCAAATATGTGGAAACAAGTGAAGAAGAAATGATGACCTGCACTGCGTATGTTATTGCTGAATGATTCCCAGGTGAGTTCAGTTAATAAAGTCGCAGACAAATTAAACCACATCCCTCACATCTTGTCATTATTTCTGCATGTCTGGAACAATGAAGACCAAGACTTTTTTTAGGTGCAAATACAGCAAAAGGAGTTTAGTGTGTAGAAAAGCTATAGGCCTGGTTCTAAAAAGTATTTTCACAACAAAGCTAACTTGAAATATGTATGGGTTTGTTTTATTTGACAGATATTTTTCTTTTCTTATTATAGACATGGATGTTAATGTTGTCGATAGATCAGCTTCTCTGTTTTAATTACAGTCTAATTATTCTAACATTCCATATTTTATCAATATATTTTAGGGAGTGTCCTAGCTTCTTTATCAGTTATTTTTTTCCAGATGAAATGTTTCTGCCAGCTTTGACTATCCCCCTCAGCCACCCACCCCAAACTGAGGCAATGATGTTTGGTATACATTGCATAATAAATGCCCTAGCAGCAGGCAACACGATACCCACAAACTTGATTTTGCGTCTGTCTAAAAAGAGGTCAGCTAGATGATGAGGCAAGCTAATGTAAGGAACTTATAAGTTTGTAGAATAGCACTGACAAGTTCTGCAACCTTGTGCCAGAGTCACTGAATGCTTTGAGTCCTATCACACATGCTGAAGCTGCTTTTCAAAATTACATTTTATACATATATCATCACTGTCACTATTTACTTTGCGCATACTTTCTGTAGTCATACATATTCTATGAATAACATTAAATATAAACATTTGGTGTCTTACACTAATGGAGATTGTTTTTGTTTGATTACATATCTCAATCCATTCTTCATCAGAGAATTCTTGATCCAGATCGCTTTTGCACTTGATCTTAGCTTTTATCTCCCCTGAATTTATTCAGCCTAAAAGGATATCAAGTGCAGATTCTTTTCACGGTCTTTATCCATAATTAAAAGCTAGTATTCGAAGGGAATGAACTCAGGGGTACAAAAATCCCTCAATTTATCTCCCACAGATAATGTCATATTTGTAAATATCTATAAACGTGTTGTTTTGGTGTATGGCTTATATTTCGCTAATCTCTCAAAGGTCCTAAATATTCTTTCATTACAAATATCCTCAAGAGTCATCATGTCAAAATCATTCCACAATTAATAGAGGTTGCCTCCAAAGGCCTCAGGGAGAAGAGGGTTGTTAATAAGTGGACAAATAGGAGATACTCTCTGGCCTGCTTTAAAATGCTTGAGGACATTATGCCATGTGCCGGCAGGATAGACTTTGGTAAATTCTCAAAAATCCTTCCTGTTCAAACACATGTTTCTATTGCACTAGTAAATTCTTAATGATGAGATAAAGATATGACGTCCTGTACTCTTCTCTTACAGCCATCAAAGGTAGGAGGCAGATCCATTGACTTGTGTGAAGATGGGGCTGTATATGAGGCTTGTCAGCCAGAGCTGCAGTCCATAATAATTAGAAAGAAACTGCTAAATCTTGCTCTTTTTTATCAAGAGACAATAGTTTTGAGGCAAGGTAAGGGACCATATTGTTCTGCTTAATTTTTGAAATGGCTAAGAAGAATGACTAGATATTGTAACAGTTCTGCTCATTTTACGCAAGTTAATACAAAATGTAAATTCTATCTTTCCATCATCATCGTTCAAGCTAGGGGGAAAACATTTTGTCTGACTAAATATAATTTCTCTGTTTGGTTGTTTTTTTTTTTTTTTTGCAGTTGGAGGGGATATTATTAAAAAGTTAAACCTATTATAATTAATCCAAAATGTCCTTGCTCCTTCTTTTTGTGGGATGGTATCTGGATAGTTGTTTCTTGAGAACAGTGCTTTTAAAGAGTTTAAGCGAAATTTGTATTACCCATTTGTGGTAGAAAAAAAAGTGCATATGTGTGGTTTTGTAATTGT
The DNA here is from genome assembly GCF_000687185.1 of Egretta garzetta. Taxonomy (NCBI): domain Eukaryota; kingdom Metazoa; phylum Chordata; class Aves; order Pelecaniformes; family Ardeidae; genus Egretta; species Egretta garzetta. The sequence goes on along the minus strand of NW_009259795.1, from coordinate 896,423 downwards.
GGCTAGAAATATGAGTTATTAATGTATATTTGTGTAAGACTGGAGCACTTTGTGTGACTTTATTGAGCAGTCATATGGAAGTTTCATATGGAAGATCAAAATCAGCCGTAAAATGGGACTGTGATTGTAACCTTAATTATCGAAAGGATATCCCCTCCAGAGGATCATAATCCGGTTTGAGAAGCAGAAAGACGGTTGCTTCCCTATGGGAGTCTGGGAGCGATCCTCTCTCAAAAGCTTGGTGACATAGTCCTGTAAGCCTGATATGATTTCACTTTCAAATGTATTTAAAAATTCTACAGCAAATCCATTGGGGGCGTAGGCTTTCCCGCTTTCCAACACAAATACTGTTTCCTTAATTTCATTCTCTGTCCTGGGAATCTGCAACAGTTCTTTCTGCTCTTGTGTCAGTTGTAGCTGCTGCTGTTCCACAGCTGATGAAAGAATTGGATTTTAATGTTTGTTCAGAGGTACGTAAGTTGGCATAATAATTGTGAATAACTCTGTGATTCTCCAGGGCGAAGAAGAGTTTGGCCTTAGTATTTCCCAATTTACTGGGTTGGTTTGGATAATTTCTTCTTTGTTTATCAAACCAACTGACAATGAGCATACTTAAGGAATGGCTGTTAAAAATACACAATTCTTTCTCAGCTTTTAATAAAGGGATAGAAATACATTCAGAGCTAAATTTGTAGATCTTCCACAAGAACTTCTATACTCCTATGCTTTAAATCTGTTGGAAGGGAAACTGTCTTAAGTGAGTAATTTTAGAATCTGTTCTTCTCCCAACCTTTTTTTAATAGGGTAAATATTTTATTCTGAAAACAAAATATGTCAAACTCTGTGACACCATGGATCCAGTCCTCTCATGTGCTCTCCCAATCCTGCTCCAATTAAATAAGCTACTCATAAAAATGATTCCCCAATTTAAAAAAATGATTAGCATATGAAGAATTATTTATCCAATTCTCATTATCTTCATTCTTTGCTTTGGGATGCACTAGACTTTTTCTGAAAATTATCATTAACTGTCATCCTTGTCAATAAAATCTATCTGATATGAAAGAAGGCAAAAATGCTGAATCAAAGTAAAACTAGAAAAAGTCAGAGAGGAACTCCCTGAATATTCCGAGGAGATGGGATTCAGCTGACCTAGCTTTGGCTCTCAGTGGAGAAAGATAAGCACCTTCCATCCTACAATATCTACGAATTACCAGGGATGAACTACCCTTTGGAAATGCCTATTTATTTCAACCAAATTCTGAGTGTGTAAATGTCTACCTTAGACCAGAAACAATTGACCTGCAGACCGATAAAGTTAGCACAGTCCCATCCTGAAATATCTTTATCAAATTCTCTGTGAATGTTAAGTCCAGTTCAAGCTTCCCATGTTACAGCTCTTTTTCTTTCCCATTGTTGCTAAGTTTTCAAGAAAGGACTGGTCCATCACAGTTTTGTGAAAATTTTATTTTTTCCACTCTCAGTTAAGCAAGGCAAAGTATAGCTTGTCCAAACATGCTTTCCACCTCCTAGGAAGAAGCTGGTATAGACACTTGTATTGTCATTTTGCTGAGAGTTCTGGAAGCCCCCAACATGCTGTCCAGGCAAGATGCAGAGTGGAAAATAATAACTTTCTTAATAGTCTGCTCTGACCATTAAGACTGTATTTCTGGACAGTAACACACAGGTCTAAATTGCTTCTCTGAGCTCTGATTTTCAGTCAGAAATGCCATGGTATTTCATTTATCTATTCTTGTTATCTGCTGTTTTTCCTGAGTGTACACTTCTATGTATCCTTCAGCTGTCTGGATTTATGCCAGTAAAACACACTGAATAAGCTGTCCATCTCCTGTGTTAGGCATAAATCACCTTTTATCCTTTTTCTGCTCAGACCTTGTTTTCTGTTTGCTCACTTAATCATTTCAAAAGCTACTTATGGACATGATTCAAAAGCTATGCTATTACAAAACTTTCCCTGTTTGTTTTGCTTTGCTTACAGTTTAGTTAAAATGACAATTTGCTGCCTTGAACATTGTTGAGAGCCTCAATTGCTTTTGGTAATTCAGGCTTTCTAATCACAACTGGAGGTCAAAATTTGATTATTCTCAACTTCTTACCTCTCACATTAGTTATTCTAATGGTACGAGTTTAATTGTGGGGATCTAGAATGTCCTTTTTCCCACTACACCTTCTTGTAGAAATCATCTTACTCATTTTAATGAAACATTTTGGAGGAAAGAACTGGCCGCCTCCTCCTCCTCTACCAACAGGACACAGTGGGAGTCTTTGTTTCTTTGCAGGGTTTCTTTTGGGTTTTGCAGGGTTTCTTTGTTTCTTTTCTCCTTTAAGCACCTTGGTTTTTGTTTTGCTTGTCTCTTCCCTAGCACAAGGAAGCTCCAACCCTGTGGATGCTCTCACTCACACTCCCAGTCCTGCTGCCAAATCTGCTGCTGCTGCTCATCTTTAACTGTTTTGAACGGAACATCTCCGGCAGCACATTGATTAAGCACAGGAAGCATTAGTGACCAACAGCTCAGGGTATTGGGTTGTTATTGACTCTGACAGACCAATTTGTTTCTCCAATGTTCATTATTCTACAAAAGGGGTACATCAGACAAGGCAATTGAAATGTACAATATTGCCACCTATCTCTTTTCTGCCTTGATTATGTACAGCCCAGGGTTCAGCTCCAAAGTACACTTAGACCTCAGAGAGATGAATTGTAAAAATGAAGATAATTAGAATTCCAGACTGGCCCAACTTGGAGCAAAGATAATTAATGCTAGAAGTTCCAAATGAGCACACACATGACAAGTAAATAAATTCAAAATTAGGCAAAAGTTTCTATATTTCTTGGAATTATTAGTGTGTGGTCACAGTGACACTTTGTGTTCATTGCTAGGGAATGCACTCTGCTGAAATGCTGCAATGTGCTGGAGTTAACATCTATTATCTAATACGCTCATTAACAATGAGTGACCTAATGCCTGCAGTGAGAAGACTGCAACTAAATTTTAGTAAGGTCAGGAGCTATTTATGAAGCAGCAGCTACTGGATGTAAAAAGAAAGCCAAGTAGAGTATGCCGCAGTTTGAAACATGTACTCACAGTTAAACTAAAATATATATACCCACATGGTGCACTGCTGCTTCATTTTTAATGCGTGTACCAACACGTTTGTCCTTTGCCATGGAATGGCACGTGACTTTTCCCCACATTCAGTTTCTGTCCGTGTCTGTCAGCAGACATTTGTTCTGTGTGTCTCCATTCATAAAACATACAGACCTACTAACAAGACATTCCTGGGAACAACAGAGATATTAAAATTCCTTAGGAACTGCTCTTAGATGCAGTTAGGAGTTAAAACATAAGGCCTTTAACACAATGTGATGCTAATTCCCATTGTGATCCATCATCTTTCTTTAAACTAGCTACATAGCAGGAGAGAGCATGCCCGTATACAGGAAACTCTGTCTGTGATTATATCTAAAGCTGGAAAAATACTCCAGAGAAGTTTTACTCACTTGATTTCCCTTCCCCAATATTGCACACAAGAAAAATAATTTTTCCTTACACCACCCTTATATAATTATTCTTTGCCTTAGAAATAACCTTTGTTTACTGCTGGTGGCCCTGATTCTCAACCACCCTGCATACTGTACTGTGCCTTACACCTGTGAGAATGGATACGCTGGTCTGCTTTGACTTTCTGCACTGCTCCGGCAATGTGAAGCAGCTGTAAACCCGACAGGGAGCCAACCTCAATGAGCCCAGTTAATTCAAGTTTACAGATGCTTTACATCACCAAAGCAGTGCAGTGCAGCCGAAGCATACCAGTGAATCTGGCCCTCCAGCTGTGTGTTGATTTTAAAGCTGAAAGTTGCAAAATAAACAGATTATTTGGAATGGATATTCAATAATACCCATTTGATTTCCATAAGCTCTTGCAAGGACCTCCAGGCTCTGAGAGATTTGATTTTCTTCCTGATCATTTAAACCCAGATGATGCTTTTGATGGATGTGATACAAACATGTGGTGGAGTTACAAGCCTCACATGTCTTCCTGCACTTTACAAAACCAACACAAAAATATACCTACCTTTAGTCTTCTGAAAAAGATTGACAGTAATTTACAGAGTGCCTTTGAGCATAGTTCAGACATATAGGGTAGCATCCTTACCAATCTAAAGGTGATCACTAAACCTGGCTGAGTTCCCCAGGCTTCCAGTAGGCTGGGATTTTCTTCCTGAACTCCTAGACACTTTGAGTTGGACCACTTCTGCAAAATGAATTCTTCTGCAAAACTGTCAAAGATACAGTCGCAGCCTCCTTAACATGTCAGGCTAATTTGCCATTGGGCTGGAGCAGGACTTTCCTGCCAGGGAATGCCCATTCACCAAAGGTTTCTCGCCTGAAGGTGCAGTGGACTTGCAGGCTGCATGAGTCAGTGAATACAGTACTTTGTAAAACTTATAGCAGAATACTTGAAAGGTTTGACCCAAAATATTTACTAGGTGAGTTTTTTTCAAAGAATCCCTGTCTTAGCTATCTACCAAACTAATCTTACTAAGCATTTGTTTAAGACAGTTAATTAAAATACTTGTAAGCAAAATTTTAACTTACAGAAATTTGTTAAGTTGAAAATTTACTGAAAGGACTATGGGTCCTAAAAGGTGTGTGTGTGTTTCTCTGGAAAACCAAAGCAAAGCCTTAAAACACCGAGGATGAAACAGCCTGTACACTACTTCCATCCCCCAAATTCTCACCAAGATGTGAGTGGATTTGGAAGCATTAAGACGGCACTTGACAACATAGGATGTACATTTTATTACTTCATAGAGATCTACCTCTCATATGAGAGATGGCAAAAGCAGTTTGAAAGTATGTGAAATCAGTGTGCTTCATTAGTAAAACAATGATTAGCACAATTATTATTCTTGCTTTGCTTCTAAGCTTCGGCAGCATTGTTTGTGCTACCCCCAAAGCCCAGCCATAAATCTCAGAAACCCTGCTGATGAGGTCCAAATCTGCCATAAGAGTAACCTTGACCTTTATAAAAACAGAACAGGGCCTTAAAATTTGGGGGTTTGGGGTTTGTTTGTTTGTTTGTTTAAATGAACAAACTGTTGTTTAACTGGTTGTTACGACCTTGGAACAATGGAGCAGCACTCCATTTGTACCAGCCTGGGTGCACATGCACAATGCTGTTTCTGCCTACAGTGTTAGGAAATTTACAGGTCTCTGGTTGTTTTAGAGAGTTTTGGCCCTGTTTCCTCCTCGCGGGATGTGAGTAACTCCCATGGACTTCAGTGAGGGTTATTCATCACCTACAGCAGGAGGATAGGGCTGTGCTGGCCACTCGGAGGGCTGCAGTCCCAGATGTGGCCAGCTGCTCTGTGCCACAGCTGCCTCTGCCCACAGGAGGTGCCAGCAGAATTGGGGCCAACGTGCTAGGAGGACCAAAGGCTACCCTGGCTGACATGCATCTGTGTGAGTGACAGACAGACAGATGTCTTGAAAAGCAGGAGGGAGCTGGGGGCAACGGAATGGAAGATATAGCCTTAGCAAAAACAGCTTTTGGGTCAAAACAGACACATAGCATTATCCAGTCACGTCATATACCAAGTGGCTGGGAAGCTGATTTATCACAGAACGGTGTGTTTGAAATATCCCTATATGTCTACGTAGAAGGGATGCCAGCCCCAGCTGCTGCTTCAGAGGCTGGCTGTGTGCCATTTAACTCCTGTCAATCAAAATCCATAAATGGCAGAAGGAGGTGGGGAAGAGGAAGAAAAGGGTAGTGGGAGAAAGAGTAAACCCTGGAGGGAGGGAAGGCAAGATCTGTAGGAATATATGATATATGGAGTGAATGTGAAAAGGCTAATATACCACCCACAGCCCCTCCTGATACAGCTAGCCTTGTGTTAGGCTTCATTTAAAATTCTTACTCACGCTATATGCACTCCAAAGCAGCGTTTGCTGGTCATTTTTGCTGCTATTGCTTTTAGTTTGCTTCAGTTTTTGGTTCATGAGCTGAGTGAATGTAATGGGCACGATTTTGATGGTTTTTTAAAAGTGATCATAAAAAGGGTCTTATATTTGAACTCCACACCTATAATCAGATCTCTGAGGATCATTGCCCCTTATAACTACAGATACAGAAACTTCTATATGAAACTGTAATTTTGAAGAAGTAGGGGTCTTTTGAATGCTTAGCAAGGTAATGTGAGGCAAAAAGGGAGAGAAGAAGGGAGGAGAGGAGAGGAGAGGAGAGGAGAGGAGAGGAGAGGAGGAGGAGAAAAAAATTTGTAAATAGCATATATTTTTAATATATTTTTAATATTTTACATAAGATAACTGTTTGAACATGCCCTGAAACTGTAAATGTTAGAGTTTGAAAACATAATCTACAATAAGAAAATGTGTAAGCAATTGAAAAGACATGACAAGAATGGCTTATTGCAGAGCTTTAGAGATACAGATTATGTGTAGATACTTTCCCCACCTACGTGCTATGTTTTCTGTTGCCTATGTCTCCTAACACAAGCACTGCACTTGCGTGCCCGGAGCACAGCGTGTTGTCATCAGACCAGGCTGGCCAAAACCACTTCTGAACAACTCCTTCAGCATATGTAATCCAGTCTGAAGCAGGCACTATTACCCTAAAAAAAATACACCAGGCAAACGCTTCCTCTGCACCTGAAGAATACAACCCCCTTTCCTACAGCCTCTCCCCCTTTCTTCACATATTGCACAGATCTGTAAACCAGTGCTATAGTCAGCACTCTTTGAATGATCACATTACAGGACCAGACAAAAAAACTTTCCCAGGGGTTTTTGTCATGTCACAGAATTAGTCTAGTTTCTGTAATGCTCTGTGTATGTTTCTAGATGTACATATGTGAGCATAACCTATCTCTGTATAGAAAATAAGAGACAAAGTAAGAAAACGTGGTGATTCAGGACAGAGGGAAAAGGACTTTCTGCTTGTCCTGCCAGTTCTCACTCATACAAATAATAAGCACATAATAAACTCAAACCAAATAATAACCACATCACCCTACTCATAACATTGTTATGTCCTTTAGCTTGTATAGCTCTGTATTTTCTTTGAACTACTGAATGGTTTGAATAGGAGAAAATGATCCATTCCCCTCTCTGACATAAAAGTACGAGCCGCAACAAGAGCGTATATGACTATTTATCTTTCTACCAGTGGGTAGGGACATCTTGCTTCCCTCCTCCCCCTACATTAGTAGGATCCCAAAAATCCTAAAAGCAACACCTTTGACTGTGGATTGGGGGTAGATGTCAGCATGGAATTTATGATCCTGCTAAGCTGTTTGGGTCAGCAGGTCAAGTCCTCTTCCCCTTTGCTCACCCTTAGAGCTATTCATCTACATGAGTGAGGGCGAAGCATGCTTTAAAAGTGCGATATGTATCTGCTGGTTGTGAAACCAGCATTATTAGCCACAGTCCCGTTAGGAGAAAGAACTGCAAAAGGAGGGTGGACTGGAAATGCCCCTGAAAGTCTCTCCTCATTTTAAGTGTGTCCCTGCCTGGGAGATGCTCTCATTGATTGGAGAGAGGAGAAGTAATGATATAACTGATGTGAAGGCAATTGCCTGGGGTATGACAGCTGGAGGGAGGAAAGAGACAAATTCAGCAACATACCAGTTTATGAGTCTTTAAAAGTAATTACTTTAATCTCTGAACCATAATTTAAAACCTACTAAATTTTACTAGTCTGCTGCTCTATTTTTCCCTCATGGCAAAAAAAGGTCACTATTTTAAAACTAAACTTATGTGAGATCCACCAAAGCAAGTGTTAGGTCACTCTACTGCCAATTGCACAGATGAGCAGTGCTGACTCATGAAAGCAAACGGTATTTATGTTAACGAAAATGTTAAACTTCATCAGTTTAAACCACAGCATTAAACTGATTTACCTTGGCTGTCCTGCACCAATGGTTTTCAGTATGTCCCTTATTTTGACTGAGAAATATGGTGTTCTGTATTGATGTATTTAACATTGACTTCTGCACTGTTAATGTGGCTCAAAATGAGTCTCCATAGGAAAGAGAATAGTATGGGGGTATTTCCTCCATGAATTGTTCCTCAAAAATCACTCTAATATAGAAGCTCAGTTACACCTTAAACTAAAGGTTAATATAAAAACGCATGATGACATTTGCAAGAAAAATGTGTATAAAAGTACCGGAGCAGAATTCTGCAGGTGCAGCCACCTCTTCCAAAAATCAGTAAATAATCATGTAAAAACCATACATAACAAGCTCTATGGGACATGGACTACCATCTTTTCTCTAGGTTATAAATTGCCTGTAACAGTGGTGTGTCAGACCCAGCCAATTAAACTTACTAAACAAATAACAAACACATCACCCAAGTCATAACACTGTTATGTCCTTTAGCTTATAGAGCTCTGTATTTTCTTTGAACTACTGAATTCATATTTCTTGTGTGCTTACATTGTATACATCTCTTTTTGCTGTACTGGGACAACCTACAGTCTGCGTTTCAGCCACATGGTCTCTGGATTATTTGTAGATATTCTCCTGCCTGAAATGGCTTCAAAAAGCTCAAGACAGTTCTGTGTTCAAGTCCTGTTAACAACTAATAATTTTAAGATTTAAAGAAACTAGTGAAAACCTCACAGTTTACCCAGTTTATCTACTTGAGGGTGACAGAGCACTGGAACAGGCTGCCATGGGGGGCTGTGGAATCTCCTCTGGAGACATTCAAAGCCCACCTGGACAATGTCCTGTGCAACCTGCTCGAGGTGACCCTGCTTTAGCAGGAGGCCTGGACTAGATGATCTCCCGAGATCCCTTCCAACCCTTGCCATTCTGTGAATCTGTGATTCTGTGGTCTGTTCTTGGTTTTGGACAGTTCATTTTTTTGTGGTTTTCAGATCCTGCAAGATATGAAGGCATAGGGATATTCATAGTAACAGTCCCTCCATTAGTGGTGTGGCATCTAAAGGGCTAGTGGACTCTTTAGCTGCCATGAGGGAAGAAAACTGTGGCTATCACCCAAAGAAATGATGTGAGGATTGGATATGTCACGCCTATCTACAGATGGTGAAAGGATGGACATGAAAGATAAAAAAAAACTACTCAAACTTAACTTTTTGAAATGGAATTTGAAAATTTAAAAATTCAAAACATTCTGTGAAAACTGTTGTGAAGATTCCAGTTGTATTACAATGCAGAATGGAAACAGCCTTCAGAAGTTAGGACACTGATAGTGTTTAAATTATTTTCTAACATTAGAAACAGACATACACCTCAGGTTAAATTCTCATTGTTTCACTACAAATTAACGCTAAATATCATCCAATGGCATTTGGAATTTTACTGCCCAAATTATTGGCACGTGGGTTCCAGTTCTTCAGGACTGGGTTATTTTAGATTTCTCTTGCTTTCTTTTTTTATTATTATTTTCCTGCTAGTCTTTGAACCTGATCCAGAATTCGTTACTCAGGCTAAACTCTCATTGAAGTCAATTTTGCCTGAGCAAGAATAGCAAGATCAGACCCTTTGTCACAGACAGGACGCATCACCAAATTTCATTTTCTCGCATAAATCAGTGAAGAACTCTGTTAGCAAAGCCACATTGGAGCGTCTTCCAATACCCTTTTCTGTCCCTCCACCTTGTCCCCTCCTCTTATGGCCTCATTAGACTGACACGAGGAGCTAAAAAGACCACCTATTAAAAAAACAGATTCTGAAGGATAATGTTGTTTAAGATTATGAACATTATACTGGATATTAAAATTCTGGTGTTGTCTTTTTATCAGGGTTTGGAAGGGAAAATAGGAAATGGTACAGTTCAGAGCCATTTCTGCGGCAAACAGTGAAAAGAGGAAATACAACAGTGAAAACTTAACCCATTCACATAGTCGTCTTTGCTGCACGTTGGATTCCAGAGAGTAATGTGGTTATAATCAATTTGGACTTGGGTTGCAGTCATATATTCCCTAGTGGGGCCCTAGTATCTTGACCATGAATTTCAAAATAACTACACAAAGTGATGATAAAAAGTAGATTTTTCTACTGGAACTAATGGTGATTCCTTCCGTTGTTTTGCACAGCATATGCTGTTCATAAATAATGTCAGAATTGGGCCAAGTCTCCTTAAGAAAGGTGGTCATTTAATGTAAGTAAATCCACATTAAATATTGAAGATCAGAAAAAAGCTGCCTTTTCAAAGAGGTCACTTTTAAGTGAAGGAAACAACAATGCATGTGTGCGGATGGCCAGTTCCACACTGGGTGACACAGAGTTAATGGCTCATAGAGAGCATATACATGTTTTTTAAAGATGTTTTATTGCTTACAAAAGGAAGTAGTCTAGAGAGACTGGATACATAAACTGGCTCCAGCCAGCTGCGGCTGTCAGGCTAGGAAGGATCCTGTTCAATTAGTGATGTAAAATAAAATACTTTGTAAAGGAAATAAACACTATGAGAGCTAAGATTCATGCTTTCAAATATACACAAGGTTTGAATTTTTAATTAGGGCTGCTAATTACAGTCATCAGAAAGCAGAACAGAATAGATTTTACCTTACATTTAGCAGACAAGCCTTCAACCCCAGTGTATTTTTCAATTTCATTAATATTTTATGAAAATGGCCCTTGCAGCTTCAGCCTATTCTGTGCCTCCTACAAAACTGCCCCACATTATGGATGCCAATGCCTTTAAGCCATGTGCATTAGTGAGATGACAAAATGCAAAACAGCATCTTGTCAACCATTGCATCAATTGATTCTATTAGATAGTGTAAAAACAGTTGGGTGTGAGTTATAATCTAGCTGACACTAATGATGAAACAAGACACTGGCTGGGAGCAGCCATTAGCTATAAGCCAGAAATTAATGCTTCTAATATTTTTGAACAAATTAACCTTAATGAACTGGCCATGTATATACTGTAGTATATACTGATAAGTTAATTAGTAGAGAATAGAGGTTATGTATATATAGGTATATAGAAAAAAAGTATGGTTATAGAGAGTTCCATGCACACAATGCTATAACAGCTATTCCGCAGTAAAATCAGCTCTTTTTTACATTTAGATACATTCTAACTCTAATGTGCAAAGGTCCAGTCTCATGCATTTCAGTGAAATTTTGTATGCAGGAACAAGAGTAAGCAAGGACAAAATTCAGTTTGCCATCATACTGGTAGATCAGACACAGCATTGATGTGTTCATATAAATGTCTTAATTTCACTGATATTTAAAAATAACTAAGTTTGGGACCCAGTGGTCCAGATTTCTAGCTGAATTCATCATGTACTGACCAAAATTTACAGTATATTCCCTTTCTGTTCATTACTGTTTGTAAGCATTCTCTGATTCATACTCTTACATGCCCTAAATCCAGTCACTGTCTAAAAGGATGCATTAGCATTTTAAAATAATATAGCTAATGTGAGACCCTAAATTCTAGGAATTCCATTTACAAGCAACCTAGAAAACAGAAGTAGCTAATTTATAAGGAAACACAGAACAAAGGTAAGGCACTTGCCAACAATAGTTTGCTGGTTTAACTTTGACTTGCTTTCCTGGGAAAGAAGAAAACAGAATTTTCAATGTGAACTGTCAGCCCCAGTTATGACAGGGCTTCACTAGTTAGAAATTCAGAGTTCCTCCTCCATTGGCAGAATGATGTAAAGAAAACCACCAAACAGAATTCTTTCAAGTTTCAACTACAACTCTACTTAAATAATTTACTTTTTAGTTTTACTCAGAGTATTCTTTTTAAACTTGGTTGACATTTTCGTTGACAAGCACATTTTATTGCACAAGATCAGTAGTGAAATTGGCAGCAAAAAAGAGAGAGAAGGGGAAAAGCTGGCTCCACTCAATGAGCGAACTACTATCTTGCCTTTGGGAAAAAACAATGCTGGCAGTGACCCTTTCTGAAGCCAACAATAACCGGTAAACCAGTCAATATAAGTAAAATATTTGGTCAGTTTGAATGTTTCCTTTTTCTACAAGAAGTAAACCAGGGACTGTTTAGCTGAATGAGTGACCCATGCTTCCTCAGTATCTTGTGGAGGACACAGACTAGAAAAGGCTACAATAACATCCCAACCAATATTCCATTCAAAGGGATCTGTTCCCACACATGAAGTGTCCTCTTGGAGTATTGAAGCCCTAGGCTGTTATCAACAGTACACTCATGTGGTGAGAGTATGTTAAAGAGCTTTGTGTAATATTAAATTTGGAACATAGATGGACATGTGCCTCCTGTCCAGCAATTTAAACGAAGGCAAATTTATCACTTTGCCAAGCCAGTTTAATCAGAAGTTGTTTTGGGTTTATTTCCAAAATTTACAAGAGACATTTCAGGGACCAATGCCGAACACTTACATCAGTGACCTACAAACAAAAGTCACTTTGGTTGGATTTTTGGCCAAGCGGAGGTCTTAGGTCTTAAGCCAGACAATTCTCCCCGTTCTGCCATGTTTTTCGTGTGCACCCTCTTTTCTCATTTCTAGCATGTGGATAACCACCACCATCATCACCACTGCTTTACTAAAAGTGTTGGGTTTTGGGGTAGGTTTTCAGGCTGGTCTCTGGAAACTCCTCTGATGAGACAGCCATCTCTAGGGAATCTGTTTGGGGTCCTGGTAGATACGCAGTTGGATACGGCACAAGGGCTCCCAGCTGGACCACTCAGAACCATCTCATCCCATACAGCTGAAATCCTGGCATTGTTTAAATCACTGGGAGTTTCACAGTGGGGTTCCTGACATAGCTAGAATAAACGTAGCAAAGAATAATGAAGGGCAATATGCTTTGCCTGGGAACCTCATTTCTGAAAATGATGAGTGATTAGTTGCAATGAATGTACAGTTCTCACTACAGATTTTCTTAGATGCTTTTTCCAGTGTATCTTCCACCATAATACAGATGTTGCTACACCTATACTGGGAAGTACAAGGAGCATGGGTTCAAGCACTGTTCTGCCTTTAGACTGTCTAATTGCTAGCATGCTCCCTGGCATAGTTTTGCCCTGTGCTGATTAGCACTGTGCCAAGTAATGCCTGGGTATTGCTCAAGAGACAGAAAGCACTACAGATCCTTACCAAAAGGAGGTTTGAAGATGGCCTGCATGTTTTGTTGGAGAGTAAGTTTAATAGGTAAACGCAAGTCTTGCTGTGCCACTTGGCCTCAGAGAGAGAGAACAGTTCCTGACCTGCGTTATTTAACAGTATAGGTGCTAAATTTATTTAGTCTCTGTAGCCTTTTCTGGTACATTCTGCTAATGACCATTGCACTGCACATAGCTGTATGAGTTACTCATGGGTTAGGAGCACAGAGGCATGATCAGTATAAGCTTGAGTCTATTCCAGAATATTCTATAGTCTAAAATAAAAGAATAAAAATGCTGACTTGTGGAAACCTTGGGGTTTTTGCAGTTTTTCAGGAGGAATCTAAAGCTGTCTCGAAACTCTGCCCCACATACTTCCCTGTTCCTGAAATTTCCCCCCTTTCCTCTCTAAAATTTCCATAGAACTTACAGATGCTTAATAGGCTTCACAAGACAGAAAGGAAAAATTTGTCCAAAAAAGATCTCAATTTAATTTTCTGGTACCAACCTAGCCAATGAGTGTGTTGTAAAATTTCCCAGAGCTCTTTAGTTTGCTTGGATGAAGAAGGCAGTGTGGTGCAGGTGGCTTAACTTTCTATTTCCTGTGCTCCGAGCCCTCTAGTTTCTAATAACCATTTCAAAGTCCTTATTGAGGAAAATCTCCTGGTGAGGTAAAAGCAAGGCTTTTCTAAGGAAAATGCCTAGATTTCTGGGCGTCATGATTTGGTACCCTACTATCAACAATTTCTTTCTTCTGTGCTCCTTGTTTGCAAAAGAAACGCAGTAAAAAAAAGTAGTTTTAAAGATACTCGCATGAGAATGGCGTGCAATAGATAGTCTTCTTTCAGTATTCCTGGTTGTTGCTTTTTTTCTTTCTCAGCACAGCGTTGATAAAATTTACATGGAAGTTAACTCCTCCTTGGAGTGGTTTGAACCATGGATCACAAGTCTCTCCTCAGCCTGCCATTCAGACCACTTAATGTCTTTACTTTAAAAGTCCACTAGGGCCAAAAAGTACTGCAGTCCAGCTGTGGACCCCTCATCAGAAGATCTGCAGGCCACAGGATATGAATAAGTGTTATATTCCTACCATGTTGAACCTGTCAGTACTGATCCAGCTTCTTCCAGTGGTCTGGAAATGGAGTGAGGACTCTGAGCATACATACCCATCTTCCATAGGAGATACGAATATTTCTGGGCTGGACTCTCAGCACATTGTGCAGACAAAGAGGAGGAGCACTTATGGAATTGCCTTCTCTCAGTTTTTTTCATTAGGATTTTACTGTGAAAGCCATCAGAAAAAAGATTGCCTGATATTTTAGGTAAGGTTGGATCCTACGGGCTTTTCTAACTTCCTTAAGATCTACATAAAAATCATAGCTCTGATGGTCAGTCTTCAGTGCTTCAGAAGAAGGTGAACCCCCTGGCTGTCCCTAAGACAAAGTATGGAACAAAAAAGAAAAAATATATTTCTGGCCCACTGATGACCAGTCAGCCTCATACTGCAATCTGAATAGAATGTTCATATAGATAACCTTCCTTTTTTGAACCTCCAAACGCTCCCAAACTTATCTTGGAAGCCTTGAAGTTCAACAACAGAATTCTGATTGCCAGATCATGTCAGCAGTTGTTCCTGTGTGGTAGGCAACATCCTTACTTAGTTCTAAGGAATATGTCTACATAGATCATTCAAGGTGACATCTACCAGGCTTAAGAGATACTCGATGCTCCACAGTCTCCCTGGTATCAGTGGCGGGGGAAGCCACTCAGCTACAGGCTTGATTCCTCCGGGGGACATTTGGCTGAAATTCCTTGTTAATGCCACTTTTTTGAAAAAATAGATATGTGTCCTTTTAACTCTTAAATCTTTGCCCAGTAATTTCTCATCTTCAGTTCATGTCCTTATCCCTTGTTTGTTATCTTTTAAATAAATACAAACCTCAATTTTACTAGAAGAATGCATTATCATATAACTGAGTAATGGCATATGCTATCTAAATGTAATTTAATCTCTCCTTGGGAATGATTCTGGAATTTTACCATGGATTGGGTTGGATTCGTCACACACCCTCAGTTAGGCAGATGAATGGAGTCTTGGCAATCAATTACATGAGGCTTTATTGGCAGAAAAATGAAGGCTCTATACAAGCCAGGGCTAAGCCCTGTATTTGGGGTGTAGTCCCTTGTGTCCATTTGTCACTCTTGTCCACTTCTGATCTTGTGACAGCATAAAGAGTTTATGAAGAGCCCACGCTTTGGTGAGATTCAGTCCATCTCCCACTTCATTAATGCATTGGATGAGAATACACACTACATTAAGACCTGTTTATGTGCATCCCAGACCTACTGAACCTATTTAATTTTGCTCTCCCAGGAACGTGCTCTGGGTCAACACGCACTTTCACCTGCTAGATACAAATTAGAGCACTAAGTAGACATATTCAGAGAGAAGATTGGGGGATGGGAGGAAAAGGTGTCCCCAGGCTCCAAACTTAGAAAAAGGCGGAGGGAGCAGCTGGGGTTTTGCAGAAATACACACAAGCTTAAAGTGAGGGAAACAAGCATAAGAGCAGGAAAGGGAGGAAAACTGCTTAAATATCTCCAGATCTCTATCCTCCAAAAGATAGGGCTGGTTAACTAAGCTGGGGATCATTTCATCACTAGGCTCTATTCCCACAAGTCAATGCTGTAGGTGTCTTGCTCAGTTATTATATCGCCTAGTGGAGTAAGAAGTAATTACAGCCCTAACACTAATCCTTTCTTGAACACTTCTTCACGGTGTGCAGTTTCCTTCCACCAAATCATGCTATAAGCAGTATGCCACTGCTATTTATATTTTTAACAGCTGCCTGAAGGCAATGTGTGGACCACAGAGGTGGAAAAGGAGGGACTGTCTTTTCTTCTGTAGTTTGTGATACAACCTAGGCAAGGATCAGAAACTTGGGCTTCAGGTTTCACTTAGGATGCAATAGTAATTTAAATGAATAAGGACCTTGGGCCTTCATTGTGTGTGGTCAAGTATGTCTAAAAATGATCCTATTGCTTTGTTGTTTGCTCAGGCAAAACTTTCATCAGCTTTAATTGGAGTTTTGTCTGCATGAAGTGTAAGACTTAGAGTAAGGACTGCAGCAATAGATACAGCATATGCTATGATTTAAGGAACCGACATCTGACTGAAAGATGCACATCTCTCTCCCACATCAGATATGAATTAAAGACATAAGAGACTTTTGGCTCAGGAGCCAAAAGTTCTTGCCGTAACCAAACAGCTGTGGTCCTAACATAGCAAACTTCCATTAACATCAGCTGAAATTTTGGCTAATTCTGAACACAAACTAAGAAAATGCAGGCTTTAGCTCCGTGTGTACAACGGGGGAAGATTGTTGTTTTCATGTAGGCATGACTGAGTTGCGCTTCAGAAGCATATTTCATCATATCCGTCCAGAAACACTGACCTATGAAGCTTGAATTCTAGTAAACATTCCATTCACCAAGGAGAAAAATGCAAGCCAAGTAATTCATTTAGGGGTAAAAAAAAAACAAAAAGAAAGAAAAAAACCCAAAGAATGTTGCATTTTTTCATATAATCACTAGAAGAATCATTTTATAGTGTTTCCCATGTAATTACTGCCAGACCTGTTTAGCAAATGTGAAATACTCATTAGCAATTACTTAACTATACATATATTAAAGCTTAATTAGTAAATAAATTAAGCATATAATTAATTGCTTTAATCAGTAAGCTTTTAATATTGTAATTATCACTTGATACATTAAGGGCATGTTAAGAATACTTTTCTCCAAAAAATACATTGTTAATTAATCATTAAAACTTATCTTACTACATGCTCATTAATGATTTATTACAGATGCTGGGCCAAATTCTTCTCTCAATTACAGCAGAGCTAACCCTGTTGAAGCCAATAGAGCTTCACTTGCATAAATTAAAGGAGAATTTGGTCCTGTTAATTAAACATAAAGTGTTTGTCAGAGCATATCACCATAGATGGAAATCTGTAGTGCCTTGCTTGCTTTAACCTAATAGGAGCAAACTGCCTTTCTTTTACACTCCTTTGCTGCAGCTGAACATTGTCCTTCTGTAACCTGAGCTCAGAGGCAGCAAGTTGTAATAGCTGGGCAATGAGATGGGATCAGAGAGATCCAGTTTCATTTCAAGCCCTGCCACTACTTGTGAATTCCTGGTCAGTGTGTGGACAACATCTTCAGCTCAGTTAGCTGCCCAGATGTTTTTAAAGAGACAAATGATTGCTTCTAGGGACCAGCTCCCCTTTTTTTGGTCAATATTAACATTGAAAAGGAGTCTAAAGAATCAGGGTCTAAGGGTGTTAATGTGAAAGGTGACTATCACACCCAGAAGTCAAGGGACTGATAAGATGAAACCGAAACACAAACCTTCTGTGGCTACATTTTTCTTATTCTGGATATGGCTTGTCTATTTGGACTGTATAATCTCTTCAGAAAGGGAACTTTTTCTTTGGATTTTGTAGAACTAAGGTGTCCGTCATAATGGGCCAAACAGTTCTTAGTTAAACTTTCTTGAGGGGGCCTGAGTAATGATATTGTTTGCAGAAGGTCTTCATACATGAACAGTCATATTATGAGTTGTTGCAGAGAAGGCAGGATGGGAATGGGGAAGGAGCAACTAATTTTTGAGCAAGGGATATCTATTCATAGACATAGAACACAGCTTTGATGCAGAACCCTTTGAAATGTCAATATGAAGCCTTCTATGGGTTTCCCTTCACAATCCCAGTGGGATTCTCCCATGCACAACCTATTCGCACATATCCAAAGTCTTGGTTGCATAAATATAAATGTAGACTAAATTAGGAAACCAAAATTTAATGACAGTGAGCTTTGGAATCTGGATGTGGCATATGCGATATATTATTTGCACATGCACGTATCTCCTGGTCTCAAACCTCGATGAAAGCAGCCCTTCTGCTTTGGTGAAAGCAATACCTGTTTTTAGTAGCTAGAAGTTAAGCAGCATTTAGTACTTGCTAGGACGTACTGTACAGCACCTGCCCAAGGTTTGTTTGAATACCCAATATTCTGAACTTATTTCTGTGTTTTGGGAGGGCTCCCAAATAAGCTTACATAAGAACACATTAAAACCTTCATTTCCTCACTAAGACAGCAAAGAACTTAATGTACTAATGCATACATGCACATATTCAATCTTGGTCTTTAAGTGACTGCTCCAGATAGAAGAACAGAAAGAAAATATATAATTTAAAATGAAGCAGATATTTCTTAATATTAATTTACAGCAGAGTGTTTCAGTGCTTTAACAACACTATGAAATGTTATTCAGCACTGCAGGGCAAATAAAAGAAAAATCGCTACCTTAGAATCATCCATGAGTTCTGAAACCATGATCAGTCCTAAGAAAAATATCTCTCCTTTAGTCACTTTTCCACTGAAGGGAAGAAAGACAAGTAACTTGGAAAAAGAACAGATTATAGAAGCTACCTTCAGAAGCCACATAACACTGGGCCAATCTATGACACTAACAGCTACGGTAGTCTCATAGACTCACCATATACCTCTAAACATTTGTGTTGTGGTGAACATTTCCCAAGCATAAAAGATAATGAGCATGGTGAATCTTGCTTAGATACCCCTCCCCCAGTTTAGAGGTTAAATCTAAACCAGGTCATTACATAATCTTGACATCTACTAAGGGAATTCTAGGGCAGGTGGAGTTAATAGGGGGTTTGGCAATGCAATTTTTGTTATCCAAGGGGTGGAGTGGAGGCTTCTTATTTATGTGATGGTCTCCATAGGTTTTAGAGAATTAAGTTCCAATGGCAAGATGGCTAAAACTTCCCAGTTCCCCACCATAATGGGGAAGTATCGAAGTCAGAAGGCAAACCCTCTTGAGTTCCTTGGATTAATCCTTTAAACAAAAACGGAAGATAGGGGCCTGATGAAAATAATTTTATAAACAATTCTGGTGCACAGTTAAGATTAAAAATCTGAGATACTTGTTGGTAAAGAATTCAGTTCTTTGTGCTTCCAATTAATTATTTCTGTGACAACTTCTGTACAAAATCATAAAATTTTGTCCTGTCCTGAAGGCACTGGTGTCATTCCCATGTAGAGCATGTAGACAGTGGCAACTTTGCAGAATATACATAGGGAGAAATGGAACTCATCTTTAAATTTATGTTAAAAGAAATTTTCTTTTGATGGAAGCAAAAGATTTTTTTTTTAAAGTATACAATATTTGACATAGTAAACAAGGCAATATAGGTACAAGTCCTTTGGTACTATGAGCCAGATGTACCTCACCATCATTATTCAAGGGGATTCTAATGACATTGAGAAAACACTCCTGTGAGAAATTGAATTTGACTGTTCTGGTAGTATTTTGTCACACTGACTATGAGTCTGAAGGTAGACATGAGTCACTGTAGAAATCATATATTCTTAACAGCAAAACGTATTTGATAGAAAAGTGCTGGCAATTTCCTTAAAACAAGCAAACACAGTGTTGGTTTGTGTCCTGCCAGAGCAAGGTGGTAATTATTTTCATGTTATAATCTACAATTTTTTAATAAATTCATGTCCATGTCATGAGGAAAAGTTACACTGGTTTAAATGAATTTAACTGAACTGATTCAGTTTCTTAATATAGACTTGTTGAAGCTGGACTCATACATATTCAAATATGTGTGAATGTATTTAGTAGTTCAACTTGAAGCAGTAATTTACTAGCAAACAAAATCAAAGTAGGCAAGAGTCAAGTCAGTGTAAAATGGTCCAGATTAGGGATCTACTGCTATTAAATTTTATAATAGAAAATAATTTCAGTTAAGCAAATGCAGCTTTTTTTCAATGTTCAAAAGGACTATAGAGATACTGAAGTAAATCAATATTTTCTGAGTTATTGTATACATTATAATTTACATGAAAAAACAACTATGCTGACTGTCATGCGCAATTAGGATGGTTTAACAGTAACTACTTTGTGTAGAAAAAGCAATATGCTGGAATAGCGGGCTCGGTCTCTTTTCCTGATTATTTCAGCAAAGCTAAGTGAACGACTGCTAGCTGCTGCAGTTATGAAATTCTCCATGCGTGTTGTACAAATACAGTTTAGTAAAGTCCCAGCTTGCAGACTTCAGCCATTTTGTTGTCAGAGGCTACAGTTTGGTCTACCTCACTTGGGCACCTAACTTGCATCTGCATTTAACTGCCTATTGAAGCAGGCTTCCCAAAGGAAGCACCGAAACTTTCCGTGCAGGCACGGGAGACGTCTGCCTTTGAGGGCCTCCAGAGGGACAGCCTCCCTGCCTAACTAACTTGTGTACCTAAACTCAGCCAGATGGGACTTCTCTGTAGGTTTTCAAAGGCACATCGCTCTCTCCTTTAGCTATATATGGGGTTTGAGCACTTACTTCAGAGCGCTGCTGCGCTGCCTAACGCAGAGGTTCAAGTCAGGGACCTGGGGCAGAGGGGGGTGACAAAGGGCAACCCCCAGCAACACCCGCTGCAGCTTTCATCTTTTGTCTTCAAGCTGCCTCGTGAAGAGTTTACTTTTGTTCTTCACCTTGGCATTTCTTAATTGAAAAGACTCATCCTAGAGTAAAGGCACATGCTTCTTTCTGGCTCAGATGGAAATACTACCGTGTGTGCTGTTGAAACAAGGATCTCAGGTGGACTTCAGTTTGTCTCAGAAGATGTGCCACCAGAGCGCTGAAGTTTCCTGAGTGCGCTGGGGGAAATTTCAGAGTCCAATTCAGGTCACAGTTTGAAATAAAACAATTTTTGATTAATAACTGCCACATCTATATATTTGTGGATGTCACCATGGAAGCAATAAGAAAAACAACTATAAACTTATAAAAAGAAGCATTTTATTCCTGCCCTTGTCGCCACATGCACTGGAAAGAAACCATATTGGCTCTTTTTTAGCTAGTAATGTCTAATGCAGGAAGACAGGAATAAGCAGAGTAGAAAGCACCTGTCAGCTCTATTTCCCACTCTCCTTGATTAGCATGAAACATTAATAGGGCTCTCAGAAATTCTGGTCTGAAATGGGCTTTGCTTGAAAACGTGTCTGCCTTTACTGCACAAAAGCCGCTGTCATTAAAAAAGGGCAGATAACTAAAGAAGACTCTTTCTTGAAATTTATACCATTTTTTCATACAATGACAAATTATTTTAATAATGGGAATCGCACACTCTGCCATTTGTATAATGTTTCCCATAAAATTCTCCCATTAAATTTGCTCCTCTACTTGACTCATATCTTTTTAAAAAAATGACACACACAAAATGATACATCACGCATTCTTACAAAGAATTGGAAGTGAACATACTGTAATGGGTTAACATACGTTTTAATAAAATTTTCATTGTTGCACATTTCACTTTTCGGTACTGAGAGCCAGGGCTGTACCAGTAACCCCAGGCAATGCCTAAGGATAAAACAAATCATATGGTAGTGAACTATTTTTACCTATTTATCCTTCTACTGAAAATATATTCATAAATACAAAATGAAGCTAAGATACGTAGCCAGTAACATTGCACATAACAAAGATATTCCCTAGTATTTGTATTCTATTATTTTTTAATAATATACTTTCTGCATTTCTAAGATGCTTGGGATTCTGTTTTTATTCCTTACATATCTTGTAAGCCACCACACCATTTTAATTTTGTCTCCCCAAAGTGGGCAGTAACAAATATTTGAATTCATATAGTTAAATGAAATCCTATTGCACAACCTATTATGGAACATGCACTGCGAGCCAAAAATGTATGCAGGTCTATTTATCTAGCAGCTGGAGTTTTCTGAAGTAGAAACTTTTGATTTGTGGCATATGTAGGTTTATTTACATGTAGACAATCTGTTTTAAAAGATCTGTGTCATCAAAAATGTTTCTGTACACATCAGCATATTAACTGCTTGTTAGACGGGATTATCTCAGAGAATAAATATCGGAAAAAAAGTCCTAAATATTCATTTTACTATGGAGATAGCATGCAATTTAGAAATAATAGGGTTTGTTTCTTTGTTACTGTATAGGAATTCTGGAATAACAATTACATTTTATTACCACAAAGTAAAATGATGTAGTAACAATAAATTAAGCTTGTTCAAGTTGCACCTAAGCTCTAATTTTCTTGATTGCTTATTTTGTTACCTACCTGCAGAAATTTAAAGGTGGAATCAAAAAGGCAGATGCTGAGAATAAAAACATAGCTGATGTAGTTACTCTTTATTTGTTTAAGCAAAGTATAAGATTTCAAATTTTAAAATACCCAGATCTTTTTTCCTCCCTTCTTGTCCCCCTTCTCTTCCTAAGTCTGATTCCACTAAAGAAAAGACACTTCAGTCTGTCTCCTAGTATGTCACTTAAAGCAACTTTTCTTCTATGAGAATGATGTTATACAGAATGAAATGCAAGTATGTTTATTCAACAAACCACCATAAGAGAGCAAAACAAAGTGAGTTTCCAGCCAACTTGTAAATCTTAAAATATTTGCTTATAATAACAAGAAATCTTTGTGAGTATACAAATCACAGGGACATGTGTTATGAATTAAACTTAGAATTCTCATAATTTTGCACTGGTAATTTTTTTCCTTTATCTATTATAATCTATACATAAATGATTTTCTACTTATTTTTGCCTCATGTTATTTTATAAATATGTAAGTTCTCATGGAAAGAAGAGCTGATGATAAAATTACTTAAGAGTTTTATCAGTCTGCTTACATATGAACAATGCTGATGAGGAACTTGCTGCTCTGCATAGGCTCTGCTAACATTACTAGAATTTACATTTCCACATTTTTTGATGTATCCCAATAGTCCAACCCAGAAACAGAGAAGATGATTTGAAGAGAGTCCTAAAAAAATTTACATGAAAGAGTCAGTAATAACAAATGAAAAATGGCTAAGGAGAATTCTGATATATGTGCGTGCGTTGCTTGCTCGCTTTCTCTCTCTTTCTCTCTCTCTCTTTCTTTTTTCTTTCTACTCCATGCAAATTCTTCCTAGTCAAATACCAACCGGTAAGTCTATAAGAAACAAAAAATTCAACTCCAAAACTGTTAATATATAGCAATAGAATAAAAGGTATAATGCATATTTGCTAACCGTGGTGCATTTTCTAGTAAAAATGCTTTGCAGTCTGCCGGCTTGTCAATCTTTAATAGAAACTCATCAATTATTTGTGGGCAGGAGATTGAAGCGGCTAATAGCTCAAATATATTCCTCCATTTCATTGCATCAGTAGCTCTAAATTAATGCCTGCATTTTCCCCCCACTAAAATAAGTTAAAAAAAATAAATAAATGAAGATGTAAAAATGTATATGCATCATTTGAATAAACAGTTAAGCATCACAGCACTGGGTATTACCTCTGAAATAGAAATACAAGCCACAGAGCTTTTATTGTTGGATACAAATTCGTTAGAATGCAGAACCAAGTGTAATTTCCTAGCAGCCTGACTAACCTGTTTTAAAATAATTTTCCAATAGCAAAATTATCAATAGATTTGCCAAATATATCAAAGCACTCAAATGTTTTCTCTTAAAAAACACCCTCCCTACTTTGACTTTTCACTAGAGTGACATCATTCCTTGAACCTGAACTATGTAT
>NW_009259795.1:785153-870153 GCF_000687185.1 Egretta garzetta | reverse complement strand
TGAAGGGAAGCTGGGAGCTCTACAAAAGCTCATTTCCCCCTCATCCTCACCGCCATTTGTGCACAATTATAAGGGAAACCTCTGAATGTTCAACATTTACACTTTCCCCAATAATTCTACCATCTTGAGGATGAAGCTGACCCAGGAGAATGGGCTTTACACTTGTTTCAGGTTATTCTTAATGCTACTGGGTTCCACCTGAAAGAAAAGAAAGAAAGAAAAAAAAATCAATCATCTCCCTGCTGCTGACTTCCTAGAATATACTGAGGAAAACACCTTTGCACCAAGATTGTACAGGTCTATGTATCTCACAAACAATGCACATATCCTTTACTTTGCCTAGCTGGGAAGAGGATCAATATCACATATATACAAGCTATACTATTGTGAAGCTTTTCTTCTGAAGTGTTTTTTGCTCTGAGTCAAGAGTAAAAATAACAGGAGAGCCCATACCTGCCAGACAGTTTGCTGTGAACAACATACTTTATCCAAAGGTGCCAGAAATGACAGCATCTAAAAGATGTGAACGGAGTTATAATAGAAAGAGGGGTCAGGACTGGAGAAAGAACACCAGGGAGCACTGCAGAAGTTGTTTAGGGAGGAAGATGTTTAATTGAGATGTTGTTCAGGTTGACTGGAATGAGTTTACTAAGAAGATCAAGTAAGTGTTTAATTAAGCTCAGATCAGAGGTTGAATCAATGTTTGTGAAATTCTTATTTCATCTGAAAAAGTTCAAATAGCCCAACATTGCTGAAATTTAGTTTTTATTTTGTTAAGCACCTGTGATGCTCAATTCGAGGAAAATGATTTGGAAGCAGAATGTATAGAAACAGAAGTATGCTCTTCGATCATATTCCCTTTTCAAAGGAAAAGTTGAAATATTTTATAGCAAATGCATAGTGAGAAAAAAACAGTATATACCCCTTAGCATTTCTAATTATCTTCAATCTGTTTCTCATCCTATCATACTCATTTTTTTTCTGCTGTTATGTCATTGAAGCCAGAATTCATCAGCATCCACCCACACCAATTGATAATGTTCCTGTTGAGCCACTACCATTCATTCAGTTATATTTTCATGGTTATTCAGAATTTCACATATGGTTCACATATCTCTTCCTATGATATCTCTGTGGTTTTATTCCACCTCTATCTAGCCACATCTCTTGCTGGCCATTCTTAAAACTCCCAGGCTTTACAAATTTTTTTTCATTTCCTGTCCTCAAACATATTTAACCCTCAGACTCAAAAATCTACCTGAAAGCCACTGTTCCCACTCTTACTATTGTAGGAAGTTTTTTCCTAATGTATGCCATGGATGAAAAGGAATAACCACATAAAACTATGGGCTTCAGTGTGAGAGCTGGTGACTTTACCTCTTAGAATATAGAGCTTTTGCCTATACCTGTATCTCCGCAAAACAGTATTCTTTTTATTTTTAATACTCAGAAAGAAGGAGCATTTTGTTTATCCTCTCAAGCAAATTTTAATTGTAAGCTCTTAACAGAATTTGGGATGACTTAATATGGGAAACTGTGGAACACTATGAACAATTACTACTCTAAATCACTGGGGAGTTATGAGCTTGAATTTATTAAATATTATGAGATCCTAAGACATTGCAATAATAGTCTCATATATAATATGTCTAAAAAGAAAAGATGGACCTGAGGTCAGTTCTGAAATATTACATCTCTCTCCAACACTTGTGAGGCGGAAAGAGGAAAGAAGTGAAGACTAAGTGTCTTATGCCAACAGCTAGTACTAAAACCACTATGGGACAAGTCTTAACAATCAGGTTACAAACTTTGATTTGATCTTTTCCATTTAAGTTGTCTGGATGTAAAAAAAGCCCCTAAGTGCTTTGGTGGAACTTGATGTATCTGAAGGGCTAGCTGAATAGGGCATGCATCTCAAACTTAGAAACCGCTTTTAATTAATATCTGGAAGGCAGTAAGTTTAAGGAAAATAAAGAGAAGAATAGAAAAACAAAATAAAAGAAGAAGAAAAAGAAAATAATGACAAAAGAATATAAATGAAAATATCGTTGTCTGCCTTTCTCTGTTTTATTTCAAATGAGAAATATTCACCCGAAATTTCAGTACAATTGTTCATCAAAATAGCCTGTCTGATTCGGACATTCTAGGATTTGTTTTCCCCTTGTTAATGCAACAGGCCTTGGTCCGTGTGCAGCCTCTGGGTGCAACAGTAAAAAATAATAAAAAATAGGAAAAATAGTTTTTAGAAAGAGAAGGAGATAGGATTGGGGAACGGCAAGAAAAGCAACTCTTGCTTGAGGGATTAGCTTTATATAATTCTGTCAAGTCAATTGCATACAACTTTTCAGTTGGTAATTTTTATATCCAAGCCACACATTTCTTTCCTCCGAGCAGTCAGTCACCAGGTCACACTGAACAGAAAGTTCCTTTCAGTGGTAGCTCTAACTAATCAACTGCATATTAGCCACCCTCAGAAACCATATTACATGCCAAATGGGTGATGTGAATGACACGGATGATGTGAAATATAGGTATTTTGAAATGTATGTATTGGGAAATGTATGTACTGGCATTGTAAAGAAAAATAGTAAAATGAATATCTAATAGGGTGCAGCCTGTTTAAGGAGCAGTCACATTTTCTTCATGGGCCAGCTGCCCCTGTCAAGCCCACTTTGTTGTACACCCTCCTCTTCCACTCAGGGTGTCAGCGCATAAATAAACTCTGAATCCTCTCAAGATACAAAGAAGTGCTTCCTTTATTAGAGATGCCCGAGGATATTTTCTATTGCCCTCCAGTGTTTGTCAATAGCACCGGTTTGGGTTTCACAAGAATTTATATATTGGCTCATTCCCTACTTACTCTGCCGAATGAGGAGCTTCATTATATTAAAAATGCAGTTCAGGAGAAGAAAGGAACCAAATGGGTTTTCTGATTACACTTGAACTGATATTAACCACTGCTGCTTTTGTGCTGAGGAATTGGCACCACATGGCTAGACGGTGCAACACATTATTTCTCAAAGTCTGGCCTCAAAGTGCAGCCCAGATTACTGTGTAAGGCACCCAGGTGTCTTAGGCAGGGCAGAGGGAGAATTAGGTATGCTATAGGATCTTATCCTCTTCTGATAGGATCCAGAAATACAGCTGCTCTCAGCCGGTGCTGCATAAATCACTGTGCTGGGAGAGAGTAGCACCCATTTAGCTAAAAGGGAAAATGCTGCAACTGGGATGATCTCCGGGGACTAGGGTATTTGGAAGTTACCTGTCCTCATCTGGGATTTGCAACGCAAAAGCCTCGCCTGGTATTAGGCCCAGATCCACAGTAATCTAGATGTTATTTAGTAGATCCAAAGTCCAGGATGCTCAAATGTTACATAGCAAATGAGTTTGAGATTTCATGATATTGTACAGAGATTTGTGAAACCCACCTATGTCTCCTTTTCTGTTCTCTGCTATAGTTTCTGTGCCACATGATTCAGTAATCCACAGCGCGCACAACTCCAGAGGCCTCAATAAACTTTCACAGGTTATACAGTTCTTTGCAGAATCTGGCCCTTGGTCATCTCTGGGGAAGAGATTAATTTCTGCCATTTTCAATGAATTACAGATGAATAATAATTTCAGAAGCCTCCCAGTAAATAACAGGAAAATATAATTTCCCATAAAAATATAAAAATGAACTGCAGAACTGTTGGGATGGAACATACTGAACAGGAAATTTTGATTATAGAGTCACTAACTTCTGGTGGCCTTTGCCAAATAGTCAAACAGCCTCTGCAGATATGTCATCACTGCTTACATCCCTTCAGATCAAAGGGGTTTGGTAGCTTATACTGCGGCTTCTGCAACCACGTCTGCATTGTTTATCCATCCAGGTTTTCATTTTCTGAAAGGTAGTTGTAAGTGGCACTCTGTCTGGAAAATGCAGAGAGAGAGGGGGGAAAAGGACTTCCAGGAATGGAACAAAACTAAACTGAGGACTACAAATCCTTCAACAGTGTCCACTGTGTGCTCCCTTGGAGCATTAATTGAGTGCAACCACAGAGAACCTGGCCACAACACATTCTGTCCTCTAACGTGCACCCTTCTGTAGTGGAGTGATTTAGGATTCAGCACTGTAGTTAAGGGTAAATGACAGTAAACAAAGAGTAATTTGGACAAGAGACTGTGTGACTGCTTTTCAGAGTCTGGCCTCAAGCACATAACTGGTGAGCTTGCAATCGATATGGTTAGATTTCCTGATCTTCCTCCCTGTCTTAAACATGGGGAATGCAAACCTGGAGACCACTGACAGCCTGGCAGAACACTGGATACAAGAATAATATTTTCAGCTATGCCATGTTGTTGTGGGTTAAGCCCAGTAAGCACTCACTTCCCCCATCCCCCACCACCAGCAGAATGGAGGAAGAGAAAAGGAAGGTTGAAGCTCATGGGCTGAGATAAAAATACTTCAATAAACAAAAGTGAAGTGAAAAAAGAAAGAGAAAAAACTAAACAAAACAAGTGATGCAAAGGCTATACCATGAGAGGCTTGCCACCTCCCATGATGCCCAGCTGGTTCCTGAGCAAAAGATGGTTTACCTCCCTAAATCCCCTTCCTCTTCCTTTTTATTGCTGAGCATGACATTGTATGGCATGGAATATCTCCGATTAGTTTGTGTCATCTGCCCAATTATGGCCCCTCCCAACCTTTTGTACACACCCAATCTATTCATTGCAGGGGCAGAGTGAGAAACAGAGAAGGCTTTAACACTTGCGAACATTGTTCAGCAATAGTTAAGAGATAAGTGTGTTATCAGCATTGTTTGGTCAGAAATCCAAAACATGGCACCATACGAGCTGCTATGAGGAAATATGAGGAAAATTAACTTCACCCAGGCCAAATCGGTACACATATAAAGGCTGCTTCAACACAGGGTGTGACAGAGCTCTCCCAAGTGTAATTTGAATTTCATATCATACCTGAGAAACATCATCAGACATCCACTGAGGAAAAGCCTACCTACAAATCCCAGCTGGTCTTAGAATCATTGAATCATAGAATCACTTTGGTTGGAAAAGACCTTTAAGATCATCGAGTCTAGCCTTTAACCTAACCCTACCATCCCACCACTAAACCATGTCCCTAAGCACCTCATCTATCCTTCTTTTAAATACCTCGAGGGAGGAGGCCTCTCCCCCCTCCCTGGGCAGCCCATTCCAGAGCCTGACAACCCTTTCAGTGAAGAAGTTTTTCCTAATGTCTAGCCTAAACCTGCCCTGGCGCAACTTCAAACCATTCCCCCTCGTCCTATCATCTGTTACCAGGGAGAAGAGGCCGACCCCCACCTTACTACAGCCTCCTTTCAGGTAGTTGTAGAGGGCGATCAGGTCTCCCCTCAGCCTCCTCTTCTCCAGACTAAACAACCCCAGTTCCCTCAGCCGCTCCTCATCAGACTTGTGCTCTAGACCCTTCACCAGCTTTGTTGCTCTTCTCTGGACATGTTCCAGCAACGCAACATCTTTCTTGTAGTGAGGGGCCCAAAACTGAACGCAGTATTCAAGGTGCGGCCTCACCAGCACCGAGTACAGGGGCACAATCGCTTCCCTGCTCCTGCTGGTCACACTATTTCTGATACAGGCCAGGATGCCATTGGCCTTCTTGGCCACCTGGGCACACTGCTGGCTCATATTCAGCTGGCTGTCAACCGGTATCCCCAGGTCCTTTTCCACCAGGCAGCTTTCCAGCCACTCTTCCCCAAGCCTGCAGTGTTGCATGGGGTTGTTGTGACCAAAATGCAGGAGCCGGCACTTGTGGCAGGTCATACCAGGTTCCTTACAGGAAAGATGTCTCCACCTGTGAAAAGAAGGATCTGAAGTCACCATTTCTGCTAGGTGTCATCACCACAGGCTTCATTCTGTGGTGAGTTTTCTGAAAAATCTAGTGCCTTTTCAGATACCCTAAGGTATCCAAGGTATCTGTGTGGATTCACTAAATATGACATTTTGTATAGGAGATCTGAGCCCACCTGCAGCTTTAGCTGGCACTCAGGCAGCTCATGCAATCTCATATGGCCCAAATACTTGTGTGGGAATCATAGCCTGTGAGAGCAAATGGATTGATTGACAGAGGTTCAAATCCTGTCCAAGTAAGTGCATCCTGTGCTACACCCCAAGCAATGGATATACACATATTTTCCTCCTGTGAATAGCTGCCATGTTGCTCAGTCAACCCTAAAGATCCTTCTACAGAAAATCGATGTGGAGGGGAGGGACTTTTTAGCCTGAGGATCTTTCTGGAGGCTTCTTTGTGCAGCACTGCAGGAGATACCCAGGTGTCTCTACTGGGTAGGCTATGGTAAGCACTCTGTGCCTATCTACATTAAGTCAGATTTTAAGTCAGATTTATCTTTTTCAGGCAAATGTTTTATTCCAGAAGCAGTTGTGTCATTCCTGCCAGGTGAATTTTTATGCTCAGAAACTCAGATTTTTGTAGGCATGGCTTTCTCTACAGCATAAACCATAACACAGGGACACTTCCATAAATATGTAACAGTCACCAAGGTGGGCTCTCTCCGTTTTATCTGAAGACTCCAACCAGGGAGCGGGTAAGGGAATTTTGTCTAAATGTCTTATTATGAACTGCTTGTGGTTAGGAGAAGAAAGCACTTTAGCACAGGAGTACTTAGGAAATTACTTTTATTGATATATTTAGTATCATTACCATGTACCAAGAGATCTTTAGTATCTTTTATTCCTTTTAAAAGTGAATACTGTACTTCAGCAAATATATCTTTGATTCAGTATTTAGGCATGAAATATGCCAACATATATTCTAAGCCCTATTAACAGATGGTAATAAAAGTGAAGATGTCTAAGAAACCAGTTTCTGACTTCTGTCAGCAAATGTCTTCATGTGTTAGATGATCTTGTCTATTGGTTGTTGAACAATGTGGCTGATTTGCCCCCACAATGGCTCAAGAAGCTTCAAATTGAGCATTATCCCAAGGGGGCCACATTCTGATAATGACGTTCTTGGGAATGATATGTAAGGATGGAAACTTTCTGTCAAGGACTCCACAGGTGCTGTTCAGCTAAAGGGACCATAGAATCATAGAATGACAGAATGGTTTGGGTTGGAAAGAACTTTTAAAGATCATCTAGTCCAATCCCCCTGCCATGGACAGGGACAGCTTCCACTAGATCAGGTTCCTCAAAGCTCTGTCCATCCTGGCCTTGAATATTTCCACGGATGGAACATCCACAACTTCTCTGGGCAACTTGTTACACTGTCTCGCCACCCTCATCATAAAAAATTTGTTCCTTATGTCCAATCATCTAGTCCAATCTTTCAGTTTAAAACCATCACCCCTTGTCCTGTCACTACAGGCCCTGCTAAAAAGTCTCTCTCCATCTTCCTTATAAGCCCCCTTTACACATTGAAAGGCCACAATAATGTCTTCCTGGAGCCTTCTCTTCTTCAGATTGAATAACCCCATCTCTCTCAGCATTTCTTCATAGGAGAGGTTTTCCATCCTTCTGATAATTTTGTGGCCCTCCTCTGGACTGCTCCAACAAATCCATGTCCTTCTTGTTCTGGGGACCCCAAAGCTGGATGCAGTACTCTATGTGGGGTCTCAAAAGAGTGTGAAAGAGAGGGAGAATCACTTCCCTCAACCTGCTGGCCACACTTTTTTTGCAGCTCAGGATGTGGTTGGCTTTCTGAGCTGCAAGCACACACTGCCGACTCATGTCCAATTTTTCATCCAGCAGTACTTTGAAGTCCTTCTCTGCAAGGCTGCTCTCAATCTGTTCATCCCCCAGTCTGTATTGATATTGGTGATTGCCCCTACCCAGGCATAGAACCTTGCACTTGTCCTTGTTGAACTTCATGAGATTCACACAGGCCCACTTTTCAAGCCTGCCAAGGTCCCTCTGGATGGCATCCCATCCCTCTGGTGAATCAACTGCACCAGTCAGCTTGGTGTTACCTGTAAACTTGCTGAGAGTGCACTCAAGCCCACTATCTATGTCATTAATGAAGATATTAAATAGTGTTAGTGCCAATGCGGACCCTTGAGAGCCACCACTCATTACTGGTTTCCACTGGTTTGCCTGGTAGTACAGGGCCAGTAGGCCTTCTGGCTGTGCTAAAAAGATAATTTCCAGAGTATCTCTTCAGTTTTGGGCTTCCCTGATTCCCTGAAAACTGCTGCAAACTCTGTGCCAAAAAGCCTGCTTCTGCTAGTCATATTATTTTATGGCATATTGCCATAATGCTAGGGCAGAGGTGATTTGACAGGGATGCTACGGACAAAGAACCCCTTCTTTGACAAGCCTTGTCATATCTTGTGGTAATGTAACTATTATATACATTTTTCTCTTATTTTGAAGGTTTTTGTTAAAAAAAAGATTTTTTTTTTTTCAGTGACTATTTCTATCTCATCCACATAAAACCAAAATATGCGCCGCTGTCACTGGGATCAAATCAGTGCCTGACTTACATCAGGATAGTTAACAATCTTCTGACTCTGCTTTCCATCAAACATAATGGTGAGGTATAAATTATTCAGCTCCATAATAAACCTTTCCAGCGAGTTACAATCATTTTTCCAAATCAGGAAAATATCACTGATGTGTTATAACCACTACAAAAATTGTTTAAATTTCTTTAGGGTGTATAGCAATTATTTTTCAAATACCCCCATTTCAACCATAAGTCTTTTCATATCATTGAGAGGATCCTCTCATTACTTTTTGCACTAATCCAGACCATCAAATGTCATTTGTCTTATTTTGGGTAATCCTTATGTGATATATAGCTACAATGGATATTCCTTTATCAGTTAGGTCACTAATGTTTTTTGTTATGATGGGATATTTGAATAATATTATGCTTTGTGCTCTGGTGTGGTTACGCAAGATGGAGTTAAGTAGATGGGCCAAATTCCACTGAAGTCAGCAGAAGCTGCTTTCAACCTGAACTGGACAGAGGTCCTGTGGTCTGTCTATTGACTGGATGCATAGCTATTAGAAGCAATCTTCACACAGTAATAAACAGCACTCATATTGGGCTTGTAGAGTAACCATTACAAACCCTAATTCATAGGTCAATGAAAGTATAGTGCCATGATTCTGGTTCTTTTCCATCCATAGCTTTTTTTCAAAACTGGATTTCTGGCTGAGAGAAAGAGATGCAGGGGTGATCAGTTAGCTAAGCTTGAAATTGTGAAAGCTTGTCATGCAGCCATGCAATACCAGAACTATGACACAGCTACTCAGCATCTGGTCTTCATGTTTACACTATTGCTCTTTGAAATGTTCAGGTGTCAAGAGTCAGACCTTCAGAATTCTGTCAAGAAATTTACATTAAATGATGAAAATATTTTTTTCTGGATTTCTTTATTTTCTTGACTTCTTTATCCTCCCTTAGTGTTGCAAAGCTATGCATTGCCAATTCAAAGGTTCTTGAAATCAAGAACTTTTCATTATTATTCAGATATATGGATGCAAGTATAGTATAATGGAATACATATATACATTTACGTGTATATGTGTGTAGTGCAACCACTCTACTAGTTGAATGGAGAGAACTGGTACCATTTCTCTCCATCTGAAGCATGTGGAACTTATTTTCTGTTACTCCTTGGGCGAATCATTCGACGTCTCTTCTAACACTGTCTATCTCTAGTTCTCCCTGAAGATCTGGCCTTTCTGCATCCCCATATTTTGACTTCTTTTACCTTGGAGGTTTCTCCTTATTCTGTTTTCCCTCTCTGACATGCCTGGCCTCCTTGCTACACCTCTGCATGCATCCCAGCCTCAAAATTGCTTTTTATGTTTTTTGCATGTCATATGCAACAACTTCTCATCTATTCTTTTTTACATCCATGTCATTTAACATTCATTATAGTTTTTACAGTCAAGACATCTTCAAATTCTATCTCCTAACTTGTCTTCAGATAGTGACTGAGTGACTGTCCTCTTCCTGAAGAGCAGTTTGACTTTATCTCCAATAAGAAACTATGAGAGAGTTGGACATTTTGTTGCTATCAACTTGTGACTTCAGTGTTATTCCCCATTACAGGAGATGGCAGACATTGCAGATACAATCAGAACTTCAGAATATCAGAAGAAGAATTCAGAAACCTGGGAAGCTAATTCAGAAGGAAATAGAGGTTGGGTTGACATGACAAAAAGGATTATTAACTTCAGGGGGAAACATGAAACTTCATAGTAGTCCAGATAAATTTGCAGAAACATCTAACAATTTTTATTATTAAGCATTAAGAACTGGTTTTAGTAGTTAAGATTAAAAAAAAAAAGTAAATGCTTTAAATTTCAGTTGTTATGATAGGATTTTATCAGCTCTTCTTAAAATGATTGGGGCTGATCACATTAATTTTTACTCTCCTACTGCAGTAATGGGATTTCGGTATGGATTATATTCTGTGAAGTTATACTTAGATAAAATTCATTTGCAACTGGCTTACACTCCCTAGATGTGCAGAAAACAAGACCCTTTTTTGACTCTCACTGTGTTGACCAATACATTAATTCACATGCATTAGATTGACACCTCTCCCATCCAAATTCACAACTGACTCTTTGTTAGAAAAAAAAACGCTTGAATAAACCCAAGATGTGTCTTCATAAATATTAGAAATATTGTAAAGGGAAATTCTTTATCTTTTATTAGCATTATAGAATAACTGCAGAGCCAGTACATTTTGTATCACAGGGACAAGGATCACAACAGTACGAATGACTTGCATTACCTTGGGTATTTTCCTAGCTATAAAACAATTTATTCCTTATTGCTGGAAGGTAATACTTGTGCTGAAAAATGGGACACAATGCTTAATTGAAATTTTTTTTATGTACATAAAGGCTGCTTACATTTCTTAGAACTGAATGGCATAAGAGTGCTGCAATACTGAAGCACACAGAGTGCTGTCTCTTGCTGTTAGTATGGGGAAAGTATTGAAGTAGTTTTGCACACAGTGAATGATCACGGGGATGTTCAAAAATGCCAAAGGAAGCAGAGATTTCAGTCAACATAATAGATGCATAGCTGTTGTCTCATATAGGACCAATTACATCCTCATATTATAATTTTCAAAGTAATTTCTAAGACTTCAGATTATGAAACTGTAGATCTTAGGTACAAAAAGATATGTATCTCAATGTTCTTTCTCCCTAGAAGCACTCCCGTTTCTGGAGGCAGCAAGTTAAGCCACCTCTGTGAAGGGGATATTCACAGAGGATTTGGTAAGAAACCCAGATGGGTAAGGAAATACAAATGCATACCTTTCCAGTTTTGTAAATACCGTACAGGATGCACTCAGCATCACATTTGCCTTCACATTTACCTTATGTTTGCCTGATTTATGTTCCTAGTCCTTGTTGGACAGCTCTTCCCTCTGGAGGCTTCAAACAATCCTATCTAGAAAGCCTATAAAGACTAAGCATTTGGTATTTAAAGTTTAGATGTTTAGTGCAGATAGGTTTGATCTCACCCTTTGTTACTGAAATCATTAAGGGTACTCTGTGTATCAAGCAGAATTAACAAATCCCCTGTCTTCAGAAACAGGAATACTTTGGATGCCTATTTAACAAGGCGACTGCCCATTTAATTATCAGGGCCACAAAAGAGAAAAAAAAAAAAAAAAGATCTAATACATTACCAGATGCATAATTCTGCCAAAAGGAGGGCAGCAGAATTACACATAGATCTTTGCTGTTTTCATAATGAAAATGGCAAAATATACATATATCAACATCTTTCCATATAATATTGTCATTCTGAAGGGGGCAATAGGAGAATTTTGAATTTTATATCCCTAAAACCTGCTTACATTTTCTAAGACAGGACAGAATAACAATAATTAATAAGACTAAACACAAGAATATGTGATCCCATAGCTATGTTTCCTAATCTTAAACAGGTTGTAAATTATATTAAAAACAAAATCATTATAAATGTATTTGTGTATCAAAAAAGATGGAGATTTATATGCAGAAGTAAACTCCATTTAGCACTGCTTTGTTAGCAAAGTATTTCTAAGTGTTATCTGATTTCCTGCTGGTCAAAAAGAATATTTCACCATCTGTACTGTAGTGTTATTAATTTATTCTTGCTCTTGTAAAAATTAAAATGCACTGAAGTGCAAATCCACAAATTTTGCATTCAGCCCCAGAAGTTTTTTTAGGTTTACTGCTGGAGAGTACTGGAAGAGGTGTAGATAGCAATAGCGATAAAACAGTAATAATAATAATAATAATGCCTAAGGAATAATTTTATTCAAGATATACAATGAGATACTCTTAGCATACTGCATTAAAATGTCTAATCAGTAATATCACTGCTTTCATGTATTTCCAATGATGGCTGCATATAGACTTGTGAAGATAAGCATATATATTATAAATTAATACAAAGACAGAGCAAACAGGCAAGAAAAGCTCTGTGGAACATAGTCCAGATAAATACAACATTTGCAGAACGAATGGTATTCAAATATCAAGGCATTCTTGGCAAACATAAATGGGGAAAGATTCAAATTCACCCATCAGGCCATTTTTTTAATTCTCATCAATCAGTTGTTGGGCTGAATATGCTGTGAATAAAAAAGTTTTTACTTTCAAATATATCAATTCAATGTTTCAATTGTAGAACGCAGAAACAATGTTTCATCCAGCTTGGAGGTGTTGCTGAGGTTAAGTCCGCCTATGCCCTGCATGAAAACTGCTTCCACAAAGAAAAAGATGGGTCATTTTCATAGGACACTCCCTTCTGAAGGCAATAGAAGGCCCAATACGCAGACTGGACCCTCTTCTTCGGGAAGTCTGCTGTCTCCCTGGGCCCGGGTTAAAAACTGTGAAGGAAAGGCTTCCTAAACTGGTACGGCCCTCAGATTATTATCCATTCATGATTTTTCAGGTAGGCAGCAATGAAGTTGCAACTAGAAGTCTGAGGGCAATCAAGAGAGACTTTGGGGCCTTGGGACAACTGGTGAAGGGATCAGGAATACAAGTAGTATTCTCCTCTATCCTTCCAGTTGCAGGGAGCGATGAGGCAAGAAACAGAAGAGCCAGCAAGTCAATACTTGGCTCTGAGCCTGGTGTCACTGCCAGAATTTGGGATTTTTTGGTCATGGGCCAGTCCACATGACACCAGACCTGCTGGCAACAGATAGGGTACACCTGTCTCAAAGGGGGAGTTAGCAGGGCTTTAAACTCAATTTGAAGGGGATAAACCCAGGCTTGCTGGAGATAAGCCTGAGGGCAGCACACCCATGTTTGAGGGGTGATGTGCTAGCAAGGCCCTTCAGTCTGCCGTCTCAGTGGAAGTAGGGGATGGAGATCCATGCAACAGCAAAGGTACAAGGGCTATTGATGTGTTAGAAACCACAGAAGTGCCTGAGAATGGTCATGCAGGAATTAGGGCTTCTTCCCCCAAAAAGGTGGTGGGCTCAACCGTCCAGCTGAAGTGCATCTACCACAATGCATGCAGCACGGGCAACAAACAGGAGGATCTGGAAGCCATTGTGGAGCAGGAAAACTATGATATGGTTGCCATCATGGAAACATGGTGGGATGACTCGCACTACTGGAGTGCGGCAATGGATGGCTGTAAACTCTTCAGAAGGGATAGGCAAGGAAGGTAGGCAGTGGGGTAGCCTTGGATGTTAGGGCATGTTTTGATTATCTAGAGGTTCATGATGGTGATGAGAGTGTTGGGTGTTTATGGGTAAGAATCAGGGGGAAAGGAGAACAAGGCAGATATGGTGAGAGTCTGTTCTAGACCACCAGGCCAGGATGAAGAGGCAGACAAAATATTCTACAAGCAGCTGGAGAAGTCTCACAATCACTAGCCCTTGTTGTCATGGGGGACTTCAACTTACCAGATGTCTGCTGGAAATACAATATAGCGGAGAGGAAACAGTCTAGGAGGTTCCTGAAGTGTGTGGAAGACAACTTCTCGACACAGCTGGTGCATGAGCCAACTAGGGAAGTCACCCTAGTGCTTGCTGTTGCAAACTGATGTTGCTTGCAAACAGAGGACTTTGGGTGATGTGACAGTTGGAGACTGTCTTAGGCAT
This sequence comes from Egretta garzetta, assembly GCF_000687185.1. NCBI lineage: Eukaryota > Metazoa > Chordata > Aves > Pelecaniformes > Ardeidae > Egretta > Egretta garzetta. Next base: position 856,069 of record NW_009259795.1, on the reverse strand, counting down.
AGCGGTCATGAAATGACAGTTTTTGATTCTTGAAGAAGTAAAGCGAGGGGTCAGCAGAACTGCTCCTTTGGACTTCCAGAAGGCAGACTTTGACTTTTTAGGAGGCTGGTTGACAGAGTCCTTTGGGAGGCAGTCCTGAAAGGCAAAGGAGTCCAGGAAGACTGGACATTCTTCAAGAAGGAAATCTTAAAGGAGCAGGAGCAGGCTGCCCCCTGTGCTGAAAGACAAGCCAGTGGGGAAAAAGACCATCCTGGCTGAACACAGAGAGCTTTAGCTGGAACTCAGGAAAAAAAGGAGAGTTTATGATATTTGGAAGAAGGGACAGGCAACTGAGGAGGACTACAAGGATGTCATGAGCTTGTGCAGGGAGAAAATCAGAAGAGCCAAAGCCCAGCTAGAATTTAATCTGGCTACTCCTGTAACAGACAATAAAAAATGTTTCTATAAATACATTAGCAACAAAAGGAGGGCTAAGGAGAATCTCCATCCTTTATTGGATGCAGGGGGAAACACAATGACAAAGGATGAGGAGAAGGTTGAGGTACATAATGCCTTCTTTGCCTCAGTCTTTAATAGTAAGACCAGTTGTTCTCCGGGTACCCAGCCCCCTCAGCTGGAATATAGGGACAGAGAGCAGAATAAACCCCCCATAATCCAAGGGGAAATGGTTAGCGACCTGCTACACCACTTAGACAGACACAAGTCTGTGGGGTCAGGTGGGATCCACCCAAGGGTACTGAAGGAGCTGGCAGAAGTGCTCACCAAGCCACTTTCCATCATTTATCAGCAGTCCTGGCTAACCGGTGAGGTCCCTGTGGGCTGGAGGTTAGCAAATGTGAAGCCCATCTACAAGAAGGGCCGGAAGGAGGATCCAAGGAACTACAGGCCTGTCAGTCTGACCTCAATGCTGGGGAAGGTACTGGAGCAGATCACCTTGAGTGCCATCACACGACATGTACAGGACAACCAGGTGATCAGGCCCAGTTAGCACGGGTTTATGAAAGGCAGGTCCTGCTTGACTAACATGACTTCCTTCTATGACAGGGTGACCTGCTTAGTGGATGAAGGAAAGACTGTGGATGTGAATGTTGTTTAGCTGGACTTTAGTAAAGCCTTTGACACCCTTTCACACAGCATTCTCCTGGAGAAACTGGCTGTTCATGGCTTGGACTGGTGTACGCTTTGCTGGCTAAAAGAACTGGGTGGATGGCTGGGCCCAAAGAGTTGTGGTGAATGGAGTTAAATCCGTTTGGCAGCCAGTCACAAATGGTGTTCCCCAGGGTTCAGTATTGAGGAGAGTTCTGTTTAATATCTTCATCAATAACCTGGACAAGGGGATCAAGTGCACCCTCAGTAAGTTTGCAGAAAATACCAATCTGGGTGGGAGTGTCAATCTGCTTGAGGGGAGGAGAGCTCTGTAGAGGGATCTGGACAGGCTGGATCAATGGGCCAAGGCCAACTGTATGAGGTTCAACAAGGCCAGGTGCTGGGTCCTGCACCTGGGTCACAACAACTCCTTGCAACACTACAGGCTTGGGGAAGAGTGGCTAAATGATTCTATGATTCTATGATAATACACCTTTTCAGCAACTTATTAGCAAATCAGTGACATATTGTTAGTGTTTTCACCTAGAGAAAAGATTTATATTTATAGAAGATTTAATTTGCTTAACTGTCCTCATATTAAGGATTACAAAAGTAATTGGAATATTTGGGAGGTGAGCTTCTATATATTAATTTTAAAATGCCTGTGACTATTGCTCACATGTGAAACTTACAGTGATGTACCTGAAGCTAGAATTTGACCAATTTAAATTTTATTAGTACCAGTATTTCTACTGGGACTACATTTTCACTTTGAACGTCAAACATGTTTCAAGAATATTGGAGCACTTTAGTAATGCGTTCAGTCACAGATAATTTAATCAGATCATAGATTTAATTAAATGGTATTCACCACTCTTTTAATGTTAAAGCTATCATCACTAATTATGTCAAATAGTGGATTGAAGTAACCTTTTGACTGTTGCCAGAGACAAAAAAGATGAATTCCATAACTTCATCCTTAGCAAGGCTGGATTCCTGCATCAGCGTGAGAAAAGGAAATGGCAGTATTTAGGGTACAGTAAGAGTAAGACTATGGCCTGAAGAAAGAGGTAGAAAAATTATTGCTGCAGCCATAGTGGCATGCCTAATTTCTAAAGACAAAGGATAGGATTTATTTGTTTAAACATAGACATGCAGTAGACAGCTGTCCCACAATTGCCTGTACAGGGCTGGAAGACAGGGGAGACCTGTACCTTCAGAAACAGTCATTTACAGGCTGCAGCACCTAAAATGGCATTATACATCTATGATTATCAAAACATCACCACAAAAAAGGATCTAGCTAGCTCTTATATTTGATTTCTTCAGCATAGGTAGATATCTAACATGTCTGTCTGTCACATATGTGAGCTACTTCAGGTATTCAGATGACCAGATTTAGGTGTCTTAGGTTAGGATGAATAGCTCCCTAAGCCCCTTTGACTAGGTTGAACAGATGCAGGATTAACCATCTATTGCAATGTTAAGTGGCCTGTAGTATCCAAGACATCTCTACATGGGGCTGGCATTCATGACACTTAAAAAAGGATATACGAAAACCCCACATAATTCTGGAGGATCAGCTGGTGTCTAGATGCAGTATTCTACAGCACATATAATAACACCACATACCTATGTTGATAAAGCTGAAACCTGTGTAGATCTCCTCTGACTACAAGGAAGCTTAGACACCTATATCATGTATCAGCACCTACATTGTAGTCACCTAAATTTAGGTGGGTTCTGAGATTAGGTAGTTCCACACTGAGAGGTTCATTTGGTTGCCCATATATATCTTTGGAGAGGCACTAGCACAACATGATTAAACTCCAAAGTGTCCGTGGGTTTCCATTGCCATGTGTGTCATGGATAGCCAAGGGAATCTCATATAGAAATGGTTGTCTTTGTGTAAGGAAGTGAAGAAACTGACATTTCTCTTATTTTTCCACTCAGAGAAAGAAGTCTGGCTTCACTTACACCACCTGCACCATTTCCATTCATTTCAAAGATGCTTAAAGATACTTTAAATTGATTTAATGAAAGAAGGGCTATCTTTTAAAAGTGTATATTAAGTACTGAAAAATGTAGAAAGGATTTTCAGGTGAATACCCAGCTTCTACTAACATCGATGGAGGTTACTACTGATTTTGAAAATTTCAGTAGTCCTTATTTGCATCCTTAGTAATCTATAAATATTCCTAAAATCTATTACAAAAAGTCCAGATCTAGAAAAAAGTCAATAGATCAAACTCCTTCTCAGTTACACCACAAAGCAAACATATTGTGTTAAAAAATGTCATTAGCTTAGGATAGAATCTGACTCAAAATGTTGTAAATGCTGCAGTTTTCCATCTTTTTTTCCTATCTAGGATACAGGAAAAGATGTCTAGAATAGATTAGATGAATTAATAGATCCTCTGAGTCCTTAAGAAATAGGGACCCTTCAGAAAAACATTTCCCTACTTTCCCACACCCATTCATTCTTATGAAGCCGTGTTTAGTGCTTAACATTGTGCAGTTGTTAAAGATACCCCCGCCTGGCTGAAGCCCTGTATGCCAAGTTAAAGCTCCAGAGACATTTTTTATCTCTGAATTGTATATGGATCCATAATGGAAGCCCTAGACTCCATACAGCCCTAAATGTTAACATCATGAACGTGATGTCCTTATAAGTCAGCAGTATTTCTAAACTTCTACAAAGGGCAAACATCACACTCAAATTACTGGAACCGTTTGTATTTTCTTGCTCGACTATAATGTTAGATGTATACATTATTTATTAATGGAGGATGGATTTTTCTTTTGATTAAATGCTACTGTTACTTTAACAAACAGATATGAGATCCCCAAGCTCTCGGTGTGCAGGGAATTTTGTCCACACATGCCATGCCAATGGATTGTCAGTAATGGAAAGCGACGGAGTGTGGAGGGGAAGGGGCTGTGCTGAAGTACCCTTACGTTCATGGTAATCTACCAACTACACATGCTTGTCTCAAAGGACTGCACCTTGCTATAATTGCTACATTTTGTCTGAAACTATAAAACATTGTTCTCCTTGCCAAAGCCATTGAGAATAAGGGCCAATGTTTTAATGTTAGGAAAAAAAAACCCCAAAATATATTTAAATTCAGAATTCAGTAATAGAGAAATTCAGGTTTGAATAAATAACCTAATAGTGTTGTAGTGTATCATCAGATCTTTGATATTCTCCCAATGGAGGAGCTAACGGTGGGATATCTACTGTTGTAGCCACACTGCTGTAAGATAAGAGGTATAGGAGAGCAAATAAACCAAAGAAATCCCCAAAGAACCCTGTCCATTCTATTTCATTCTATTCTATAATGATATTACAGTAACTGATTTTTTTACTTCTGAGCTATGCACCTGAGTCATCTCAGTTTTGATGACTGTTTTCCAGCTGCAGCTTCACTGGGCCATGTTGCAATACCTGAAAATTTTTACCATAGCCCTACCTTGGCACCAGGGGTGTGATTAATTTCACTAGATTTCAGTCATCTAAACATCAAATGTCTAAGTTTTCTCTACAGTCACTGAAAATAGATAACTCCAGAAAGTAAATAAACTGCTAAGTGCTTTTCTCTTTATTAACTGGCTCCTTTCTGCTCTATACCAGTTAGAGTATAGAGCAGCTGAGCCTGTCAGCCAAGCTGATGGTGCATCTGCAAAAGTGTATTTAAGAAAGGGCAAAATACTGTGCAGCAGTTGAGAGCAACAGGAGTGAAGAAAAAAAATTGTGAGAAATAACCATGTAAACAACAAGGTCAGAGAAGGAAGAGGGGGAGGAGTCATTCCAAGAGCCAGAGCAGAGATTCCCCTGAAGTCTGTGAAGAAAACCATGGTGAAGCATGTTGTCCCTTTGCAGACCATGAAGGACCACGCCAGAGCAGATATCCACACTGCAGCCAGTGGAGGACCCCACACTGGAACAGGTTCCAAAGGATCTGTGACCCATGGAGATGAGCCAATGCTGGAGTAGTTCTTGAAGGACTGCAGCCTGTGTGAAGCACCCACGCTGGAGTAGGGAAAATGTGCGAGGAGGAAGGAGCAGCAGCAGAGAGAAGCTGTTATAGACTGACAGAAATTTAGAGGGAGAATTTCTTCTCCCTAAGTTTAGATGTCTCACTGTAGATGTCGACATCTGATACAGTGTAGGCTACATGGTCAGCAAAATGAAATGACGAATTTTAGGAACCTACTACTTTGAATGTAGGTATTTATGTGCTAGAGGTATATCTTCATTACAAAGAAGCCCATAGCCAATATCTAACCAACACTTCAGGTGCCATTATGGTCCTCAAATTTGTTGCTTCTTGACTGTGTGAGCACTGAAGGAACATTCAGCAGCATATGCAAAGCATCCCTAAAATTGGACGGCACTGAGCTGTGTGGAGCTTTGCTATGGTTTATGAGCTGTCTCTGAACTGTCCTCTCTATGCTGCCTGTAGGACCTGGCCACACACCTTGCCCTGAGTGCAACCAGTAGATTACACTTGATATAGGAAAGACACGATAATAACTACATTGAGTCTGGTGGTTCATATCCCAGCTTCACAATGTTGAGTTCATGATCCTATTGGATATAATGGTGTGGTCTTTTTCTTTCTCTCCACTCATCTCAGTTTTTCATTTTGAAGGACTGAACTGCTTTAAACCTCCAGATCTAAAAGGGACTTTAGCTATGAATACTAAATGGGCAGAGGACTCTGCCCTCAGGCCTGATATGAGACACTTCCTTACTCATTTTACTGCTTTCTGTGTTTCACTGACTTCCCAGTGTTGTATAGAGAACCTTGAATTCAGAAGGTGCCCAGAGGTATAGTTAGGTTGGGGGCATGTTACTCTTGGAACCAGTTCTTTCCCATACCTCACTATGTCTCATAACTGTTTGTGCACCCATGTGGTAAATCAGATTAAGTGTTCAGCACAGTTCTTCCTCCAGTCAAAGCGACTGGTAATTTATTTGTAAGTCTACCAAGAATAAGGGAAATGCTGCTCAAGCCAGTATGGACATCCATTAACAAGGAAGCACTTTTCTAGTCAAGACCAAGACATTGAGAAAAGTCTTGTGATTTAATGATTTAACATATAGTCACACCTCTTTGCTAAGTATCAGTTCTCAGGAAGTAATGACCTACCTGAGTCATTATCTGAAAGAAGGTGCCTTGGAAAATCAGCACCAGCAGTCTATATAGTTGAAAACTCTAACAAGGTAGTTCCACAGGATATTTTCTCCAGTGGCATCAGTGACTTAGGAGACTGACAAAGTCAGCAAATGCTATTCCTGTCCTGGGGTACAGGTCAACAGTACAGCTGAGCCTACTGAACAGGTAGCCTTGTCCTTGCTTTTTAGCTAGCTCTTCTTTCCTCCCTTGCTTCCAGTTGGGAAGTCTGTCCCTCAGAGCTGTGCTAGAGTGCTCACTGAAGTAATCTAGAAGAAATCCTCTCTTTTTTTTCTTTCTTCTGGGAGGGGATGTAGAGGTGGGGAAGACTAAGCAAACGGACTATCTTCTGACTTAAAGACATGGATCAGTTCAACAAGGGGTCCAATAAAATGCCAGAACTGACACAAGGGAAAATACCTGGCCATGAGTAGTGAAGGAGGGAGTGTGAAAGGACATTAAGTGGGCTCAGCTGTATTTTCAAACTGTACTTCAGCTTCTATTTCACTTCTCAACTACAGGTATAAAGGTATAGTGAGCTTTATGATTCCCCTAAGGACAACTAATGGCCTGAGAATGATAGAGTTTGGCTCTGCTTACTTGCGATAAATCTTTAGGAGTTACGGGACTACATGTTTTTTATGCCAACGGCATTTGAAGACAGCCTTCTTAGTCATTAAATCAGTTGTTTTGTTTGAGGAAATAAATGGTTGAAGCCACCTTGAGGCTAGTTTGGGGGCATTCACATTCCTGGTAATCTGTGAAGAGTCCCTTTTCTCTGTCATACTGTTTTGTGCTATATATACCTAATTTGTGCCTAGTTTTTCACCCTGTATGAGAGCTGTCTCACCTAACTTTAGATGTGTGTGTCTAGAGCTGACCTAATCATCCTACTTTGCACTTTCAGTAAGAGAAAAAGTAGGTTTTAACACAATTTCAGGCAATTAATCCAAACTGTTTCGGGGGGCCTCTTTCTCTTTATTGCCCACAGAGGAAGCACGGTGCCAAGTTTAGATGTAGCTTTTACTGACATCTATCTTCCTTTGTCCTGCAAAGAGACAATAAGCTCTAATGCAAGTAGCGTGGTGCAATCTGTGAAGTTCTGTAGAGTGAAACCCTTGTTACACTACCCAGGTTTTGTGGGTTTTACACCATATTAGTTCCAGTCCAACCCCCTGCACTGCGTAAGGGTCTGCACCCTGGTGTGTTCTGTTCCCTGGCTGGGGGTGGTGGGATTTGACCAGGTTTTGAGGCCCTGCCCTGCCACCTCCCTGGGGAGCTTCCATGGCTCCCAGCCCCAGGTAGGCGGATCTCAGTAATGATTGCCCAGCAGTGATTGCTCTGCATTGATCAAAACACAACTTCTAGTTTAGTTTCAACAAAGATAAATATAGTTTGAGCACTGAGACTATTTGGTGATGAGAATCAGAGCATGGTAAGCTGAGCTGACCTAGAAATCCATTTTGATAGCAGCTTCTTGATCTGAACCAAAAGGCCAATGGCAACAGAGCATGTGCTTTCAGATTTCTTTAGATAACTGAGGCAATTCATTAATTTTAATATATGTAATGTTAAATGTGATTTGGGGACTCTACCCTGGTTTACTTTGCTAACATATACCTACAGTTTTAGCCCATGGTGTGAGGGACCATAACTGTGAGAAGGCAGAAAATGAGATATAGATCCAGACATCAACATTAAGATAATTTCGCTAAGGTTTGCAATTGTACCTGATCACTTCTTTTTTGTAGGATATGTTTTCTTCTTGGGTACTGCCATTGCTACTGCAGATCTTCTGTATTTGATCCTGATGTTCTTGTCAGACACGTATATGTGTATGAGAACTGGAAGTGTAAGTCATTCCAGGGCCATCCCATCCATTACTAAAACACCCTGGACCGCAGCAAGGCCTCAGGGAAGGTGTTAAAATGTATATAGTGACTCCATACAACTAGACAGAACAACAAGCAGAATCAGAGAGACCAGATCTCATGAACAGTGTGTTTTCAAGGACTACTTCCAGTGCCCAGACACTAGGGAACAATTCTGACATCAGAATTTGTTCCTGATGGTGAAAATATTTCAGACAGCAGTCTTCTGTCCCTTTCTACAGTGTTTTTAAGGAAAGCTCAGAAGAAAACCAGCAGCACAGAAGCACCTATAAGACCTGGATTTACACCAGTAGAAGGGATCAAGGTCAACCCACCACAGTCACCTGCAGGGGTGACAACCTAACAGTGTCCATAGAATATCACATATATCACATGTTCGATGACCTTGGCCAGCTGCCAGCTGCCCACCCAGCTGCTCTCACACAGGACAAGGGAGTAAATAAGATGGAAAACCTCATGGGTCGAGACAAAAACAGAGAGACCACTTACCAATTACCATTGTAGGCAAAACAGACTCGGGGAAAATTAATTTAATTTATTGCCAATTAAATATAGATTTGGAAGGTGAGAAAAAAAGACAAAAACTAAAACACCTTCCACCCATCCCCAGGGGTGCAGGGGGATAGGGAATGGGGGCTGTGGTCAGTCCATAACAGCTCTTCTCTGCCGCTCCTTCCTCCTCACACTTTTCCGCTGCTCCTGCATGGGCTCCCCACAACTGCAGCTTCCTTCAGGAATATCCACCTGCTCTGGCGTGGGGCCCACCACGGGCTGCAGTGTGGATATCTGCTCCACCGTGATCTCTTCCACAGGCTGCAGGGAAACACCCGCTCTGCCATGCTCTCCTCCTGGGGCTGGCTGAGGGGGAATCTGCTCTGGCGCCTGGAACACCTCCTCCTTCTGCCCTCACCCTGGTGTCTGCAGGGCTGTTTCTCACACTTTTTTTCCCTCACTTCTTTCTTGGCCAGTTATTTTGCCTTTTCTCAAACCTCTTTTCCCTGAGGTGCCTGCGGCTGTGTCTGGCATGGGGCAGCCCCGGCCTCTCCTCACAGAGGCCCCCGCAGGCCCCGCTGCTGGCGCCCGGGCACCTGTACCAATACAGTGACAATAACCATATTGTCAATTCCTTTGTCAATTAAAGAGTTTATATTCTAAGCAGAGTTATACCTATGCTATCAGTAAACTCATGATCTCTCTGAATATTTATTTTTAAATGAGGATTGCATTGGAAGAACTGAGGCTAAGCTCAGGGATTTTTAGGGAGTATCTAGCTAAGAGAGTGGTCTTGTTTTCTTGTATCATACCGTATGTTATCTACAGTGGAAAGTATGTAAATAGATGAGACATAAATTATACAGGCTTTTCATGCATTCATCATGCGGTATATGCTCATAATAGGTCTAAATTAAATATGAAAAATTGTAAAATGCACTCTGAATAGGCTCTTGCATGTATATGACTTGAAAGGGCAGGCTAGCACACAGGCGCATACCCCCTCCAGCTGCGTACATCCAAAGCTGGCAAGGCAGAAGCAGGCTGCCAGCAACCCAGCTAAACCAAGCCTCACCCCATAACGCACCGGATGTACCACGCCACTGATGCATTGCCAAAGCTCGCTCCTCACTGCAAGCACCCAGCGAGCTGTACAGACTTCCACCAGGTGCTGCTGCGAGCAAACGCCAACAGTCTACCGGCTGGGTATTTTATTCCATTCAGATACCTGCTTTTCCCGACACAAACTGAAATGAACAGTAATATCTCTTCTTATCTGTCCTCTGTCGTTCAAGAGCTAACGAGCAAATTCAGACCACAATTACAATCTCAGCTGGCACCACAAATGCAGTTCCTCGCTATTGCCATAATAGGAATAAAGTGATCAGCTTTTAACAGATAATGTTGGTTTGACAAGTGTGAAAATGACAGGATGTTTCTTAGAAGTACTTAAAGTTTTACAGGACCTTGTGTTCAGCTGCTTGAAAATGGAGTTGGAGAGTTTGACTGCAAAGTGGATTGAAAATAATGGAGGTTAGGTTGCCCATGGGAAGATCATTTTCAAAGAAACATACCGTAAGGCTGTGGAACATAAAGTACCTGTTAACATGCATAAAATATATTTGTTCACTCTGCAGCTACTAGTTTCAACATCTGAACTGTAACTGATACCTCAGTTGAGAGCAGGTAACATTTGCTTGTGGAAGTTACAAAAAAATACCTATTCTTCTATGAGAGAAATAGCAGCTGGAAGACATCTATTGTTAAAAATCTTCAGATCCTGAGAGGAGCTGATTTGCTAGAAGCTATTTTTTTTGAAAGCTAGGGAATTTGGAATCAAAATAAACAGGTTGCATAACATTGTGGGTTTGTGTGGCATTTTGCATAATGTAATGCTTGCGAGATCTTGAAGCATGAAACAGAGCCCCAAATAACAAAGAAATACCAATATGGAGCTGGAAGATGGAAAGTTTGGAAAGGGTTGATGACGTAGAGTGCTGCAGAGCCCCCATTACTTCCAGCACCTTTCTGGAAGGCTAAATTAGTTTGGCTTATTTACTAATGTGGTTTCTAGAGCAGCCTTAATGCCAGTTGTGTTGGCACAAGAGAAATGAGCTGACACATGCTGGCACGGGATCTGGAAAGCACTGCCAGGGTCATGGGGCAGGGTCACTTCCTTCATTATGTGCAAAGGCAGAGGACTGTGGAAGTAGGGCCTAAGTCAGACCTTCAGCTCTGAGAAGGAGAGTGAACCTTTGCATGATGTAAGTTATATGGCAAGTCTGTTCCTGACAAATCTCTGAGAAAGTGCTCCACTGAGGTCATTAAAACTGTGATAACTTGCCTGAAAACTTGTCCCAAGCTTGTTCTTGCTTCACCATTTTGGTTTTTTTCTCATTCTTTTCCTTCTTATTTTCAGATACACTGGTGTATTATGGAGCTAATGAACAATCTGGGTGATATCACTGAAATTAAAGCAGAAGACAGGAAGGGAAAAGAATTCCATACGATCCTGTGGAAGGAGAAAAACAAGAGTTTTAAGGCAAGCTAAAAGCTGGCAAACAGAAAAAATAAGATTTGTTTTCACTGTGTTCTGTGTCAGGAATAAATACATTCTGATATACTCAAAGATGATTTAGATATTCAACATAACTGGCTGGGGTTCGTGCTACCCAGAGTGTATTCCTTCTTGCTGAAAAAATCCCTGAAAGTGATTTTTAAATGTATATGTCACATCAGATTGCATGGAGCTATTTGGAGGTGAACCTCTCATCCTGTGACCTCACATCACTTCCCGTGCAGCACGGTTTACGAGAGTCTAATAGCAAAAAATATACTTCTGTTCACAGTGCAAGGGGAAGCAGGTCAAAAAGGTGGGGGCAGAAGAAGGTGTAAGTAACTCAAATTGCTCTATGGATTTAGACACTGATTGTCTGAAGCTGTAACCTGGCTGCTTGGTGATTGCTTTTCAGTGATTTTATACTGGTGTGCAAACTCCTTGGGGAGAACACTGATACGACAGTGTCAGATTCTCTGCCTTTTATCAAGATCCTCTCCAATTTCAGAAAGTGGGTTGGGGAGCATAGACAAGATAAACCACTAAAAGTAGCACAACCTGAACTTCTCACTGTGCCTCCGTGTACTGGGGGTAGGGGGTTCCGTGCTGCCAAACATGCAGTTGAGTGCTGTAAAAGGCAGCTAATATTCCTGCCTTTTGAAAACACCGTTCCATTTAATTAAGACAACACTTGTAAGTGTTTTGAGGCTCAGACGAAATTGCACTTACCCTGTAGCTTTAGGCCATTGGTTTAAGTCCAAGCTGACATTTTCAGGTCTTTGAGTCCCTGGTGGACAGACATCCACCACACAAAACCATTGTACATAATCTTGTAAACTTGGCAGTCAGTGAATTAGAGGGGCCTAAAACTGATGCTGACACAGAATAAATTACCTGGACTGGTAGGGAAGGGTCTGAGAATGTGATTGGTCAGAGGAGAAAGAGGGACAGAAAGTTAAAAATTCTTATTTGGTCATGAGCTATTTAGTTTGCCCTAAATCAACTTTCTTTTCAATCTTCGTAGTCATACTTTCAAAATGAAAGAAAATTAAGAGAGAAACAGCTGCTATTTCACAATTTTTAGGGAAAGTCCATTCATAAGGCTTTGGACCAAAAAAAAGGGAACTGTATTTAGAGAATGTAATAGGATTATCAATAAGAAATTCTTCATACATTTGTTAAATTAAAGGAGTCTTTTGCTACAGAAACTCACACATTTTTTGTTTACATAGTGAAGTAAAAGCAGCACAGGACAAAATAAATCTTTTGCTATTAAAAATAAAACATGACCATATTTATTCCTCCTTTTAAAGTGAAAACACACAGAGGAAGATGGAAACACAAATCAGAGGTAGGACTGCTGTACAGGCATCCATTTACAGATACAAACTCACCTAGATATAGTATAATTTTGCTTCTGAAAATTACAGCATATTCAAATAGTGAAGAAACACCCCCAACACTGCAGAATAAGGAATCTATGCTCCCAAGCTTAGCTCTTACATGTAAACCTTGAGCTATTGCCAATCATCTGTCCATGTTAACAAGCAGAACAAATATAAATGCAGTGAGAGCTAAGGATTTAAAATGCAGTGAAGTAGTTTTCCAGCACAGCTCAAATACAGATGCCTTTATTCTGAATTTTCATATAGCAGCTTTTCAGATGAGAGTTCTTACACAGATCTATAATCTTATTATCATCCCTTACTTTTGTGGAGCTACTTGTGTGAGTAAGAATATTCAGTCTTCAGAGAAGTTTGTGGAAATGAGTCCTTAGGGTGTTTTGGAACTTGGATCTGTCCATTTATCTGAAAAAAGAACAGGACTCAGGAAGAATTAGTGGAGTCCTCCACAGGGAGACTAGTTATGCATGGGACTAATTGTAGTCTATGTCCTTCACAGAGAGTGCAGTAGGAAATATAGAGGAAAGATTTGTAGGAAGAGGGTATACCATTTATTAAGAAATAAGTGTCAGTGGTTAAAAAAATCCCAGACAATCTATTCTGGACTTGCTCAGACAAAAACGTACAAAAACGTACAGCTGACACATTTGATGAGCATGGTTAGGTGGAAGAAGTTAGTTAGATTAGCCAGAAAACCTCAGAATTTTGAAACCAGGAGTAATGCAATTTCTAAGCAAGAAAAAATTTAAGGTAGTGGCCAAAAAAACCTTCATGGTAATCAAGAGAGGGAAAATGTCTAGCTTTAAATTTCTATCAGAGGCAAACTGGGATATCCAGTCTAGGACAATCTGAAATTGAGAAAATCTTGATTTATGGGGTAGAAAGGGAATAGTAGGTAGGAGGAATAACAAATGCAGTTATTTATACTTCTGAAATCCATTTTTTCATATATTGTCTTCTTCACAGTATGTTCAAATACTGTTAGACCTTCCTTGATCTCAAGAATGCCTTTCAGTCTCCTGATAACAAGGGAATCAATTAAGAAGAATGGGAAAGGAAGAGTCCCCAATGGGTTTTTTCATTCCCTTCTTAGGTCACGCTCAGATTTATGCAAGAGAAGAAGCTATCTGAAAGAAGGAGGAGCAAATTCTCTCACTTTTTTTTTTCATGAAATCCTTTAGATGGTGAATTTATAACCAATAAACTCAAATGACGTAGGACAGGTTTCTACTGACATCCTGAAAACCTCACACTTTGAATAAAATGAACAGTTGCTTGCACTCAGCAAAGGATTATCTCATTTACATTTTCAAAAGGGATTACAGTGCCTTTAAAGGACAGGCATCTTTTGGGCTAATTAATTTTCTCAGACTAACTTGCAATGTATGGTGAGCTCTTGATTAAATATTAATACGGGGTACAGGGTCACAGTTTTTGCAATATTCTAAATCTGTTAGTGCATTGTCAGTGGGTTCAAAATGTAAGTATATGCACGAATTTTTTTTGTGCACGTGTATATTTATGTGTTGTGGGAGAAAGGAGAAAATGAAGAGGACTAATAGACATTTGCAATACCTGGCTCCTGCTGGGGAATACAGGGAACTTTGCGATAAGCCAACAGTACGCCACACATTTCATCTCCATTGGTAGCGTGATATGGTTTTAGAATCCAGGAATTTCTGAACATTATGCATAGATGTATGCATAGATATAGGATATTTAGTGTAAGCTTTTCACATAAACATTCAAAAAACATCAGGCTGAAGACTGTGGTACCTTAGATCAAGGAAAAGCCCCACACTACCCCCTAGTGATCAAAGTTTGGTGACCTCCAAATAACAGAAAACACAATAAGTGGACTTTAGATCACAAGAACAAAAAAATGCCCAGGAGCGATGCAAGTCACTGCTGGTGTTCTTTACTTAGGATCCTTTTTATGATAGAAGAATAAAGCAATGGCTGTCGAAAGGCTGCAACTTCCAATTCCTTGGTCTGAAGCCTCAGTCTTAGTAACCAAACAAATATAAAAATGTATATATTCAGAAGGAGAAAAAAACAAAACCTCAGGGGAGATATCTCAAGTGTTAGGATTTGTAAAAATATAATAAACCAGAAGGTTTTATTGCAACCTTATAGTTGCCAAAAGATGTTTTTTCAGTTTTGTGAGCTATTTGTGTTGTTCAGATGTACTGATTTATCAAATATCATACACACATGTACTTCTTAGCTTTACATAGTCTTGAAATTATACAAACCAAAAGCCAGGCCTATATGTGTATGCATAATAAAACTGAAAGTAAGTAACTGGTTTAGGCATCTGAGGCCAGAATCTGAATCTTAGAGGAAAAGAAATCACCACCACCAATTTTAGTACAATTTTGTAGAGATTTTTGCCATGTTTCACTGAAGTAATTAAGAGAGTATAAGCAGGGGCAGGGCATATTCTAAATGAAATCAGTGGAGCATTCACATGTTGAAAGTTGAAAAATAACTAAATCAGAGCTTTTTTATCTAATAAAGATGTACCAAGATAAAAATTACAAGGGTTCTATTTTCATTTTGTCTTGCCATTTTTCCTTTGCGTGATAAAGCAGTCAGTTCTTTTGGATTCTCTATCCAGTGAGAAATCACAAACCTATTTGCAGAGATAGTCTGAGACTGATTCTGCTTTTGCTGACATAAATTTTATGACTTATCCACAGGTGTGTAATCTGCATAGGGTGCTCTCTCTTACACATTACCTCAAATCAAAGCCCTACAAAATGAAGATCCTTCAATATCTTTTGCGGAAGAAATATTAAGTATCCTCACCAGATTTGAATATGATTAATTGAAGTTGATCCATCATATTCTAAATTTTACACAGAATTTATTAGCACAGTATCTCAGAACCTCTCAAGTCAATGCATGAAGTCCCATCTATAAGCTATATTCCTCTCTCCTTCCCAGAGGACACCCCTTAAGGTCATCTTTTTTATTCTTTGTTTTCCTTCAGCAAGTTCTGCTGAGTGTGCGTCCTCTTTTCTTTTGTTGCAGTTGTGGGAAAGCTTCATCCTTGCAGCTGACAACTTCATAATATGTAGGAAAGGGAGATATTGAAAGAGCTGGCAGCTCTTAGATTAGAATCATCAGGGCCATGGGACACTCCGAATCTGAAATTCCATTTCATGATAGGCCACCAGTGTAAGACAGGCCATGCAGGAAGCAGTCAACATTAGGATGGAAAATATCCAGAGGAAAATAATGCTAATAGGAGGGGAAAAAAAGTGAAACAAAACCAGGCATTCAGGATTTCTTCGAGCAGATGCACTTCTCATTGAGAGAGAGCAATATTATTTTAACAGGACAGCAATAGCTGAGGCAAGCAGTAAAATCAAGATAATAAGAAAGACTGGAGGGATGAGAAGGAAAACCCACAGCATCAAAAAGGAGAGAAGGCTAAAGAAAAAAAAATGCAGGTTTGTACCACACACTGAAATCACCTTGGTGTAGTCTCAGACCCACAAAAAAATCCAAAATCATGGTAGGTGTAAAATCAGTTAAAACAAAAAAAAGCCAAATATAAATGTAAATCTAAAAAAAAAAAAAATCAAAGGTGTTTGAAAAAAACCATCTATTATAGCCCCCACAGTCTAAAGTGCCTACCAACAAACATTATACACTGCCTTTAAAATTTGATTATTTATTATGAATTCATATGAAATGAAAATGAGATAATTCTTGCTGGTCCTGTATCTGTATTGCAAAGGTGTATTTTTGGTCTTATTTCTAGCAATATTATTGGGAAAGAGAGAGTAAAGGACTGATCCTTGGCCCCAAGGCCAAGTGGCACAGACTGGATCACATCCAAACTGCTTAGGGCTACCTCTCTCTAGAGAAGAAGCTTTGGAGAAAATTAGCTGAAGCAGTCTAAAAGGAGCTGGGAAATAAGTTGAAAATTAAGCATGTAGGCACTCAGGATTGTAGTGCTTGACTCCTCTGACTTGCATTTAGCTGTATAGACATGTCTTGAAGCTCTGCAATAAGCTAGAAAAGACGACAATAATTTTACCCCAAACAAAGCAATTTAAAATGGAAGGAATTTTTTCTTCAAGGCACATACTGCGTATTTGTACAGACAATGTAAGATGGAGGTTGTAGGACTGTGTGTATTTAAGTTTCGTGATAAACACAAATAGTTGATAGGCTACTACTTCTAGGCTGATCTACTCAGTTATTAAAATCTTTTTCAATCCCTCATAAAACTCTGACACAATATCATAAAGTCTAAGGAATTCATACTTGTCATGCTCACAGGTACAACTCTAAGAATAAACAAGTAGTATATACATTTTAATTATTAATCCCTTTCCTTCTCACCTCCCTTGAGATTGATTTGTATCTGTTCCCATCTCCTTATATCTATATTTATTTTGTTTCTTATACACATGTTTAAATTTAATCTGATTGTGTCCTTAGGCCTGTTGTTGATAATTAAACCTACGTATTTTATTCCCTACAGCATGCATTGCAAACTCTGTCTCTAAAAATGAGACTGAAGCTTCCCCTTGATCTCGGTAAAATTATAGTTCAGTTTCCCTTCTGATTCATTTTTTATTGGGCATGATTTTAGATTTTTCAGCTGGGGTAAATATGCATTCCTATCTTTAAGTCTAAAGCAGTTTTTCTGATTGATGTCAAGTGAGCATTTGACCTGTAGTTCAAACCTGTTAGCAAAGATAGAAACAGTAATCAAATGTCAGTTGTGTCTGGAGCTTCAGGGTTTTTTCTCTTTTTTAGGTTGTTTGGGGTGTTTTTTTTTGGTTTTTTTTTTTTTTTAGTGTTAAACTTATTAGTCACATACCTGCAAAGTATCTTACTGACGCAACCAGAGATTTAAGTTTTTCAGAAAAAGTGCAGGGTGGAAGGAGGGAAGTGACCAACAAATTTAGGTATCCAGTCAAATACGTTATATCAGAGAAAATTTTTCACTACTATTATGATTTCATACACTGTCCTAAGCTTTACAAATTCCAGGCTCAGGGGTCTTCTTGATGGCAATATATAGACAGATCAATAGCAGACTGTAAACCTCATTTACCCATTTAAATTTGCACCTTGAATACATTGGAATGAACAATGTTCAAACGAACAATCCTTCCAAAACACCTAGGACATGTCAGCTTGGCAGACATTTCAGAAAATGTGTATGTACCCAGAAACTTATATTTTCCCTGATTTCACCAGCTGTATTAAATGAAAGACAAAACCTCTTCCTATGTACTTTTCTTTTCTTGTATCATTAGATCTTCACAGCTAAACTACAAAGATAGTGCATATAAAAGCATATGGGTCAGTGAACAACATTCCAGGTTTACAAAACAGAAAGTTAAAAAACTTCACTCAGTATCATCACTAAAGGGAAACATTTTCATTCATTCATTTTTCTTTCCCCTCCTTGTGTCATGTGGCTCTACTTTTTGATATGCCATGCTAACATGTATATCAGACCCATTGATTCTGAGCCATTACCTCGCCATTTTTTGATCCTGCAAATAGAATCTGACAAATTCTTTAGGTTGCCCTCTTTTTCCTTTTCTTTCATCTCCTTATTTGATAGAATCTGAAAAAAAGTCCGTGAGAAACTCCAAGAAAAGTATTTGCAATGGGCCACTGCAGAAGACACTGTAATGTGGGAACAGTGGCTTCAAGCAGAATCTCAACTCAGAATCTCAGAGTTTAACCATACACCCTGGCTGTAGACACCTGTATGTTTTAACATGAGTGACTGCTATATAACCTGAGTGCATATCATGACATCCGTATATGCTGCCTTTAACAATACCACCTGTATGTTCTGCTTGTAAGAGCTCATTCCTATGGAGATATGTAAGAGTGTTCATACTCTCAGCGAAGCCTGGTGTACCACCTATGAAGTTCAGTATTGTGCAGGTAGCAGATTGATAGCTTTGCTTGCTGGAAAAAAGTCCTATAAAGGTGAGAAGAATGGTGACGCTGTTGGGAACATCACCAGGGAGGTGATTTGCACAGCATGCCGTGATCAGTGTGAGGGGGCTCACCTGGTGTTGCATCACCTGGAGTTACCAGCATCCGAAAGGACTTAAGATTGCTATTACCTTTTCTGCTACTTTTATTAAACCAGTTAACCCTCTTTGAGTATCTGTGCCTTTCTTATAGCACAGATCCCAAAGGATCCTAAAGTAACCGGCATCTTCTTGGTGCAAATTGGTATTGAAGAAAAACTAAAGGCAAGTGAGCCTAATACTGCAGAAAACACTATTCAGAAACATGTAAGCCTTTTTCCCTAGTAATCTCCCTTGAATATGAGTGCCCCTGAAGCTTCCATGTTATTGTCATTATTTGCTTCCTTTTGTGATTTTTTTTCATTTAACTGTTCCAAATACTATTGTACACTGGACACCCCTGGGCTGATGATATTATTGGCCAAGTTGTCACTAGTGAGAGACAACGCTCCCACAGAGTCATGGCCCTGGTAGTGAATACCAGAATTCTGGACTTTCTTTGTATTCAGTCCATGGTTGTTATAATTCAGCACAAAACCACTGGAGCAAAAGATGTTACACTGGTCTTCATAGATAACGTAGGCCCTTTTTTTTTTTTTAAATGAAAAAGGCACTGAAATTGCGTGAGTGTGAAACATAGTTAAACACAAGTCACTGAGGCCTTACTGCTTTTTAATCACTCCGTGAACAGCAAATTCTACAGTTCCTTCCTCATGTATTAAGTTTGGATTTCTATAGCCATAGTGGAATTCTGACAATAAAATATTTTAGAGGTTGGGATACATGAAGAGCCAGGAATTCAAATTCAGGAATGATTGGTGACTAAACACCCATTAGCCTTTTTATCTAGAAAATTTATGCAGCTACTCATCATATTTCTTTGTCCAGAGTTTTGAAGTGCCTGTGTCACAGAATTCTTTTGAAAATATCTCAGCCATTACAATTCCACACTTGATTTTATGATCCTCTCGAATGTCATGGATGCCCAAGTTTATGCCACTTCAGCAACAAACATCATGGCTCACCTTGAAGGCAAACATAGAGCTCCCCTGTTCGTCCCAATTGGAGAGAAACAACAGAGCTTTCCATTAAAGATATATTAATAGGATTTTAGCAGGAAGGCAGGGGTTAAATTCCTTCCCAGCACTGAGATACAATGTGAAAATAGTAACTTACAGAATAAGAACAACTCTAGGTAATGCATTGGTGTAGATAGGCATCAAGGTTCCTAATATTGCATATCCTGATTTTAAAGGAATTGAAGAGGGAAAGAATATGATTCTGAAAGAAGCTTCTGCCTGCCACCTTCCCTCTGCTCCCTGTGAATGCTGTATTGTGGAGAAGGTGGTGTGTGTCAGAAGAACGATGGTGAACATAGCCAGTGGTGGCTTTGGAAGGCTGCAGTCCTCACACTCAGGGGAGTGCTAGCACAATGATTAGGATTTAAGGCAGAGCTGGTCCTGGAAAGAAACCCTAGGGACAGCCAAGTTTTGAGAAGTTTTAATACCGTTGTTGGTGCTGTTGTTTCCAAGTTTCCAATGAAGACAAATCCCAGGAAAGTAGAAATTAGCGAACTGCTCAGGTCTTGATGTGGAGAGGTTATGGACTCAAGCATTGTGTTACCACCTGCACAGGGACGTATTATCAATATGTGGTTGTCTCAAGGGACACACGTCTGAATTTTAGTTGCCATGTATGTGTCAGAGCTGGGGAGAAAGCAAAAGCCAGGTTTAGATAACTCAGCAATAGGGTTTTAGGTCATGCCTTTGCCAGTGTTGCTGAAACTAATCTCAGTGAACAAAACCTTAGGTTATACTTATGCCTTATTTAGCCAAACACTGCCAAATTGAATTTGATGAGTATGAGGTGTGTATGAGCACAACTTCACAGAGGTTCTCAGAAAGTTGTCCTGTTTGTCAAAAATGTTCCAAATGGTCTGTGCAATTCTCTTTTGTTTTCCTTCTTGTGAAGTGTTCAGAATTAAGATTTCGTTTGAGGCATGCTGTGAGTTTAAATATTGTATTAAAAAGCATTTATTGTAAACCGATATTTAAAGCCAAACTTTGCTCTGATTTATGTCACATGAAGCTATGCTGTCTTCATGGCAGTAGCGTGAAGTAAAAAATCTCAGCATCAGCTCTTATTTACCTTCAAAAAAGAAAAACACTTAGCATAAACTGCATGTGAACAATTTATGAATGCAGTATATCTGAAGGTATCCCCTTAGCCTAGTGTTTCAATATTTGCAAATTGTTTGCAATAAATACCGTACTTGTGTTCTACTTGAAAGAGTATGATAATAGATAACAAATATCTCTTATGGTTCATGGCTTTTACTTTCAAAATTCACAGAAAAACACAGTGTAAAAAACCAGCTACTATGTCCTGATATTTCGGGTTTTGTAAGGTAATGAAAAATACTGAGTGTATGGTGCTGATGGCCAGTGTGTGATCTGTGGTAAGCTTTATTAATTAAATACGGAGCTATTTCTTGTTTCTGATCACAGCTCTGTATACCAGACACTGACAAAATACGCAGAAAGTACAGAGGACAGGGCGAGCCCGTCACCAACTTTGGTTCTAAGAATATTTTGCTCTGGAATGTAGGTGATTGTGATTCAGCACAGAAGGCAGCTGTAAGCCATTCAATACTCTTCCACTGAAAAGGAAAAGAAATGATCATCCAGCCTTCTAAATGGCACATCTTCTTTCCAACTTGGGTGAGATTCATTTCTACTTTCTCTTTCAGTCTTTGTTAAAAAAGAAAGAAAGAAATTTAATGATACTATTCTCATTATACAGCTATCAGTTACATAAAATATCTTTGTTTAGAGGCCTAATAAAATTGGTCATATAAAGAGGAAATGAGATTTTTAATGTAAAACGAAGCTGACAGTGCTCTTCTATTACTATGGTCTTATTAGGGAAAAATTCTCTGACATCTGTTTATCCCCTGCAGCCAACCTTGTATTCAGAATACAGTAATTGATTCACAGCATCCACTAGGGATCTAACTGGCTCACTTTTCCACACCGCACTACACAGGTATCTCTGCAGCTAATTCTGAATGTACATCTACATCGTTATCTCCTGGTGAACTGTGACCCGAAACACTTTGGAGGCCCAGATGAAAGTGCTTCCTCACCCCTCCAGTGCTGGGGGTGCAGGCGTTTCTGCAGCGCGGCAATTCACCCAGGACACCCAATCACAACCAGCCCCTTTGAAGCCCCGCTCAGCTGGGAGACCATGAATGATTCATGGCTTCTCTACACACACTAAAGGGGGAAGAGCAAAGCTAGTGTGTATTATTCAGGACTGCATCCTCAATAAGCCTCCGTGTTCAGCAAATTGCTACAACATTTTCTGCTTAGTCCTCACCTGTACACAACATCTCTTTTTGTGCACAACCTTCTCATTTTAACAAAGATAGGCTGATTATCTAGGAGGCCATGTTAATTAACATCAATACAAATAAAGCAGTCCAGCATCAGTGCATAAAGCCAGCGGTCAAAGGATTATAAGGAAATTAAGGAAGACCAGACGATCATAATTTTACAGTGAATTATTTACTATGAATTTTTTGTTTATCCACATCCATTTGCACTACAGTAACTCTCATCACACAGGCCAGTTTGGAACCTGGTTTGGTTCTGGGTTTCAGCTCTATACTTATCTTGTCTGTTTGATGAAAGACTATTAACTCCAATTCAATGCTATAGCAACCAAATGTCACAGCAGCTGACATTTACAAAAAATATATGCAAAATAACCTCCGAATTTGCATGCATCCAGGTAGTATTGCTGGACACCAGTACTGGAAGCATGTCCTGGAAACATCTTACAGGAAAGATGTCACTTCAGTTGTATTATAGTCACACTCACAGAAAGATTTCCAGTGCAAATGATGATAACGGCTCAAATAACAAACTCTTGTTTTTCTTTCAAAGACCTCAATATACACCTGGGCTGGTGGGAACACAAGACTGCAAACTTCTACACCTTTCTACAGCCTTTCCACGTCATTCAGGTAGGCTTCCTGGACCCTTCTGATGCCAGAAGTTGAAATCACTGTGGCTTATAGGTAAAATGCAGAAAGTGGCAAAGGCAAAAGTAAGTCAGTTCTCATTGCCCTCTTTTCTTCATTGTTGGCACACAGAGGAGTTAGCACAACTAAAAGTCACTCATGAAAGAATGACAGAAAGTGCTGCGAAGGCAGAGGATTAAACCCCCTGTTTTTATAAGTGCAATCGTAACTTTCCAAATTCTCAAGGTGTTTGTCTTCAGAGATCACATACAACTGCTCATCGTCAGTGTCTCCTTTTTCAAGGACAATAATGAATTAGGTGAATACAAATCTACCAAAAATAAACAAACCATGCGTGACACTTACCACTGATGCAATGGGATCTCTCGACTTCAGCAGGTATTACTGTAAGGTTTATGATCCACCTACTTATCTGTAATCTCATGTCATATACTTTGGTATTTTCCCATATTTGGTCCCTTGCCCCAGGTAACATTTTTTTGGACAAAGGCATGATTATATTGTTGTGGGTAATGTGTAACCCATTAACTTTCAGGGGACTAACTCATGGAGTAAAGTGATAACAAGGTCAAACAGCACCACTATTTCACATCCAAGCCTTTCTATGGTTATATCTATTCAAATGGCAGACTTCTGACATGCGAGTGTTACCTTACTACGTATACAGGTAACCATCTTTGTAGTTATATTGATGTGAATATACAGTAACACCCACAGGGAGAGCAGCTAAGAAGGGAGAATACTTGGAATTCTTTGATTGGCATTGTGGAAATACTTTATTAATACGCTAGTACAAGTATCAATGCTAATAAACCATCCTTACAATAAGATCAGAGGAAAATACTGCCAGATACAGCAACAAAGAAACAATATGATGTTGCTGCCCCTGCTGCTCAACCTGCTAGTCTAGTGTATAGAGAAGTTATTTCAAAAAGTGGACAGGGACTTTCTGCATAATTAATATAGTCACTTTGTCATCTCTTCCTGTGAAAAGTGTCTGCCTTACCAGTTAAGACCGGGTTTAAGGAGGTGGTTAAAACAGAAGCCACCATGCACAACACAAACTGATCGGACAGGACTTCCTACAGAAAGGGGAGTCACAGTTACTCTTTTCTTAAAACATGGGAGAAAGAGGAAGAGGATCCATTTATAGTGCCTCAGGAACAGCAAGTTTCAGGGAAACACCGTCTCCCCCATGAGAACCAATCTCACTAGATTACAGACTGGGTCCTTGCTTGTGCTCCTCCTGGCCTTGTGAACCTTGTACTTTTTTTTTACTGTGGTTCAGATTCAGTAGGAACTAAGAGCTCTTGGAAGACAGGAGATGTGGATGGAAAGTGAACTTAACTCATGTATTTTTCAGCCTGAAGAATTAGGCACAGAAGTCAAGCACACCACCTCTGCACTTTGAAATGAGGGAATCTCTTTAATCATCTCCAAGATGATCAGGAACCACGTTTGAGAGAAGGTTCTGCAGAGACACACTTGCTTTGCTGTCCTGGTACATTTTATGGGCAGGTTGCCAGAGAGACCCTATTCCTTAGCACTTTTTATCAGATAATGGCTTTTGAGTCAACCTGTGGGATTTTGGCATTACTTTTTTGAGATGCTTAACTCTGTTTATGTAGATTACAGAGAGGTTAGACTTTTGTGTGGATTCCACATGCAGGCCAGGTAGACACAATTTTAAATCCTGCAAGTCAGTTAAAATTTTTTCAATAATTTTGAACAAAAAGATATAGCCTCCTTGCTCACATTTAAGTAGCTCCAACTAACATCATTAAGTTAACATATTCAAAAAACAGTTGATATGAGAATCACATTCAAGGGAAAAACAGATTACAATAAAAGAAAGTTTTCTACACTAATCCTTTGGAGTTTTAAACACAGTGAGTAAAACAGTAAGAGCGGCTAAAGGACAATGACTAACAGAGGAATTTGCTGAACCAAATGGGGAATAGTGAAAGCAGACTATAATCCAGCAGGGAGTTATAAACATACATGCAAACATATATATGGGGAGATTATATGTGTAACAGGCTCTATACAATCCAAAACTAAAAGTGCCATTGAAAAGGCTGGTGGCAAGCATCTAGGATTCATTGGTTGGATGTCCTACGTGCTGGGAGACACAAGTTTAGTCCTTGCTTTCTGTTTACTTCCTGTGAATGCCTTCCTGGCTGCACAATGCCTCTAATCCAACAGAGAAACGCAGTTCTCTGCCCCTGGCTGGACTAATGGACTAATTTATATTTGGTGATTAGGGCACCCTAATCCCAAAATGTGCATGGAAAAAGGCTCCTTCAAACCCCTTTATATTAAAGGCTGTCTAGTTTTCCAATCCCAACATTGTTACATAAAAGTCACCTCCATGTTCAGACTGGGCTCTTCTATTATACCTACATACATACATATTAGATCAAGACAAGTTCTCACAAGCTACTAATGGTCTTAAAGCCCATTGTGAGGTTTTGTTCCTAGGCATTGTTTAGAGAAATTGTGCCTAATTTGGGTATTTGAATCGTATCTAAGGGCTAGACAACTGAAGATTAGGCAACGCAGCACTTAGCGCTGAAGTGTCACATCCCATTTTTAGGTAGAGTTTTAAGACTTACAGGCTTGTATCTCTGCTGAACACAGGAAGCCTGACATCCAAGCAGTAGCTAGGGACTAAGACTGAGCTGGGATTTAAATGCATTAAGATTGATCAAATGTTAGCCACTGAAATAGATATTCTAATGTAAATTACATCTCATTAGCTGAGCATTTTATCGTAAAAACTGTTTCTAAGCTTTTTCAATTTAATACACAGTTAATTTCAGTGTATCCAGTTAACTAAATATTCATTTTAAGAATATCTTCAATTTAGATTTCTATCATCTCTAGGCCCTAAATTAGTAACGGATTTTAGTCTATAATTTT
This sequence comes from Egretta garzetta, assembly GCF_000687185.1. Taxonomy (NCBI): domain Eukaryota; kingdom Metazoa; phylum Chordata; class Aves; order Pelecaniformes; family Ardeidae; genus Egretta; species Egretta garzetta. The sequence goes on along the minus strand of NW_009259795.1, from coordinate 830,469 downwards.
AATTTATGCTGGATATGTAACTTTAATGGCACAAACTGCTAAACCCAAAGTTTGAAGAACTGAATTAGCTACAGCTTTATGGATCAGTTTAATAATACCCCTAAGAAAAGATTTTACTTAAAATCACAATTAAGCTGATTTCTGAACAATATAATTACTTCATTAATCAAGCATTTCAGAAGCTCGTACAGACTAGAATTTTGACTGAGAAGAAATCGGCTTTACTGTTTTGTGAAATTATGCCTTTCCTAAGCACTGCTATATTTTCATTGTATGTTGTGACCAGCTCGATGTCATTTCCAATTGCATTTTGCCTTATATAAAACTGGAAATTTTTTCTACAGAGTCCAACTTTTCCCCCTGGTTCTTCAGTAAGAAAGATGCAGAATATACAAAAGAATGCTGGTCTGTGATATGTCCCTACACATTAAAACAGTAGGAACAGTAATAAGAGTAATACAGACCACAATAAAGATTATTGAAAATATTAAATTTTTTGTCAGATTATACCACTCAGAAAATCAGTTTCAGGATGAAATCAAGGATGTGGACATAATCCACCTCTAATTCACATCAGGCTTCCTCAGATCTAGCTTTCTTCGCCTCTGGCTTTCTACTGAGAGAGTAAAAGAAGTGTAATGTCCCTCTAACATAACATAGACAGATGAGAGAGAAAAGCTAAGGATAAAATTTCCCCTTTCTCTATTTTAATTTTTATTGTTTTACATTTCAATGTTTACAAAAAAGGGTCAGTATTCCCTTACATCTAAGATCTGAAACTTAGCAAGTATCATTATGCATATATTCATAGTTATTTAAATAAACAGTACTGTACTTATTTAAAATGTTAATATGCATGCTGAGATTCTTCTGTGAATTTGGTGTCTACAGTACAGACAGCTAGAGTGAGCTAGTGACCCCAGGCTCCCTTTTATACCATTGCAAAGAAATGGGCATTGCTAGCGTGCGAGTCATCTGAATTATTTTAGATGTCTCCTTCCAGTGAGATGTTCCTACCCCAAGTCACAGTGTCAGGAAGGTGAGGATTTAGCTCAGATATGATACCTCTGTACAGTTCCAAGTCTGTGATATTGTACATGCATTTTCAGTTGTCATAGTGAGATGAAAAATGTTTTGAGGATGGCTCTAAAAGAAGGAAGGGTTGCAAGTGAAAGGAGGCAGTAGGAAAGAATGCATACACAAGAAAAGGATTCTAAAGACACAGAAAGTTGGAGGGAAGGAGGAAAGTTACCGCATCAAAGTGAGGAGTAGAAACCATATTAGGAAGAAGTGACATGACATAGGCAATTGGATCTAAGGAGTTCAGAGCCATCAAGACAAAACCAAAAAGCTTCAATTTGATGGGAAAGCTAAAGATGACCTAGTGAAAGAACTAGAAGAGCAAAAGCCAACCAGAGCACAAGCAAACAAGGACTGTAGGTTGCTGCATTTGAGTGTCATAAATGTAGAAACTCCATGGTGCAGGAACTTGCAAGCATAGGAGGAAACAATGCAGGGAGTCTTATGGTATATCACCTGTGTGCATCCCTTCAGAAGGTAGTGTGGCTTGAGATTCAAACCTTCCCTTAACTACAATCAGCTTTAGGAGATGAAAGGGAGAGATCTTCACCAGAAGCATGAGAAAAAGGTGTTCAAATATTTTTTGCTGCCTTTCTTTTTCGACCTTATTGTTCACTTTTTTTCTTTAAAAATTTCCAGGCCATTTGGTATGCATGGTAGTCTCCTGCTTCTAAGTTACTGAGCAGCTTAACCAAACCACTGATCACTGAAATATTCTTGTCTAAGCAAGCACAGTAGGGGATTCTGAATAAATAAACCAGGCTTTGTGACAGTAACTTGTCCTTTCAGGATGAAAAATGGAGAAAGGACTAATGAAAAGAAACTTAGAATGATACAGGGAAGGATAACCCTTGTCTGACACAGAAAGAGAAATTCCTTGCGTGTAAAGAGGACAGAGAAATGTGAAAGATACTTTAAAAGAAGCAGCTTGTTATACACTCTTCTTGTTTCCCAGAATTTCTGAAAAGAGCTGCATAATTTTTAAAGTACTTAGCACATCAGTCACCAAAGTATTGCAAAAAGGCTCTTATGAGTGCCAAGAATTTCATAGGCCACCACGATATTTCTGTGGATCTTTTACTCATACATTTACTCCTCATGTTGTCTAATGTGCATTAATAATAAGTGTAAGCTTCAGCTTTACACCATTCTGGTGTGGCTTCCTAAAACTGTCTGGGTAATACTATCTCAACACTGCAAACAGAACCATTTTAAATTCATCATTCCTGTTGCATATTTGAGGATATCTGCTTATAGCCAGTAGCACCAAAACTCATCAGGTGTGTAATTTTCCAAGGAATACCACTTTTCTTTTAATTGTATTAGTATTTAGGTGATGGAATATTTTACAAGCTATATGGTTACTGTTATCAAGTCATTTACATACATAATTTACAAATACACAAGCAAAAGGAATACTCACAGGTTGTTAAATGCTGGTAGCGTAAAGAATGAAAAGAAACAAACTTGTTAGTTTCATGGCACATTTTATTTCTTAAAATTTTATTAATGTTTATAATTTCCTAACAAGAACACCCATCATCTAAACAATTAAATTGATAAACTTGTAAAAGTGCATATTTGTCTTATTCTGACAGAACAAAATTCTGTTAAAATGAGAGCAATAAAATTTAGATGATGAAGAATAGGGATAGCAAAGGCATAAAACCCTTTGGTAAATATCTAATGGACAAAATGGTAATATGGAATAAAAATCAGTGCTCACAATTAAATAAAATGCAAAGTCAGTGGTCTGGTCAGGATGTCAAAGGACGTTTAGTTTGGGTATGTAAGTTACAATCATTCAGGAAAGTCAAAAGTAAAAAAAAATTGGTCTAGAGCCTGTTCTTTAAGGCCAGAAAGCTATTCCAGCAGCAGAACTAACATGAAAATTACAATTAATGATTTTCTTGATTTTTTCTTTCCATAAAAGCAATACCAAAATTGCAAGGTGCAGCGAAGATGTATCTTGGACAATGTACTGAACAATGCATTGGGCACAGTGTATTGGACAGCGCCCATGCATGTATTATAGTTTAGATGTTGCAATGCTGTACAACTGTAGAAAGGCCACACTAGTTGTAAAAAAGTGAAGCATTGGCAAAACTCAAACACTTCCTTCTTTTAAACAAGCCGTACTGTTTTGCTTACTTTTTCTCTAAACCTTTTCTGGGTTCACTTTCACATTTCAGTGGAATAAGGAATTATTTCAAACAGCACTAGGTAAAAGTTCATCATTGGGAAAGTATGTGAAGAAAACTTCAGAACTTTTTGAAGTGTGTGAATTAGTGCTCCTAACTCTGAACCAAGGTGCTAAAGCCAAAGAAGGGGAAAAAAAATAATATTGATTTTTTTTCATCAGAGAAAAAAGAGTAGCTGCATTTCTACTGATTCTAGCCTTGCAAAAACATCACAGTGAAGATGATCTCACTGGTTCTTTCTCAGTCCATACACACTAATTTTTGTTTAGCTGTGCCTATGAACCACAATAAAAGGATCCCTACCCAGCTGCAGGTGAGTTGACCCCAGAGCTAAGCACAGGAAAACTGTGTTGGTGCATTGCTACCTTGTTGAGAGAGAGGAAGTTTGGCCATGGGGTTCCATTGATACGAGCGTCCTGCCTTTGTGGCTCAATTTAGCCCCTCACACTGGTGCTTTGCTCTAAATGTTAACAGCCTGTTGAAAATTGGCTGGAGTTTTGATGGAGACACATCACTGGAAAACACTCTTAGGAACATGAGCTGATTGTTCAGGTTCCCCTTACGAATTGGTGGTAGTTACAGCAAGAGGAGTCAGATCACACATATGGCTGCAGTAGAAGGTCAGAGAGGCCACAGCCTGGAGGAGGGACCTCCTTCCGGAGCAGAAATTGAAAAATTGCAGTATTTATAAATATTAAATCTAAGTCTAATATATCTGTCCCTTGTCAGTTAAAACCAAACAGACAGTGAGGTGTAATATCTTATTTGCAATATTGGTCACTATAAGAATGTTTTGATAACCCAAATTCAAAATCAAGCATTCACTTCATGACCAATGAAGCAAGAGTAAATTGTTCAAAAGGAAGTAACTTTGTCCTGAATGCTAAGAGCTTCAGAAATTGCATCACTAAAAATCTCTCAAATATGTGAAAGTCATTTAAATAAAGACCATATTTAAATTTTTTCCTCCATCTGAAAGTATCTCTTTAAGAGCTCTACACTTAATTTTATTAATTTGGAGACGAAAGAAAACAGGCAGATGCATAACACTGACATCTTTATAAAATATTTAACAAAGGTATCTGTCAAAGTTTTCTTTATTTTTTTCACACCATAAGCTTCCATCTACTATTTGACATAGAAAAACAAACAGGATCTGAGCCAAATGGGAAGAACATATTGGATCTCCAGAAAGCACATCACTAGAGAGCAAAATTGTTTTCTGACTTTCAGACTTGTGAGGTAAGAAAAGAGTATTGTTAACTTCTCACTAGATAAATGGGACATTTTTTAGGCATTCTTGTGTCCTTGTTTTCACCAGACTTAAATCTTGCTGGTGAAATCAAACAAGGCTCAGCTGAAAATTCATTCCTGTTAACGATGGGCTAGATTCCACTCACAGAAAGCAGTTTAGAACAAATAGGGATAAATGTAGCTAGTCTTGGTGGAGAAAAGGTGAGTGGGCTGAGAAGAATTTCCTCTTCTAACATCCATGAATGCTTTAAAAACTGGCTACTTACATACCTGGCATGAGTAAAAGCCTGCGAGTCTGCATAATTAAGGGGCAAAGGGAGACGGCAAAGGGGATGAACCAGGTTAATCAATTAATGTCTAAGGAATGAATGCATCATTTCAAGAGAAAAGTTTTAGACATCAGTAATTTGAACTTATTAGACTTGTTGTGTGGGACAATTTACTATATTCAAGAATTGCCCTGATGCCAAGATTTTAAAAAGAAATATAAAATATATACTTACAAGTACACATACCTGTGCACATATATGTATGTGCAAATATAAATTTTATAACTCACATATAGGTTGATATCCATTTTCTTCACAAGTTCTTATCACTGTATGTTAAAAGTTTGTGATTCAGAGTCACATAACAAAATGCAATATATGCCCCAAACCCCTGCAAAACCAGTAGCTCAGATATGCATCCAAGTCACTGTGTCTCTACTTTTTACCTGCATTAGCTTTAAATGTTGCCAAGCAAAATTTCTCATTCTATAGTAATGAGTAAGTTTTTAAAATTTCTTGACATGATGCATCACTGGTGGGGTACTTAAATCAAGCATGTCCCACTACCAAACCTCAAGTTCCAACTAAACAAACATCCTCATGATCTGAAAATCCAAAGGGAATCCTGCAGTAGTAGTTCTTCAGTAAAAAAACACTACAATGCCTCCTAAACAATGGACCAGAATGGAAGATCTTTTTTCCTTACCACCATCAATGAATGGTCATAGTGCTAGCCACTTTCCTAGGAGACAGGCTTCTACCGCATATAGATTAAATTATGTGCCTTGATAGATGACATTTCAATAGAAGCAATAAGTGTAGGCATCTTAGAAAAGAAGCTACTCTTCACATAACATCTAATATTATTGTGTGTTACATTACCATAAACATCTGCCTTTGGAGTCTGTTGCATGTGTTATTTAATTATTTTGTCATTTACTAGAATTATACTGTGCACAGAGAGTTTTCATCCCAACTAACTTATATTAATTTAAAGTCACTGGTCTTAAGTATCATTGCAGGGAGGATTTCAGATCATAGACCATATTGACGCAAGCAGTTCTAATGGGCTATCAAATTTTCCAAGGGAAATATGGGTTCATTATGAATGTGTTGGCTTTCTGTACATACCTGTAAGAAACTTCTGCAAAAATTTACTAGTGCCAAGGCAAGAATATTTCTGAATACGCATGCTGTAATATGATTAAATATGCCTATTATTTCAGCACTGTATATCATGCAAAACTTTGATCAAATGCTAACAGATGAAATCCCTCACTGCTTCAAATAAAATGTGCACCGTGTTTATTCTTTAATTGATTTGTGCAAGAAAATTGGGAAGGCCTGGCTGCCTTTTGCACAACTTGCAGGAAGAAATTACAGCAAAACGCGTATCATCTGCTTCAATCAGCAAGGCACAATGTTCCTTCCTACTCCCCTTGCAGAATTAATGCAGCCCCACATGGGTTTAGCTCCCATCAAACTCACCACTACCCCGAGATAAAAAAAATCTTACTCCCAATCAGTTTGTATTGTTGATAACTACCAAAAAGTCCACACTGGTCAGTGTGTGACTGAGTCTAATTAAAACTAAGGAGTCATTTTTTCCTGCTGTGTGTACTTGCCTTGGGGCATTGTTTGTTATGAAAGACAAAATAAAAATCGGGGTCTTGATTTGTCAAAGTGCTGAGAAACTCCACTACTGTTGAATTCAATGCATGTTCAGTACCTTCCATTCCTGTTTATTTCAATGTCAATTTAAGGTACTCAGCCTATCCACAAGGTTCTCGGAGACCTGGGGTTTGGGCTCTGCTGTTCTCCTTCTCTGCGATGTCACTTCTTATACATCTCACACAGACAAAGCTCTCCTTTAAAAAAGTGAAGTCTGCCAATGCCAGCCATGTTGGATCAGGCACTTTTTAGAGGTTTTTCTCTCCCCACTGTTGTCATGAATTTTGAAATACTAAGAGCATTAGACTGTTTTAATTTGTTCCCAGTCTTTATGCCAAGCTGTAGGAACTTGCTGCCTTACAGTGATTCCTACCGCATTTTGTAGTGCCTTATAACAAGATTACTAAAACATATGAATCTTTTTCTTAAACATTGTTAATAAAATATTAAATTGCATATTAAAATTTTCAGAATGACATTCTCATGTCTTGAATTTATTTATAGGGGAAATAAAAGAAAACTTTCTGAACATGCAGTGATTTAACTCTGCTATATATTAATATAGAATATGTTGAATTGAAGACAAACACATTTATGTTTATACAGTTCATATTTCCATTATCTATATATCTTTACATAATTTAGAAACATGAATCACAGTAATTTTCTAGCCAACAAAAATAATAGTTCTGAACCTCCTTTATGTTTATTGTATCTGCTTGCAATGTTACCTTGATTTTTCATACTGAAATACCTTCTGATGAGTTTTTTTATATGATTTTTTTTTCATGTTTTACTCTACTTCTCTTCTCTTTGCTTTTATGTAAATATACAGCCTAAAAACATAATTCTAAAAATCTCATTCTTTCAGCTTTGGTCAAGTTAACAGAGTGCCATTAAATCTGACCTCTTACAAAGAATTTCTTAATTTTCTCTTTACTAAAATACTGAATAAGTGTTTATCAACACAATGCATCTCCATGTGTCCACTGTATGCCATTAGAAAAATGTGTTTAACGCTGCTGCTAGGGAAATGGATCATCAGATATGAAGAAAAAAAAAGAATGCAAGGCAGAATAGTTTTTAAAACAATGGAGAGTAAAACAGGAACATGATGTGCAAGTGTTTGAATTCTAATTCTAGTCTGTAAGTAGCATCTTTACAATCAAATGGATAGATTGCCATGTCTGTCACTCACTTTCAAACTGGAGCTGCTTTACTGACTGACAGAATCCCAGCTTAATTGTACTGGGTTTGTTTTTCACCATTATGAAGTGTCTATTCTTTTAGTACTTTTTAATATGAGAAAATTGGGCTTTGAGTGACAGTGAGTTTGCATGAATTGCTCTTATTATACATTCTCTTGTCCCTATTTGTCAGACAAATGTAAATGAAAAATACATCTCTCCTGTCTGGTTTTCCTCTGTGCACTGGTTATTCTGTAGTTTATTTTAAATATCATTCTAAAGGACTAATTCTGAGATTCTTATTTCATACATTTATATTACAGGTGGCTGGATGGAAATATAATCACTAGCAAAGAAGCAAAGATACTCATACAAATGGCATTTTGATCTGAATGAGGAAAGCAGAATTAAGCCAGCTGATTTGCTTTTGGGTTACATTTGCAGGTGTTATCGAAGAACTTCCAAAGTAACTGTGGTTCTTCTAATCTGCTTCTTTGTTTTCATTTTATATTGTACCTATTCTTTTTCTCTTTCTTAGGAAAAAAATACGTTTTGATATTGCCATCTCTGGGATATTTTTTTCTTTCTTTCTCTCTCTTTTTAAATTTGAGAGAACATGTTGTATGTCCATTTCTTGTGGTTTATTTTTCCTTAGAGAATTCCCAAGACTATGCACTGACAGATCTTGGTATCCAAGGGGGAGTCTACTCACAGGATTAAAGGCGAGAACCTCAATTAGACTATCTCTGATTTCTTCAGATGTTTTTTCTAATCTTTTAATATGGGATTAAAGTCAGCTAGAACCTAGCTTGCTTTTTTCTTAGCTGAGATCTTCTTTGTTGCAACGCAAGCTAGATATATTTTTGCTTCTCTATTAAAAAAAAAAAAAAAAAAAAAGAAAAAAGAAAAAAAAAAAAAGCTTATCTCTTTTTTCCCTAATTTGTACTCATTCTAGTCCAGATGAGGATAATGAACTTTTCTCAGCTCTTATGTGATACTGCGTACAAAATAGCTTGATAAGCAATGTGAAGCATACACATGCTTCTCAATGATCTGCAGGAAAACTCCCTCAGAGACTGATTAGCCCATGCTTGTCACAAGTAGGGGAGATAATTATGGGGGCTTAACAGTCTATATGGTGGATCTTTTGAGAGGAGAAGGGTAGATCTAAGACTGTCTTGTGGATCAACCATAATTTTTAATATTACAGATAACGTGTGTGGTTTTTTTAGTATATCCCTGGAGCCTGGGTAGTGACTCTTCCCATAGAGTGACATCATATTACTTTTTGAGAAGATAAAAATTGTTCAAATTAGATTATCCCTAATTAGTATAATCTTATGAACCACTCTGAAAAGTTTATTGCACCCATGCTGGCAGTCTCTGATTCCATATTGAGAGCTTCTTATTACAATGGGTGTGCTAATCCTTAACCATGGAAATGAATACATGGTACATAAAAGTAATGTTGTTGTATTTCTTCATTTTATACACTCCACATTGTACTCTCATTCCAAAGCTAATAGCTATTTTTATGGAACTCTGTATATCAGATAACAAAATATTTCAACTTTTTTTTTTTAAGTAAAGAATGTGTCATTCCAGCAGTAATTTACATTCATTAGACTAATGTGTTTGTTAAGCAGTGCTGGCAACACTGGGGGAGGGGATCTTTAACAAGTTCCAAGGGAAAAAATTGTTCTTTACCCTTATTTATGAACACAGACATTCCGTGAACACTTAGTCCTGTGTATATGTACTATGTCACTAAGCAGAAGAGTGTGTAACATAGCCACATTAACGCTGTCTTGCCTGCTGTCATTGACTACAGTGGTGTTTGTGGATGCTGAATCCTCCAAAAGTAAAGATATAATTTTCCCTTCAGACAGGTGTGCATATCCTGCAGAAGTGGCTTTTCTTGGTAAAAGAGCATAGAGGTTCGAGAATTTTAAACTACTCTCTCACAAAACCTTTTTGCCATTTGACACTGGCTGCACAGCCCAGCAATTCTGCAAGCCTTCCGGTACAGCTTTCGTCAAGGTGACATCCCACACCATTTTATGACCCAGTATTTCCTTTTTATCTTCTTTCTGGGCTTTCCTCACCTTTGCCCACCACATTTTTGTGTATGACGTGTTAGGCTTGCCAGCCCACCCGCTTGGGCTGCGCTGCTGCACTGTTACGTGGCTGGAACAAAGCAGCCGCTTGCACCTTCTCAGTGGGCAAAATCAGGAGGACTCATAGGATGTTCATCTTTCACCAAAGGCACCATCCTCTTGGAGCAGGATAGCCTGCACTGCACAGCAGGCATGAGCTTTGCTCTGCACCCCGCCGGTTGAGGGAAGCGCTCGACTGTGTGCAGCCCTGCCATAAAAATTACACAGCAAAGTAGATTAATAAGAGTGATTTTCTTCCTCCTCTTCAGTTCCTGAAGGGTATTCGGGGCCTATGGTTATTGACAGCAAAGCTAAAGTCTCATAAGGTACACGGGCTTCTACAAACAGCCCCTCAGCAACATTATGGGGAGATCCCAAGTGGCAGTAAATTGAAGTAACTGTGTTTAGTGAAGATTTCACTGACTTACCCTATCCAGAGGTTTGTCCCGCTATCTTGCATGTGCCTTTCTGTTTTAGTTAAAATGACACCCCTCCTAAATTTGCAAATTTTATTCAATCTCTTCTTTGCAGACAGGGTTAAAATGGTACTTTGTCCTCCTCCCTCAGCAGAGGACTTAAAGGTTAAAGCCTCATCTATTGGCATGGTGGCATTGCTCTTGCTGTGTCTGTCCCTGAAGTTTCATTACCACAGAACAGCAAGAGGAGTGTAAAGAGTGTTTTAAAAGAGCGGAAAGATTCTTACTTATGATTATTCCTGGGTCTGATCTTGTAACAGTGTAAGGCCAGGATAATGCACTCGGTAGTCACCCGTGGATCAGTCAGATTTACTGAGACGCATTTCATTGATTTCTGGCTATGAGTTGCAATTGATCCTGCTACTCTTAGCTGTCCTCACAGAGCTAGCCAGTGCCACTAAGCCTCTTAAGCAGCAGTCAAGAGATGCAGATAAAAGCTGGTGATTCACCTTGGCTCAAGTAACAGCGCTCTTAAAAAGAAAATAGAGGGTTCATGCCTTGGATATAAAAATGTATAACCTGCGTGCTGACTGCATGTTGTGTCACAGTGGAGTGTATTTCAAGGCTATTAATTAAGACAATGAAAGATTGAGAGCTCAGAAAGAAACTGCTGCTAACAAAACCAGTAATTCTTCTATCTTTACTTATGAAAACATCTATAAAACCAAATAGAAATAATTTTGTAAGAATTATTGTGCTTAGATGAACCCGGGAGCACAAGAGGCAGCTGTTCTTGCAGATCTAACATTTTTATTTCAAGACAAAGTAATTTGCAGAGAACCACAGAATATCTAAGTGCAACATCTTGGCAACAGTCACAGTATATGAAGCAGGATACTGTGTTAGAAGGAAACACTGCAATCAGATGAGAAAGTATCAGAATGAAAACACCACACGGTAGCATGAAGACAGTCTAGACAAATGTAGGAAAAACCAGATTAAACCCACACATTTTCTCTAATAGTATTCACAGCTTTTTCATTGTGTTTCCTATGAGGAAACGTAAGCAATATTGTGCTTTACTGAGAAGTTGAAAGAAAGTGAAAGCTAGATGAAGTTCTCCTGTGAGTGTGTTCACATGAGGGCTTTATTGGAAGTGTTCACCAGACTATCAGCAATTCTCTTTCACCTCCTGAAAAAAGTTTTCGGCATCTCATAAAAAAGTAAAAACAATACCATTAAAATTTGATGCTCAAAATACACACCATGAAAGGCAAATAGTGATGAGTTACAAGCACAGTTAAAGCAGGGTTATTTGTCCAATCCCCATGATGAAATAAGTTTGTGTAGTCAAACAACATCAAACAGCAACCAAGCTCCATGTGTGGGATTATTGATTATTAAACGGGACTTAACTCATCAAATAAATTATTTGCTGGGAATAGTTCACCCTGTTCTAGTCAAGAAGTCATACTGTGATTATTTTATATCTCTTCATAGCTCTAATCAAAAGTGCGTTCCCTTTTTTTCTGCATTCCTAGGAGGGAATGCAGACCTCTTTTCCTCCTTGTCTCCCTTCTGTGCCCTTTGCAATGGCAGAGAAAAGCCCTGCCACCTTCCCACCATGCAGGCCCCTTTGCACAGGCTTTACTCCGAAGACTCCTGTGTTGCAGGAAGCAAAAGCCGCCCTCTGTGCATCACAGTCAGTCTGCATTACAGTATCATGTGCCAGGATGGACCCATGTGTCCACGTTTCTTAAATGAACTTCAGGAACCTAGAGAGGTAGTGGATTTTATCAGCCTGGGCTCCCTGATGGTGACTGTGGGCAAACGGGCACCTCCAAATGGCAGTTCACATCTAAAGGCAGACCCAGCCTACAGATGGCAGTTCCCAACTTCAGCTCCCCACTAATCTTCCTCAATTCAGGTGGTGTGATTTTTCCAAGAGGGTTTCTGTGTTAATGGCCAAAGCTCCTTATCCCATTAAGAGACAAAGATGCACCATTTTCTGCCTGTTCAGTGTTAGTTTTGGCAATAAAAAGGGGTTTTTTCAACTTACCAGGTTGAGCAAACAGAGCTAGAAGGAAAGAGTAGAAGTCTTTTAGTTAAAATTTCTGAAAAACTAGATCTTACTATTTAGAACTGCCCACAAATAGCATGTTCTCTAGTTCTTGGTTTTACAATTCCATACTCAAATTTTCATTATCCCTTAGCATTCATGGATTCAAATTAATCTCTAAGGAGCTGCCAGCACTCACTTCCTCCAAGAACTGTAAACTCTCTCAAGCTGAATATGATTTCTTTAATTAAAAAAAAAAAAAAGTTCTGCACATTTGGACTTTTCTACCTCTTCCAGGCTTCTTGCCTCATTATGATCAATGTCTGCAAGACAACATGAAGAAGGAAGGAACTAACTGAAAAATTAGTGGAGAAATAGTCAAATCTTTTTGTTGCTAAACACTGAATTCTGGTTTCGTAATTTCACTGTGAACATGAAACTCCACTGAGCTCCCTGAATTAACATTTGTGAAAGAGATTGCCTTCTGATCACTATTTCTTGGAATATATTTCTATAAATCCTTATAAATCAGAATTTTCATTTGCAACTGCTTTTCTTTCAGAGTTTTTGTTATAGCTACCACAAATGGAATTGTTACGTGAATGAGATGTCAGTCTTTTGCTATTGAAACCCATTTCAAAAGTTCAATTTTTTTACTTGCACTTCTGTGATTTGAACTTTTAATGCTGAAGCTCTATAGCTGTAATGTGCTATTTGAGCAATCATACTAGCCTAAATAGGTACACTTAGACTTTTGGCAGATAAGAAAAAATGTTTGCTTGGTGTTATTTTCCTGAAAAACAAAAAGATTGTGACAAATTTACACAAAATAGTACAAAATGGCAGAAAAATGTGACTGTAGTGAAAACTTGTAAGGAAATTATGGAAGAAAAAACTAGTTTAGGTACTACTGTCAAATCTCTTCAGCTATGTCTGTGTTGTTAAGAAAAATAAACATGTAGCTGGGCCAAATGACTGAACTGATTTTATTTCCTCTGCTTAGGGACAGTCCCCTTTGGAGCAGTTTTGGCTTTGAGATAGGCTTAAAGGGAGGAAGGTAACAAGGAATGTTTGTGAGCAATCAAGGATGCGGTGCTCAGATTTGCTCCTTGGACCTACTGTGTCCTAAGTAACCTAAGTTTTAGTACCCCCACTCCCTGAGGATGTGACTTGAAAACACTCTGGCTTCTATCCAGAACATCCATGGGCTTTTCTGCCCATGGAAATGAAAGTAAAGGAAAGGGCTACAGTATGCCTGGGGTTTGACCCAGAAAATGGGAGAATCTGGCATGAATATATGGTATTCAGAAGTGTTCCTGGGTGCACCAGTGTAGACATACTGCAATCAGTCTAATTTCTTTTGCTGAGATAGACATAAATGTTTATTTGTGTTTTTCAAAAATTGAGAATTTAGCACCTTAGTAGGATATAATTTACATATTGCCCGAGTTTAAAATACTCCTGTTTAGTCACCAATAAAACGCCTCATAAAGTTCAAACACAGTAAGGAAGCAGTGGGATGCAACTGAAATCTACCCTTTGACAGACAGCTCCTGCAGTTAAAATGATCAAACTAAGTGTGACTTAAAGAAAGACCCACCCCAGATTTTGGAAGCACCAACATGATCTTTTAACACATGGTGTTATATTGACTGCTGCAAGTTAAACAGAAGTAAAGCTACAAAGAGTTTATTAACATCAGGCCAAAGAAACATCTTTTTCAGTAAGGTTTTTTCCCCACAGGTGGGAAAGCATATCATGAGCTTAGAAAGGATAATTAAGAGCTTTACCTAGAGAAAACCACCACGTTAATTCTCGGATTCCTCTATGGACAGCACTGGAGGTGAAGAGCAAATGGGCTCAATAGGCTGTTAAATAGGACTGGCTGTCAAACGAGGATATTCTGTGCTTCACCATTTGTTTTCCCTTCTCGTGAAATGAGAAAATAGACCTTTAGAGTATTCTGGAGGAAAAACTGAGTGAGAAGGATGCTCTCTACAAAACAGCCAGCAGTGCAATTTTAAGAACTGCAGAAAAGGTGTAGAAACAGATTCAGAACTTCATTTTGCCTTTTCTAGAGCAGGGGTTTCTAAATTTTCAGCAAATTTTTTGGCTGCTGACATATGGCATCAGGGTTGCTCATTAGGTACGGAAGGACGAATAAGTCCAACAGAAAACCTTGAGATACTTCTTCTGAAACTGAGTGATTTCAATAACTGACATTTTCTGATATGCAAAGGATTTTATGAAAATAACTCAAACTACATGGTTCTGCTATTAAATTAAAATAAGTTTTGAATCATTAAAGATGTTAATCTGTTTCATCCTGAGCTCACAGATCACTGATGGCTTTTTAGGATCTGACGATGTCACTGGAAAACCCCTCTGACCAGTTTGTTTTATCATTCAATTTCCTTTGAGCCAATAAAATATTACAGGTGAAATTAATTTCAGTTATTATCGATATGTAGCAAGTAGATATTAAACTCTCAGCTAGTCTGATTTTAGGTACATGTTTGTCATGGACCACAAAAGAAACATCTGATACTATTTTATTATTCTTTAAATATTTTTTTAACGTGGCTTTTGAACATCAGTAGCAGCTGCTACTAATAATTAGTAATTAGAACTGTCATGTCTGCAGTAATATGATGCTACAATAATTTCTAGGCACAAGGGGGAAATTGTGGAGGTCTTTTTTTAGGTAATATTGCTTTGCTTTTTTTTTAATAATTAATATTATTGTATAGGTGGGATTTACTTCGCTTTTGTCAGTATTTTGATTTTAAATATTGATTAGAAAAAATATTTTTAAAGCATCACTTTTTAGAGAAAAATTCTGCAGTAATTACCATGGATTAGACTGAATTAAGCAGAATCCTATACAAAAATACTTTGAAAATCTGCAGAAATCTTTCCCATAGCATTCTGTTGTATTCCACAGCAGAGCCATTAAACTACATCTACCAAACATCTAACATCAGAACACAGAGACAAACAAAGTATTTCAGAAAGCTCCTATTTTGTTAAATTTTATTTAACCAAGGAGAACAGCTCTGGTGCTGGCAGAATCCGCAGTGGAGAGCTCCAGCACAGTGCACAGGGAGATTTCCCAAACCAAGGGAAACTCAAGGGGATCCGAGAGACCCGCTGGGAACCTACAGCTTCACTGACAGCAGCTGACGAGACCAGGACCAGGAGCGATGGTGGCCAAACCCCCCATATGTATAAAAGAAGCCCCAGGGGAGTGCTGGTGACCAGAGCGGGCAAACAGGGTGTGGGGCATAAGTTTGCATGGCAGTTTGCATGGAAGGATGTGCAGGAAGGGCGCTGAAGCTCTGCCAGATCAACCGGGGAGCAATGGTACCCACCCAGCAGAAAGCCATGGCCTCTCTAAGCTCTGCACCCACCACAACTGGCGCAGCTTCCCAGGCAGAGCTCTGGTGGGAATACGCTGCCAGCCCAGTGCCAGGCTGCAGGCTGTGCCCTGCTCTTACGCCAGTATGGGACGGCGGCAATGAGCACCCCTGTGGGACACGCTTAGTGACCGAGGTCCGGGAGGAGGTGAGTAGGCTGAGGAGTATGAGGGAGTGCGCGAGAGAGACAGACTGCTGGTATCGCATCCTACCTTCCCTGGGACTGGTCCAACGGGCAGACAGGACGCATGACATGGAGGATTCTCTGTCTTCTCTCTGCCTGGCTGAACACACTGACTTAAGGGATAGGGGGCAATGGTGACAAGTCCCTGCCCAGTGCAGCAGGGGCCTCTCCTCTGTGACTGCCCCACTGTCCCTGGTGCCCTTGTGTAATAGGTACAAGGCTCTGCAAACCGAACCGAACAATAACGAGGACGATGGTTCATCCAGATTACTGTGAAGAAAATTAACTCTATCCCAGCCGAAACCAGGACATGCTTCCATAAAGACAAGAAGATGGGTCATTGTCATGGGACACTCCCTTCTGAAGGCAATAGAAGGCCCAATACGCAGACCCAACCCACCATACCAGGGAAGTCTGCTGCCTCCCTGCGGCCTGGGTTAAAAACTGTGAAGGAAAAGCTTCCTAACCTGGTACTGCCCTCAGATTATTATCCATTCGTGATTTTTCAGGTAGGCAGCAATGAAGTTGGAACTAGAAGTCTGAGGGCAATCAAGAGAGACTTTGGGGCCTTGGGACAACTGGTGAAGGGATCAGGAATACAAGTAGTATTCTCCTCTATCCTTCCAGTTGCAGGGAGCGATGAGGCAAGAAACAGAAGAGCCAGCAAGTCAATACTTGGCTCTGAGCCTGGTGTCACTGCCAGAATTTGGGATTTTTTGGTCATGGGCCAGTCCACATGACACCAGACCTGCTGGCAACAGATAGGGTACACCTGTCTCAAAGGGGGAAAAGGATCTTTGCACAGGAGTTAGCAGGGCTCTTTGAAAGAGCTTTAGACTAGATTTGAAGGGGGAAAGGGATAAAACCAGGCCTGCTAGAGATAATCCTGGGGGCAGCATGTCAATGTTTGAGGAATGGTATGCTGGAACTCAGGAAAAAAAGGAGAATTTATGACGTTTGGAAGAAGGGGGAGGCAACTCAGGAGGACTACAAGGATGTTGTGAGGTTGTGGGGAAGGTTGTGGAACAGATTGTCTTGAGTGCCATCACATGGCATGTTCAGGGCAACCAGGTGATCAGTCCCAGTCAGTATTGGTTTATGAAAGGCAGGGATATGCAAGGAAGGTAGGCAGTGGGGTAGCCTTGGATGTTAGGGTATGTTTTGATTGTCTAGAGCTTAATGATGGTGATGAGAGTGTTGGGTGTTTATGGGTAAGAATCAGGGGGAAAGGAGAACAAGGCAGATATCAT
Source organism: Egretta garzetta (assembly GCF_000687185.1). Taxonomy (NCBI): domain Eukaryota; kingdom Metazoa; phylum Chordata; class Aves; order Pelecaniformes; family Ardeidae; genus Egretta; species Egretta garzetta. The sequence goes on along the minus strand of NW_009259795.1, from coordinate 813,326 downwards.
GGTGGGAGTCTGTTCTAGACCACCAGGCCAGGATGAAGAGGCAGACAAAATATTCTATAAGCAGCTGGGAGAAGTCTCACAATTGCTTGCCCTTTTTTTCATGGAGGACTTCAACTTACCAGATGACTGCTGGAAAAGGGAGAGGAAACAGTCTAGGAGGTTCCTGGAGAGTGTGGAAGATAACTTTCTGACACAGCTGGTGAGTGAGCCAACTAGGCAAGTCACCCTGATGGACCTGTTGCTTGCAAACAGAGAAGGACTTGTGGGTGATGTGATGGTTGGAGGCTTGGGTCACAACAATGCAATGCAAATTGGGGAAAAGTAGCTGGAAAGCTGCCTGGTGGAAAAGGACCTGGGGGTACTGGTCGACAGCCAGCTGAATATGAGCCAGCAGTGTGCCAGGTGGCCAAGAGGTCAAACAGCATCTTGGCTTGTATCAGAAATAGTGTGGCCACCAGGACTAGGCAAGTGATTTCCCCCTGTATTCAGCACTGTTGAGGCTGCACCTCAAATACTGTGTTCAGTTTTGGGTCCCTCACTATAAGAAAGACATTGAGGCACTGGAGGATGTCCAATTTATTCTGGAGAAAAGGAGGCTGAGGCTTACCACCCTCTGCAACTGCCTGAAAGGAGGCTGTAGTGAGGTGGGTGTTGGCCTCTTCTCCCAAATAAAAAGTGATAGGATGAGAGGAAATGGCCTCATGTTGCACCAGGCGAGGTTTAGGTGGGATATTAGGAAAAAGTTCTTCACTGAAAGGGCTGTCAAGCATTGGAATGGGCTGCCAAGGGAAGTGGTTGAGTCCCCATCCATGGAGGTATTTAAAAGACGTGTAGATGTGGTGCTTCGGGGCATAGTCTAGTGGTGCAGTGCTAGGTTAATGGTTGGATTTGATCTTAAAGGTCTTTTCCGACCTAAATGATTCTGTGATTCTATAGCACTGCTTCATAATGAACAAAGCAAAAATTCTTTCTTTATTGTCACAGAAATAGATAAGCTTTTATTATTTCTGTTGATCTTAAAATGTCCATTTTAGCCCATGTTCTGGCACTTAGAGATCAGCTATTTACAACAGCTGGTTAAGAGGTAGCGCATGTGGATGTATGGACATAATATCTGCATATTTTATTTTGAAAACTATTTTTTGTGTTGTCCCCCTTTTGATCAATGAAAATTCAGTATGATGTCCTTATTCCATAAGGGAAGACAAATGAATGATGGGAACAGCTTTCATCAATGTATTTCTCTAAGCATATAAGAAGTCCTGTTTAGCAGAGCACTGAAGAAATCAAGCAGAGACTGTTTCATCACTTTCCACTCTAAACCTCTTTCAATAAACACTTTAACTTAGCCTTCCACTTCATGATTGTCTCCCAGACTCATAGCCAAGGGCAGAGTGGGCTTTCTTCAAGCTTTGCATTTGCCTTTGTGCTGCAGCATGAACCCAGCTGCCTCTTATAGCAAGCTACTTGAAATAAAACAGTCTATTTAAACAAGTTTCATCTTGCAGTGTTATTATTATTATCACCGTCATCATCATAATTCGTAAAGGGAGTTTGTATTATGAGATTGCCTGTGAGCTATCGCAGAATGCCTTGTATGAATATAACTTGTGCAAAAGAGCTCACATTCAAAGTGTAAAATGAGAGACAACAGGTGGAAGAAGCCATCAGCTGGAAGGGAGCACAAGGGAACAATGAAACAATTACGAACAGTTGACGAAGCAGCAGTCAGAGAACACCAGCTGCTTAACTATTGTGGGAGCTCTAATTACAATTCTTCTTGGGAGAGTGAATTACTCTTGGAGCGCTATGCCCAGAACCCTCCCTCAGGAAGGAGTACGTGACTTTGGGAAGAAGGAAAATGCAGCAGGGAGGAGTGTAAGGTCCCTGTCCTCCTTTCTCAACTAGGCACAGCAAACCAAGTTCACGTGTGCAATGTGCTCCTCTTTAGCTATTCAGAGTAATACAACACGCATTGCAGTAGAGGTCCTTGAGCTGTTAACATATGGATCTCTAACATGATAAAATGTGTTATTTCAGTATGGATATTGAGCTGTTAAGATAGATCATGTCAAAAATCTTAGTTTTAATGGCTCCATGCTACGCATTGACATGATCCATCTTAATGGCTTCCTTCCTTCACAGCTGCTACGATGTTCTATGTCAAAGCATAACACTGAGCCTTTCTTTTGAAGTGCTGCATCATATCAAACCTTCTTTTAGAGTTATTCAAATGTATAATGTCAGCGCATAGTATGGAGTTCATAAGTGGATCTTTGACAAGATGTATCATGTCAATATGTGGTAATGACTGTTATGACACCAAGCACTGCTTAGTAAGTATGAAAAAGTTACTGTGTGTAAGCACGATAAATTAAATTCAAAAGGTTTGGATTTTGTTTTGTATTTAATACAGAGGGAATGAATTCAAACCAGATATGGACTAACTAGTGGAACATCTTTCTCCTCTTTATGAACCTGTAGCCTTTCTGATTAGAAGTCTATAATTTCAAGCAAGGTTAAAAGGAGTGTGAGCAGCTTATTCCTATGTGCACTGCACAGGAAAGACAATGAAACCTTTCAATGGGTCATTGTTAAACTATTTTTTTCCCATCAAAGCCTGCCAGGTTTTTTTTTAAATTAAAACTGCAGTGTGTTAGGTTTGACACTACTTCCATCAAGTGAGTCTTCCAAACTGCACAAAGAGAAATTGCATGGCAAATATGGTTCAAATCAATTTTGCCCTTTGTACAACTGAGTAGACTTGTTAGACTACTGTCTTAATCCCATATCCACTATAAGAACTGAAATCATGAAACCCTTTTTTGTCTTGTGCTTTCTCAGTACATATTTGCACTGATGCATGTAGCTGCACATATAAAGAAGTAGCTGGAGGTTGAGCTCATTCTGTAGTATTGGAATGAGGACATTTCCTCTTCCAGGATTTCAGGACCTGCAACAACAAATAGCAAATTTTTTCATATGAAGCACAATAATTTTGCCTAGAAAAATAAACAAGCAGAAATAGGGCGCAGATTCTCCTCAGAAATGGAAGTAGCAATTCATTGCTACTACTGGGTCAGAATGACCATGAGTTACAGTTATCCTAGAACTAAGTGAGAAGAATTCACTCCCTGGACCTCCTCTTCCCTTAACAGCCTAAACAAAAATTTAACAGAGTAAAACAGAGAAGGGAAAAGAAATGGCACTACGTCTGCACATTTAGGGAACTGAATCAAGTCCCTGAATCTGTATTTTTGCAAGGTGAGTCTGCTACCTAATCTCACAATTTTGATTCATACAAGCAGATAATTTTTTACATATTCAGCATCTAAAAATGTGCTAAAATTTGTGTATTCTACCTTTTCCTTAATTAGTGGGACCGTATAGCTTGCTAATTGGACTGGAGACTTAAAGACACTGGCCTCTGAGGTGAACTTAATCCATACAATGCTAGGGTTTTGAGTCCTTTAACTTGATTCTTTTACCTTTATACTTATTTAACGTATATACCTATATACAGTATGTGAAATGGCACTAGGCACCTATTTATGTGACATGGGCAACTGAACACAGTCCTAGGGGTCCACATTTTGACCATAAGAAGCTTTAAACACCCTTTTTACTTGTCATTGACATTGGATTGAATTACCTAAACAGTCATCACCTATAATCTCTGTATCAGGTCTCAGGGACTGGAAAGAGGTACATCTACCAGCTGTCTTCCCATAAACTGTCTGAACTCCTATGTAAACATTGCCCACACATAATGAATCAAGGAGAAGTCAGCATCCATGAAAATTATACAATACATTGCAGATGGTAATAATACATGGTGGTAAATTTAGGTTCATAAATCATTACACAGAGCTGGAAAACCAAAATAATTAGCATTTCCTTTATGAAGGGAAGTTTATGAAGTTTATGAACACAAATGTTTAGTCATGTTTAAGAATAAAAAATTGGCAATAAAAATTCACATATATGTACCTGAGTGATTGTACCTCTAAAGCTGGAATAATAACAGTCAAGAGGATAATATACTCAGTTAATCCATATCTCTAAGTTGAGAACCATTTTGTTAGAAGCTCATAGTTTTGATTAATGGTCTTATACTGATATACTTTTACAGCAAAATACCTGGAACATTTAAATCTTCATCCAAAATGCCCAAGCATAGGTGCATCTTCCTCAGAGGATTTTTTTGTTTTGTTTTGAGAAGGTACTTTTTTGGTTTTTAAAAACAGTCAGGTGTATATTTACAAAACACTTCTACACAGACACATGAAATGTTCATTCCCTTTTATGTATTTTGTATCATTGCAACAAAAAAGACAGGACCACCTAGAAGATGCCCAAAAACTCAAGGTGTTTGTTTTTGACAAGGCAATGACACACCTGTGTAGCTGAAATTGAAACGGTGCATCTGGAAGGAAAGTTCTTGTACAAAGTGTGGATGAAAGCAGAAGGGAAAAACTGAAGAGCCCCATATCTGCTGCAGGCCGTGGTGCCACTCTGTGTGAGTAGAATGGCACAGGGCCAACGGTGTCACGCTTCAGCTACCAGACAAGAGGAGTTAATAACTAAAAACAGTGCATGTGAGGGAGGAGAATGAACAGCCCATTTGACACCAGTCTCATGCATTGCCAATAAACAAATGTCTGCATGCTAGCAATGTAAGACAGCAGTATCGGTCACCAATGTTAGTCTTAACCTATATTGTACATTATTCATTTCAAACAAACCTAATAGATTGTATCAGGCTTTCTACCCAGGCTGCATTTAAGATATGAATTCAAAGGACCCTAATTCTATTCAGAAAAGTCCATCCATTGCTAACAAACTCTCGCAGCAACCTATATCCCTGAGCACATGTGCTCAGCCTCCCAGGCTGCCTTTGGCCCCAGAGAACCCTGCCCTCAGCACAGAAACGGGAGGTATTCCCCATTTTTGGCTAGAGTTTTGCCTGTCAAGTGAAGCACTCACTACAGACCACTGAGATGGACGCCTAGGGTGATGATTTCTTATATGTACATGTCTAAATGCACTTTCTTATGAATGTCCTAAATTCCTGGGCTTTTGGGAAATATCTCTGCTTTTTCATACTGGCTTTTGGCTTTCAGATGTTACATCAAGAAGGCAATTTACTTGCAGCAAGTGGAAGAAAGTCCCCAGTGTTTAAGGCACTATGAAACCCCCCTACATTTTGAAACAAACTTCATTGTAGTATTTTATTCCATGGCTTTAATAATAAAACAATTATAAGTATGGATTTTTCAGTGTCACGTTTGAAAGTCTAAATGCCAATATAGAAAGTTTGAGTACACAAACACTGCAAGTTTCTTTTAAGAAGGTATAAATATCCCAACATGACAAATAATTTGTACCACAGCAGAACCTCTTTAGGGAATCAATTTAGTGGAAGATGGAGTAAGTTTTGGGTAACATGCTACAAGAAACGCAATAGCTCAGTAAAATATCACAGCTGAATATTTAATTTTCATTGATAATAGAGTAAAGGTCTTAGGAGACATTTCTGTAGAAAGAGCTACATCAGAAAACTCTTCTGCTCACACTGCATCTTACCTTGCATTCCCTGTGCTTCATAATACACTGTATGTATTTCGTTACTTATTGCCTTGAGAGAAGAACCAGAGATTCGGGAAGACACTTGATGAAGAGGTGGCATACTTCAATGCATAGGAAGGACAGATGTGGTGAATGAAGTGAATGATTATATACCTTAAGATTAGTGTTTATGGAGTACTACAGAAAGCAGGATGCAATAAAGGTACAGGGCCAGCTAACAGAGAAGTGCATTCTGCAAGATAGTGAAGACAAGAAGAGACAGTATGAAATCGATACAATAAACATGATATTCTTCTGTTGGAGCTGAGGAAGAATTCTCAGAAAAATGCTTTCTCCCATTCTGTGAATAAATAGGCAAATGTAGGCTGTATTTTACATGCAACTTTATGATTAATGGTATCTTTTCTTGTTGAATTGAATTATCACTTCTTTTTTTTTAAAGCAGCAATTACAAAAATTCCTGTATATTTGCCTTTCTTTTCCATTTCTGTAATTTCTACTCCTCTTCTTACATACATGGAAAACCAACACGGCTACAGTACTGATTCCTAATCAAAGCCATTAACACTTTTGTTAGCCTGCAGTACAAGCAAGAAGCATTTTTTGACAGTATGGTAGAGCAGTTAACAAACAAGCACATCAGTGAGAAATTGCGACAGATAAACCATTTCTGGTTTGGATGTTTATTTTCAAAATATAAAACTTTGGAACACGTAAATTATTTTCCTGAACCTCCACAGACATGTAACCTTTAAGGCTAAATACATTCTTATATATTTTAAGCTTCCACCTATGCTGAGTCTTCAGCCAAGCATAGTTTTACAAGTAGATTTGGAGACCACAGTCAAGTTTCCAACTGCAGCCACTTTGTTCAAGAAAACCAAAGACTGAAATGACACTGTATGAATCTTTCAGTATTCAGTTACCAGTTCAATTCCATGCAGCTATTTAAGCCAGAACCTAGGTACAAAATCTGGCATCTAAATATAAACACCGCCTTTTTCCCTCAGAAAAAAGAGTCAGGGGAAGTTATTCAAAGAACATGGTAAGATCTGGAGTTACGGAATATGTGCGCATGGTTGTTGACATTCCATGTTTAAATGATTGTCTAGATAACATTTAGTCAAAATTACTGGGAGCTGATTACATAAAATAAAAGTGAAGTCTTGGGTGACAGTTTCTTTGAAAACTATTACCAGTTGGACAAACCTATCATCCATTTACTTCAAGGATTTATTCTAAAATTCAAAAAGTTTTGTGTCAAAGTCTGGATGAGTCTTATTTAATGATCATTTCTCAGAGCGTATCACCTTTCATGAGAGATCAGATGAAGTGGATATTAATTTCTAGTTTCCTTTGGATTCTATTTTTGACATATGTATTTGATTTGCAAATCCATTAACTAAATGTCTCTGGACTAATCTGTGCCTTATTTGGCATATTAAAGGCACAGCCAAGCGTAAGATAAAATGCCTGAAGGCACTGCTTTTTGGAAAAAGAAAATAATAATGCTGCAAAAAGGGTATAAACAACAGGGAATAAATACACTGGGAATGATGATACATTGCTGTTTACAAAGGTTGGACCCATTCTGTGTGGTGCTAAGGCAGGTGGTTCCATGAGTGATGCTGTCTGCGCCCAAGATCCTTTGTGGCACAGCACTGCATTCATCTGGTACACTTTGGAAAAGGGATGGGAGAGATGAAAAAGTTGGAATGTATTCTGACCCTAGAAATTGTTTGAGAAATGCATGAAAGTGAAATTCAAAAGTGAAATATTTGCTGTTTAGAAATAATTTGGGGGTTTTTAGACACCTTTAGAAGGAAGGAAACCATCCCCATCCTCTGTTCAGTAAGGTGGTAGACAGCAGGAGATCCCACAAGCTACTCAAGCATATCACTGACATTTTCCAAAGAGAGCAAAGAATCGAAGGGAAATCAATTGGTGACTTATACCTCATTCAAATTCCATCTTACCGCATGTAACTGATTTCAAGTAGTATCTTAAACACCATTACGAGAACACACATTACTCTAAACAATATTTTATTTAAAAATAAAGTTTTCAAACTGCATTCACCTGGCCTCACATCAGGTACTTAATAGTTTGGAGTCCACTGTATGGGTCTTTGCCCTGCCCGTACAGAGAGGCAGGCACCTAACAAGGGCAATTCAACTCACCTAAAGATTTATGTCAGGCTTTTCATTTTAAGTCAGCCAGGGTAGGATTCAGCTCCAGATTCAGACACCCACATTTAAACGCTTCACCTCCTCACTTACATGAAGTTGGACTTGATGATCTTAAAGGTCTTTTCCAACCTAAACAATTCTATGAGTCTATGATTCTATGTGTGAGTTCAGTGTCTAAGCTCCCATGGTAGTCAATGGAGTGCTGTGGTGGTATTGAGATGATTAACTATAAGCCCCTTATGACATCTGGGATGCTCTGGGATGTCCAAGACAGCATGTCTCTTGCTGGGATATTTTAGCCTATCTTACTGATATTAGACTCATGTTTTTAAGCAACTGAACTGAACCATTAGCGATGGGTCAGCTGAAAGACCCTCAAGGCTTGCATGACGGTACTGACTAGATCTCAGCTGACTATGATGGGAGCTAGGCATTTAGCTCACATGTTGGCGCCTACATAGAGGCATCTAAATTTGAGTGTCTGAATCAGAAGCTGAATCTTACTCCAAAATCTATGGAAGATAAATCCAGGCCTTAAAAAATGACCTAACTTCAAATCGGTCACAATACTTCCAAAACTTTATGCCTGGTGACACGTGACCACTGGGATAGCATTTTTAGTGCCATCATTTTCAGTTCTATAGAGTATCCACTTGGCCTCAAGCTGCTTCTGGTGCAAGCCTCCTATAATACCTCCTATAATCAGTCAACCTGTGTGGCTGTCTGGGACACCCTATAGCATTTCAACTGGCACTAGGTGCCTATTTTTATCCACATCAGCTGTAATAGAAACTTACATGCTTAGCCCAGAGTAAATACACAGACACTGGTCTTTGACTGGAAAGGTCTAACACTCCACTTTACATCTACCTATAGAAATCCTGGTAGACTCCATTCAAATCCTTCCAGGTAATCTCCTATTTCTAAATCCTATGCATGCCAAGTAGACAACTATATCTGCCTCTGATTTGACTGAACTACTCACTTTATTAAATTTATGCACAACCTTAAATATTTTTTAATGCTGTTGTTCTATCAGAGTGCCATAGCTAGGAAACTATTGGGTTTAGAAGCAGAAGTCACAGATTCAGTCCAAGTAATTAATATTTGTTTCTATATCTAGTTCACTGGATTAATCTGTTCTCACCTCAAAATATGGACTTGGAACTGAATAAATCTGTTGCAGACATCCTATAACACTGAATGGAAATGCTCTAGAGGTCAATGAGTAAATATGAAATTAAATTAATTTGGTTTAGCAATTCTAAGGTGCATCATATTTTTCAGTGTTCTGCAAATAACTGTTTGTGAAAAACCAGAACATTTTCTCCTTCATAAATATAAAACATAGCCATGCTAACCAGCAGATTTAGAAGTAGATTTCTAATTGTGTAATATGGTGGCATGCTCTTATTACCTCACTGTATTATGACACCTAACTTCACCAAAGTGTATTTCAATCCCCTCAGTGCCTTAGGGTATAGGACATATATTCTATAAAGAGGTATTTGCATGATTCCACGAACGTGTATCAAAGTTCTGACAGTGCACTGAAAATAATTAAAATGCATTTGAAAGGTCTGGCCCTGGGCATTAGCTCCCTTTTTATAACATGCATCTTGCTGCAAAATGCAAAATCTCTGCTTTCCCAGACCACCCTATTGGAAAGATAGTGAGCACAAGTGTTACTAACCTCCACCAAGTAATGCTTTTAACTGGATTTTAGAGGTGCGGCAACTAGATTTTTTTTAATAAGGTACCATATCTTTTACAAAATGAATAACTTGTATGATAAATATTCAATCATAATCATTCCTTAATCTATGTTTGAGGCAAATATTTTATCCTTTAGCTGAACTAGTATAGTTCATGAAATGTTAAAGCCTTATTTATATAGAAGTATAAAATTATGCTTATATTTGGTGTGGTTGGGGGGAGATTCTGTGGCAATATTTTGGTCCAGCAAACGCACAGTAGGCGGGGTCTTTTTGCTTGCCATTTTGATTAGTAACAATAATTTTAATTTACTAAAGAATGCGCTGTATTACAGTCTGTAATTTTCTGACTGCTCTTCTGTAAGGACAGTACTTTATTTTCAGCTCTAATTACCAGTACTACTCCATTTTCATTCCTTCTTGCACATCTGTCACTGAATTTATGTGCTATTGTTGTCTTTTTCCTCTCTCAGCATCCACTTTTTTGTACACACAAAAGAAACAATTGATATTGTATTATGGTTGTTTTTCCTGGAGAGAAATGTGCCTGCAAATGAGTCTATTGACTGCTTCACTTTCAGGCAAGTTATCTTATAAAAAATTATGTGTGAGAACTGGTGCATTCATTATGGCTGACCTGCTGGGATATCAGCAATGTGGTAATGCGTGTTTTTTGCTTATTTTAAGCTTTGTATAAAGCTTGTAACATATTTTGTTTATATTATTGATAATAACCAGGATTCATCTGGCATCGTTCCAAGGGAAGCACACTGACATAAGTTTATTTTATTTCTCAGAACATATGCCATGGGTTTTTTTATTCTCTTTCTTCGATACAATTTCAGGAGATCACTGCATCACACATACAGAATTTGCAAGTTTGAAAAGGTTATGATAAGAGAAAATTTCCAGTGCCTTCTCATTCAATTACTGCTTATTGTTATTATATTCTGTTTGTGTATGTGAAGCCTTGGTACCATAGTGAGATAGAGAAGGCCATTTCATACATGCAGCTAATTTCTGAAATGCAGAAACGTTTAAAAACAAATAAGAAGCGATTTGGTACTGCGTTAAGGGGGAAACATTTTTTGGGCAAGATAATTTTGTCTGGGCATTAACCAGACACATCCAGACCCTGTGGGTTCATGCCTTACAGAGCGTATCAGTGACTGAGGCACCTGCCTCCCAGTAGCACTTATCTTGAAGGTGATGTATTCTCATCTCCCCCTTCATAGCTCTGAAAATGAACCCCTCAGTTCAATGGGATCAGATGGTAATAAATTCACATAATTATATACTTGTTAAGGAGGTTAAGGTTATTTTGTTTGGATAACGTGACTATAATTTATTTTGTCTGTAAGGTTTGAGGTTAAACAATATTAATGGTTAGTTAATGGCCTAATGAGTCAGCTACAAGCCATTTAGGCATGCAATGAACCTTTGCTTTTCAGTGACTCCTCTAATGAAAGATCTATATGAGCGCCTGTCTACTGTCACAATAGAGATAGCAGGAGAGTCACCTAATCGATTGTGATGGTAAATCAATTGATCTGTAACCCTGTTTTCATACAGTGAAAAAGATATGGAGGAAACATTTTACTGTTCCCTTATTTCCAGCTGAATATCTATAAATAAAAGAGACAGTTCCCTATTTGAAAATATTCCCTTTATTACTGCGATTCAAAAGCAGGGAGAATCTGATTGATGTCCTATTTTATAGATGTGTCGGTTACTTTTGTCATTTCCAGGAGATTTAAAGTTCTTAGAAATTAAATATATGATGCAGAACATCAGAGAGGCTTGCTCTTCACTGTCATGTGTAAGGTTAAGGATTAAGATAAAGCTGATGTGTGCTCTACTTGTTCCTACCTCTGAACAGCATCCAAAAATGCAGCAGGATGATTTAGAAAGAAATTTGGAAATGCTGTTTATAAAGAAAAAGTCTTTGAAGCTTCTTTTAAATAGAAACTGTATTAAAGAATGTTTTAAGTCCTACAATATTGATGCTGCTTTTATATCCTGATTTCATGCTGTCCTGTGGGTTTCATTACATATTTTTCCTTTTCTGTAGTATCCTTAGAACACACTGGGGGTTTTTTTGTCCTTATTATAACCACAAACCACCAGAAACACCAACTATCATGAAGGCCCTGTTACACCTATACATTGTTTCTTTATAGTCACCTAATAGGATTTCATGGCTTTTTTTAAACTACTTATTTTCCTTGCCTCATTCTTCTCCTAACCTAAGATACCTCGGCAGACCAATATTCAGAAATGTTGATCAACCTGCCCCTTCCCTCTTCAGAAAAATCAGACATCTTTAGGTAAGGCACCCCAGAAGGGGCACAAAATAGAGATACACTTAAGCAATGTTTTTAAATTTGAGCCTATCATCTGCTAAGCAATTCATTTCAAGGATTTCTGATACTGTGGCTGGCATGAAGTAGTATATTTCTATTGCTGCTGCATACAACCTTGCAGCATGGGAGCTGTTTCAGTGTCACAGTGTCTTATACATGAAAGGGTGTCTATGAACCCATTCTGAAAACATCCAATAAGAAGGAAACCAAATTCAGATTCCCTTTCCTAGAAGCCGGGAAACCTGGCTTTGTTAAATAGCTGACATTTGGTGGGGAGCTGTTACGTGCACCATAGACGGGCAAATGATATGTGTTTGCTGAATATACAGAACAGAGCAAAATGATGGTGTGAGTTTGTAACCCGAGGCAATGTCTGTACTACAGAAGGTGCCTGCAACTGGCCAGCTGACACGGAGCTGCCTTGGTGCATATACATAAACCCTTTTGCCATGCAAAACAGCGTGGTTGTGCTCAACTTGCCTGCTAGGAATGGTCCCTGATCCACTCTTAACTGTCGAGGTGGGAATTGTTTTCTGGAAAATGCTACTTGGCCTGGGTGAAAGCTATTCTGGGACCACTCCAATGACTCGACCGCATGGATGATCAACTTCCAGGCCCAGGAGTGCTCCTTGACACTGTTTAATTTGCTGGGGGCAGGCAGAGCCTGAATACCTAAAATTGGACACCGGATGAATACATATTTGTTTGCTCACCCACCGCTTTTATAAATACATTTAATAGTCAGATTTTCAGTTTTCAAAGGATTGCACATAATCCAAAAATAATCTTCCTTCCAGGTGTCTGGGCATGCCAAAGCATATTCTCCTCGTCTGCAGCTGAATACACCATCTGACCATATGACGATTCACTGACAGCCCACAGTAATAGTCTGATCCTGCAGAACACACTAAATATCAGCATATTATAGGTCTGATACCTCATCCAAAGGCCTGTGATGCCATTCCCCTGTCTCCTCTATTTCAAATACCTGCTAATATTCAGCAATTGCTCTGAGAATAATAGCACTGTATCATCACTTAAATGATTAGAAGAGAGATTTAGATATCCAAAACCAACCTGAGGTTCATAGCTGTTGCTGAGGTGGGCCAGTATGGATTATTTTGATTATTTGTTTGCCTGCCAGTTGAACTGACTACAGCCTGGAGACAATGATAACATGAGCATCAGCTTGGTAACAGAAAGCCAAAGACTTCAACCCATAGAACTATCACACGCAAAGTTACCACTTCAGTATTTCTGCTGATGCAGTCATTGCTACAGATCACACAAAGAGATGTACAATCCCATTTCAAATATTTGTCCCTCTATACTGTGGTGATATGCACAGTGGTTTCTTGTTAGGAAAGAATGAGCACCAAAATTTTTCTTAGATGAAAGCACTGGAAAGTAGCTTAAACTATTCCCATACCTTTTTCTTTCCCTCTTTTTTTCCTAAAAGCTCTTCTACTATTCTGCTGAGACTAAAAAAAATTTATGTCAGACTATTTGGTGTAACATCCAGCACAGCATACCTCAAGATTTATAGTTCCCTTTCCTTGGCTTTTAAAATGCGCTTTAACTGTTTTCCATATGGTCTTATCTCCCACATAGGATAAATTTTAATAGTATGATAAATTATATCCACTGATGTCTCATGGAAAATGTTTCTTCATGGATGAAAAGGGCACTTTTTAATCAGGGAAAACACAGGCACAAGTAATCTTTTTTCAAAGGCAACATCTTCTTTCTACTGATAATAAAGAACTTGGAGAGGACTTGTGCCTGTATTTTAGGTGCAAGTCCTGGCAGCAGGGTTACACATTTAGTCTCCATTATTAGTCTAGGTCAGGTCCTTAGGGTCAAATCTGAACTCAAGGCTCAGTTGCCTAAGCATAGACATCCTACTTCATTTCAAGAACCCAAAGGTTTCCAAGACATAGGATCTGTAGATGGACCCACTGAGTAAAGCTACAGAACTATACAGATCTGGGATTTCTACCAGTTACAGATGGCACACATCTAAAATTAGATATCTACATATGTGTGCCCACATGTAAGCCAGCTGTTTGAGGCTTCCACATAATCAATGAAAATCAGAAGAGCATGTCAGGTGCCTGGCATTGCCTTTTGAGATGACCTAAATCTGCAGCTCCAGAGGACATGGTTTTCTTACCATAGATTAGGTTTTCCAGGCCCTTCTGAAACTCTTGGACTACACATGGACAACTGCATGAAGTGTAATGATGAGAACAAGCAATAGGGGCAGAATTCAAATATGACATAAACATCTAATGTCACTTTAGACACCATATGATCATGACACTTTAAACATCCTAGTTAGCATCTAGCTGCTGTTCCAGAAGAACACAGGTGTCCCATGGATCCTATGTCATATGACTAAACCCCACATTTCTCCCTTAGAACATCTCAAATAGCCCTAGAGGCACATGTGCAGGTAAGTGATTCAAGTCCTCACTTTCTCTATCTAAGCTAGTCATCTAGGGTTCCCTTACAGTCAAGAGAAAGATAAAAACACTTGTATCGAGGGCATAGTTTTAATCTCATGGCTAAAACAAACCATTTCTATTGATCCCTAAAAGATTCTATTTCTCCCCGTTGATTACAAAGGCAGTACAGGCCAGGTAGCTCAAATTAAACATCTTCAGTGTTAAATGAGAGGACTCCTACCCAAAATGCTTATGATGTTTATCTGTGCTCTTGCTCAGGTCATCTCTGTACTAAAAGGCCAGCGAAGTCAAAGTTGGAGTCTTGTCAGTGAATTCATTGAAATGTTACTAAGACCTTGACTTTATTAACCACTAAGACAGGAACAACCTCCTGGGGCACAGCAGCATTTAAAATACCAAAGAAAATTTTCTGTGACAAAAACATTATGTAACTTTTGACCTGAGTTACTCCAGAGGATCTTTATCTTCTGTTATGTATTTGTGCCTTATTTGCTCAGACTAATATATTTACTTGAAGAATGCTGAAAACTCAGAAGCTTCCTGGAGAGCAGAAGCACTTGAAAAAACAAGGGGATCGTTTTGAGTCACTAGGCTCTGACCTTTTTCAAGAATCTGCTCAATTCAGACAGTTCTACATAGAAAGCGTCAATGCCAAAGAAGCCACATCAGTTTGGGAAGATGATCATAATTGTGTGTACAGCAAAATTATCTCAAATTTTAGAAAAAAATATAGTCTATGTTTTTAGTCTCTCTAACTTCTATCAAACCAAAATAAAAGTAGCAAAAAGAAAAAAAATAAGCATATGATATAAAACCACTGTATTATTGTTAGGTTTCACAGAAAACATGATACAGGAACTAAGATCCCTGAAGGGATTTGGTTGTATAAATGTTATCAATTGCAGGGCATTCACCTAATCTAATTTTCTACATGCTTCGGTGGGAAGTTGGTGCTGAAGAACCTTTGATGGGTCCTGGCTACAGTGATACTCTTTGTAGTAGTCCACATTTGTGCTAAAACATTAAATTATGTGGGCCTCACAGTGGCCTTCGTATTACATGGGAGACTGCAGCTACAGGCACAGTCCACAGAAAACATTGCAATAATATCTCCTTCCTTTTCCACAGATGTACATAATTTAGGGGACACTGACTATTCTGATGGCTAATACAATAGGCCATCAGCTTCCAAATATGAATCTTTCTGTCTTCTGATTGTCATAAGTATATATTAGAAAATTTTAAATTGATGTTTATTGCTCTTCAGACATTTCAGTTAGTTAGACCAGTGTGTACATTAAACAACTGTGGACTTGGCTAGCAGAAATATCAGTGGATATATTTACCTTTTCTTAAGCCATCAGGTCAAGTACCTTATGAATATTCAGCCTACTGTCACATCAAATGTGCACTGTTTCTCCAGAAAAACCCATTTTTGGAACTGATAGAGCAATCACCAGTGAAAAGTGATTCATCCAGACACCTGACCAGAAATCCCTTTTTCTGTCCTCTGGGCTCTTACATGGATGGTAGCTGTATGAATAGAGAAAGTCTCGTTTAATGATAATACATTGTAGAAAGAAAACATAAATTTATCCCTCAGAGGGTTACATAAAATAATCTTAACCCATAAATATTAGCAGGTTTCCCTTGTATTTAATGATTCTATGAATTAAGTCTTTTGATTTTAAAATTTTCTAGCCAATGGATTTTCTAGCCAATGAATTTATTCTTCTTACTCATATCAGAAAAGACTAGACTTCGCTAATTCACCAACATTGTTTATGTAAGTGTAGTTTAAAAAGCTGATCCAACTATTCCCACTCATGGATCTCTCCCTCACCTTTTTCTCCCCCCAGTGCTCCACTTCATCCTTTTGTTTTTGAGGAAAGGGCAATGACATGTAAGAAGAAATAGTAGCTCATCTGTTATTGATGAAGAAGCAGTACGTAAAGATAACCTGTGATCTCCCAGAAGACCACACTGCAGTCAGATGGCACTCTCTGATTTGTATTCTCATTTTGTACTTATCCTCAAGGAATCAGGACTTCATCTCACAGAAAAGTTGTTCACATTTATTGTTTTATACAAGTTGTTCTAGACCTTTTTTTCAGAATTTCACTGTCTTCTACCAGCATAGACTTCCTTTTGTAGGGCAAAACTGCATTACCTCTTTGAAAACAGATGTTAATTGGAAATATCACTAGCTGACATTACAGACGCAAAACTCATCACTTCAGTCTCACTAGTTAAATCAGTGTGGCTTTTGTCAGTGTGGCTGGTGCTAGCTGCCAGGTGCCCACTAAGACTCTCTATCACTCCCCCTCCTCCACAGGACAGGGAAGGGGAAAAAAATGACAAGAAGCCTGTGGGTTGAGATAAGGACAGGGAGATCACTCAGTATACCATCATGGGAACAACAGACTTACTTGGGGAAATTAATTTAATTTATTGCCAATCAAAGAAAGTAGCATGATGAGAAATACGGACAAATCTAAAACCACATTCCCCTTACCCTCCCTTCTTCCCGGGCTCAACTTTCTTGTAGATGTTTTTGTATCCCCAATTCAAATATGGTAACTCGTTCATCTCCATATAAGAGGCTGGTCCTAGTGGGGACAAAGGTCCCAGGTACAGCTAAGTGCCTCCCAAACACAATCTCTGCTGGTGACAACCCTAGAGGTTGGCAAGGTCTATGTCTAATAACCCATAGCACTATTCCTAAAACTTCAGATAGTTTCAAATCTACCTGACTACAAGTTCAAGCAATTTTATAAGTGTCTTATTAATTTTTTCCACCTGTCCTGAGGACTGCAGATGATACGGAACAGGTAGCTGTCGCTATATTGCTAAATGTTTATATATATTGTTTAGTATTCCCAATGAAAAATGAGAACCCCTATCAGACCCTACATTTTCAGGTATTTTGCATCTGGGAATGACTTCCTGCAAGAGCGCTTTAACCACTCGCGCAGTATCAGCTTTCCTGGTGAGAAAGGCTTCTACCCGTCCTGAGAGTTGATCCATAATTACCAGCAGGTGCTTAATCCCACTCGAGGAAGGCATGTCAGCGTAACCAATATACAGTCTTTGGAATGAGAATTATGCCCATGGTTGTCCTCCAACCTCCTATTTGTGTTTTGCATCAGAAATATTCCAACATGTGGGACAAGAACTCTCATTCCTTTTTACTGCCATATGTATTCCATGGGCTGCCCACGTTTTCTCAATCTTGTTAACAGCTGCTGTCATCCCTCCATGTGTTTTATGATGAAAACACGTAGCCAAAGTCATCAAATATTTTCTTGGTAAAATGGGTTTTCCCTCAGTCATCCAAATTCCAGTTTCATCTTTCACAGCCTCCCAACTTTCCCATCATCAAGTCTATTCTTCCTGAGTAACCTCTGCGTATATTTGGGTTGGATTATTGATAATTGGCCAATCATCAGCAGAGGGAGTTGTTATGGTGGTACACTCATATATAGGTTGGCGGGCAGCAGCTTTAGCTGCTTTATCTGCCAATTCATTATTTCTTTCAGTTTAGCTGGATCCTTTAGTATGAGCTGGACAGTGTACTACAGTGATTTCCCTTGGAAGCTTAATAGCTTCCAACAGCATTTGGATTTCAATTCCATTAGAAATATTTTTTTCCCAGGGAACCCTCGTTCTTTCCATAGCATACCCATTGCATGGCACGCTCCAAAAGCATATTCAGAATCAGTATAAATAGCTGCCCACTGATTACATCCCCACCAGGCTGCTCTTGCTAATGCAGTTAATTCAGCCTCTTGGGCACTCACTGAGGGTTGTAGAGGTTCTGCTTCAAGTACCTTTAAATTTCTCATCACTGCATAGCCTGTGTCTCATTTTCCATTCACACAGTGCAAAAATCCATCGGTGAAAAGGATTAGATCTGAGTTCTCTAGAGGTTGATCCTGCAAATCTTCCCATAGGCAGCTGCAGTGAAAGACTACCTTAGCACAATCATGACGCCGCTCACCATCGGAGGGAGCAGGCAGTAAACTTGCTGGGTTCAAAACATTACATCTTTTTAAAGTAGTATTATCTGCATTTAAAATTGTTAATTCATAATGATGTGCTCTTTGTGGGGATAATGTTTGTGTAGCATGCTACTTAAAAATCAGTTCAATTCATGTGGGATATACATGGTTGTTGGGGGACCCAGGATTAACGCTCTGCTTCTTTCTGTGATAGTTGCCGTTGCTGCTATCACTTTAACACAGGAATTATTCCCTGCTGCTACAGGATCCAGTTGAGTTCAGTACTAAGCCACAGGGCAGCTGTGTGGACCTAGCTTTTGAGTAAGAACTCCGCTGGCTACTCCTTTGTTCTCATGCACAAATAGTTCAAAGGACTTGGAGTAATCCAGCCATACCAATGCCGGAGCAGAAGCTAAAGCTCCTTTTATAGCTTGGAAAGCCTTTTATTTCTCTGGACCCCAAAGTACAGGTTCCAATTCCTCTGCCTTGGTAGCATCTGTCAATGCCTTACTTAACTTCCGTAGTTCCAGTATCCAGGATCTGCAGTATCCTACTGAGCCTAAAAATCTTCACAGTTATTTTCTTCGTTACCCATTGATGTATTCCTACAATAGCCTGGACCCGTTCTGGGTCTACTAATCTTTGTCCCTATTTTAATTTGAATCCTAAATATTTTTCCTGCTGACACAGCTGAAGCTGAAGCTTAGAAAGAGAGGCATGGTGACCTTTTTCCACTAAAGCAATACATAGATAAATAGTATCTTTCAAGTGATCTTCATACGTCTTACTGGCAAGTGACAAATCATCTACATATTGTACAAGTATAGAACCTCCAGGTAATATAATATCTTTCAAAGTTTCTCCTTTCCACCCTGGCATGTGATCATTAAAATACTTCTGGGTGTCAGAGGTGGTTTGGTCCACAAACACACTTGCTGCTTATTCATTATTAAAATTCTGGAAAGTCATTCCTCCATATGTCAACAAAGCCTGTAGCAGCCTTCCCCAGTAGTCACTGGGGTGTTCCCCTGCCTCTGTCTACATCCCTATACTTCAGTTCAATTTATTCATATCTACTTACAAGCTCTAATCGCATTTGTCAGATTTCTAACAGCCTCCTTCCACCACCACCCCATTTGGCAATTATCTCTATGTGCTAAACAAGACTATTCAGAAAGAAGAATACAGTTAATCAATTTTTTTCTATAACAGATGCTACCATCATCACTGATGGGCTCAGCTTTGGGCAGCAGCAGGCCCATCTTAGAGCCGGCTGGCATTGGCTTTATTGAACATAGGGGCAGCTTCTGCTGTCTTCTCACAGAAACCACCCTTGCAGTCCCCCGCCACCAAAACCTTGCCATGTAAACCCAATCCAGTCACATCCTAATTCATAAGTTTATTATAATGTCTTTTCTTCTGATTGAGATGTAAAGTAAGTCTCCAAATTCTATATATAGGTGAAAGAACCATCTAATAGCTTTACTTTCCAAACTCCAGTTTTCTGGATTTTATATTTAGAAATAGTGTCCTGCTACCAAATTTGCTTAGGCAGTTAAGACAACACCAAAAAGTGCTATATGTCAATGCCTGAAGTTAGGCATAAACATCCACATTCAAAATACCTGGCTGACTTTAAAAAATCCCATAAAGTGACAATTCAAACAGTTTAAATACTCTGAAAATCAATCTATATTTTAAATATCTAAATATTAAGACAGGTTTGAAAATATTGACATAGTAAGGATTACAAAGCAGGAAAAAGTTCTAGGTACAATGAGAGATTATAAATACAGATACCAAAACAAGCGCGCTCTTTCAGCAAACACATGGTATTTAGCCACGCAAAGCACAACTGAAAATGAAAAAACTTTCTGAACTGCAGTCACGTGCTTTTCACCAGCCTCACTGAAGTCCTAATACTGAAATCTAGACAATACTGCTTATATGATGCTGAAATTGTTCTAAAGTCTTCAGAAATTAAGTTGTTAAAAAGGATGACCATGCAGAAAACCCTCACTGATATAGTTATTGCTTTGCCTGAACAGATGTTGACATAGTAAATATGTTTCTTCCTGCAGTTTCAGGAGCAATCAAATTCATCCAAACAGACAAATCACTACACAAGAAGGGAAGACACACTAGTGGTCCAGATGAGTCCCAAATCAAATAGGGAATCATAGCCCTGAGGAAAAGCCCAAAGAGTTGCTGCAAGAGGGAGAAGCCTTTCCCCTTCCATTGGAAAGCCACTTCCCAGGGCTGTGGAAAGCAGATGTGAGAGGTTTTGCACCATTCAGGGTAAACATTTGAATCTTGGTAACACTTCCTGTCATTTGTCAGGAATCATATACCAGACGGTGCATCTCTTCTGCTGGAGTACTTTTTGTTCTGAATAAGAAATTAACTATTAATTGTACAAGAGAAGAATGACTGAAGAGCAGATTTTGCTCAGTTAAGTGGAAGTATCTTTTGGGGGAGTCCAGAGTATGGATTCATCCCAAGCAGCTTACCACCAAGGATCTAGCTTAGAAGCACAATCTCTGTAAAGGAAAGTCATTTCCACCATTAGCAATAAAAGAACAAAAGTATAAAAGTTCTGTGCCTAAACCAAAGTGGGACTAACATGGGCTTAAGGTAAATGTAAAATCATTCTTGGCTTCCTTCTTCTCCAGCAGAGGGAAATCTGCACCTCTGAAGTCTGATTCAACCTGTCTGAGGCCTGAATTGTTCTCTGGAAGTGTTTGTCTTTCTCTTCCAAAAGCATAGGGAGAATTGTGTGACTTAAATTGAAGACTTTATTTAAGCTTCTGTAGTTTGTAGTTATTCTGAGTCTGACTTACCCATCTGATGACACAGCAAATTGAAATTTCTGCTCTGAATCACACAAGGCAGGAACATGAACTTGATCAGGTGATCCTGGTTCAGGAAATGGCCTTGAGTATTCTAGAGTTTTTATAAGATTTCAAGGAAAAAAAAAAAATCTGTCCTGAATCACAGTCTTACAGAATGACTTAGGCTGGAAGAGACCTCTGGAGGTCTCTTATACACCCCCCTGCTCAAATCAAGCCCAGATATGGCAGGCTGCTCAGCATCATGCCTGGTCAGGTTTTGAGTATCTCCAAAGATACTAGCGACCTGCTTCTGCGTTTGACCACCCAAAGGATGAATTTTTTCTCCTGCTACCTAACTGCAACTTCCTGTGTTCCAACTTGTGTCCGTTGTGCCTTGTCCCATCAGCACACACCATTGAGAAGACTCTAGATCCATCTTTTCTATCCTGTAGCTCTCTAGCCTAGTAAATAAAGTATTGCCATTGTTAGTATCAGGCCACAGGCTTTGTACTGGGTTTCCAAGGTCTCAGGACTAAGGTTTACCAGGTTTATTTTTGTCTTAACTTGGCTTGACAGGATTGGAGCTTTGATTTTATTTGGTTTAGTTTCAGCATCAGTTTTTCTTCCAACCAGATGGCTATATCTAATTTGTCTTACTTTTGCTTATCTTTGTATGGTACAACAACAGTTTTTGAATAGATAGTATTAACAAGCTGTCACTCATTGTAGAATGAAACATTTACAATGACAGTGAGGATAGAGAGCAACACGTGCTTGCAGCCCAGAAAGCCAATTGTATCCTGGGCTTCATAAAAAGAAACATGGCCAGCAGGTGGAGGGAGGTGATTCTCCCTCTCTAGTCCACTCTTGTGAGACCCCACCTAGAGTACTGCATCCAGCTTTGGGGTCCCCAGTAGAGGAAAGGCATGAACCTGTTAGAGTGGGTCCAGAGGAGGCCCACAAAAATGATCAGAGGGCTGGAAAACCTCTCCTATAAATAAATGCTATGAGAGTTGGGGTTGTTCAGTGTGAAGAAGAGAAGGCTCCAGGGAGACCTTATTGCAGCCTTTTCATATATAAAAGGGGTTTACAAGAAAGACTTTTTACCAGGGCCTGTAGTGACAGGACAAGGGGCAATGGTTTTAAACTGAAAGACGGTAAGTTTAGAGTGGACACTAGGGAAGAAATTTTTTATGATGAGGGTGGTGAGACAGTGGAACAGGTTGCCCAGAGAAGTTGTGCATACCCCATCCCTGGAAGTGTTCAGGGTCAGGATGGATGGGGCTTTGAGCAATGTGACCAGGTGAAAGCTGTCCCTGCCCACGGCAGATGGGTTGGACTAGATGGTCTTTAAATTTCCCTTCTGACCCAAATAATTTTATGATTCTGTGATTCTATGATGGGATATAGAGAAGTACAAGTGAGAGGTAATTAAAAAAAGGCAAGGCCTGGCACTGGAGACACAAAGCCTATAAGCAGTTCACTACTGTTGACATAAAAAATGCAGACATGGAGCTTCAGAAAACTGGTTTTAAGGGTAACTAAGAGAACAAAGCATATATAGAAGGCATTGCATATAGTAAATGCAAGTGTAGTGTGGAGATGCAAACTAATGAAAAAAGAGCAAGCTGCAAAAGTTTCTTAGCAAATAAAAAAATTACTCCTAGTGGATATTAAAGTGAGGAACAAGAAAGCATCAACATGAACATCACACCCTTCACAGCACAGCACTTCAGATCCTGATCATTCCCTATAGCTCCCCCAAAATCCAGATGGAAACTGTCAATGTTGGGACACTGACGGGCAGCAGCAGGGCAAGCAAAACATCAAGGAAAGCGGTACACACTAGGAAGTCTATGCATAACAATGTTTACCATTATTTTATATTACTGATAGATAAACTTTTTTTCTGCAAAATAATAATATTTTCTTTATTTTCTTCTCCCATAGCCATTAAATCTGGAGTAATAATAAACCTTTTAGTAGACTGTTTAGACTTCTGTTACACTAGTAACAATTTCTTGGCTTCACATATAAGGTGTGTCTCCCTTTTGCCCACGGCATAATTTTGAAGCATAACATTCTCTTCCGTTAGGTAGTTGTAGATGACAGTAGGATTGACCCTGAGGTCTCCCTTTCTCCAAGATGAACAGATCCTCTGCCAGCCTCTCCTTTTATGTCATAGGCTCCAGTCCCTGACCAGCTTGGTGGCCTCTGCAGAACTTTTTCCAGGATGTCAGTGTCTTTCTTGTGCTGGGGAACCCAAGAATGGATAAAATACTTCAGACGTGGGCTCTCACACGGGCTGAATGAAGGGGAATTATCACTTGTTAACACAGCCCAGGATGTGGTTGGCCTCTTTCACTGCAAGGGCATAGGTCTGATTCACGTCCAATTTGCTGTCCAGCAGGACCTCACCTTTTCATAGCCAGTCAGTGCCAGCCCGTACTGCTGCATGCGGTGCAGGTCTTTGCATTCACCTTTGCTGAACTGTATGAGGTTCCAGTCAGCCCATTCCTCCAACCTGCTGAGGTACCTCTGAACAGCAGCTCCGCCCATCAAGGTATCAATCACTCCCCACAAACAACTTCATGTCATCTGAGAAGTGGCTGGGAGTGCTCTCCATCCCATCATCAGATCGTTAATAAAGGTGTTAAACAGTATTTGCACAAGCATTAGTCCCCACGGGATACCAATAGCAATTACCTGTGAGCTGGGGTTTGTATCACTGATCACAACCAGTGTCAACATCTAAAATGTGAGTGTGAATCAGAATTATTGTGTAGCCAGGCCTTAAAAATCCACATTATCCTTGCTGTCCTAATGAGGTGTAAAATTCCAAAGCACACTCAAAAGGAAATTTATTTTTGCATAAAGTGAAAACCTTAACACAAGTCTATTAAATATCTTCTTCCTTAATACAGGCATTTTATATACATATTCCCAGCCCAGTTCTATTTGGATTTGGAGTTTTTTTAATTATTATGCCTTAAACATCAACAGGGCTGTTAAATACTGAGATGTTAGCCTTCTCTTCACTATTCATTTGCTTGCAAAAAAACCCGCCATGTTAAGTAGGCAGTCAAGAAAAAAAATAGCACGTATCTTGGCAGGTTTTTTTCAGGATAAAGTGCAGAGAAGAAAAAGATAATAAAAATCCGTTTAAAAACAGGACTCCATATCAGACCATAAAGATCAAAACAATTCCAGCAGTCAATGAGTCAGAAAGGATTCTGCACAGGGAAGGAACAATAGTTATAGGGTTAATGTAAAAGTCCCTCATTTGAGCGTCTTGTTGATCCATGGCACAGCAGATTGCATGTAACTGAAAAGACTGGCTCAAATTCCTAAGAGTTGTATTATGGACTGTGCAATGCAAGTGGCAGCTGATGGTATTAGCATGAGCTGGCCAGAAATGTATTGCTTGGTCATAATCAATAATGAAAACAAACAGCATAATAATATAAAGAAGAATCATATCCAGTAATGAACAAGACAACTCTTCAGATACATTCTTAAATAAAGTGATTCAGCTATTAACCTGAATACCAAGGCACAGTATTCACAATCCTATACATACATATGTTGTCAGTGTATCTTCCAGGTAGCTTAGATACCATAATTATCACTGCTACAGCTTGCTGGCACCCAGCAACCCCCAGGGAACAATTACTACACTTGTGGCATTAATATATGCTAGTGTTGGAAATATGAAGTGTAAAGCAGGATGTTTGCTACCTTGGATGACATCCCATTTGGTCACCCTTTCTAGTAATGTTTTGGTCACACCGTTTTGGGGGTGAACTTGTCTGTTCTTCCTAAACAGAGACATAAGTATGAGTGAGTACCACAGAACCGCTATACCTCTTTGTGTCAGACAAAAGAAGCACTATATAGCAATCTTCTTTACATACTCTGACTGTGCTGAACCTAATTGCTTGCTTTGTAAAAATACAATTCAGTAAGGTTTTGGGAACCTTTAACTGTTCACAGTGAATAGATTTGAAAAGCACAAAGTCTGAGTGCATTTATATGTACAGAACTCCAGAATAAATCCACTAAAATCAATGAAGTTTCTTAAAATTTGTATCTGAAATAAAGCTCTTAAGTAGAGAAATACTATGCAGCTGTGAATTAAAAAAAAAAAAAAAATCTTTCATCACATTAACTAGCAATAAAGTTATACTGTCTATCTGCATGGTTGGTTAGTGCCAGTGTCTCTAGGCTGAGACATTCCATGAAACTCACAGGAATTTTAAGAAGCCCAAAACTAGCTTAAGGTTTTTTTCTTAGAGTCAGTGCTTATCCAGATACATTTCATGTTGTTGAAGGCCAATAAAACTCCCTCACTCTTTCTACTTCTTCAATGTTACGGGTTGTTTAAATTTGAATAATTAGATTTTATCTATAAAAATTATTCAAAAATAACTTAAAGCATAAATAACTATGAAAACCCTTTGAATATTAGGATAGATTAAAGTAAGGCTAAGGTGAATGCTTAAAAAACCTATGTGTTCTTTACACAGCCTTACGTTTACCAACTTTGAAATTTTATCTTAATGTCAATAATGCCCCTTAAAAAGACACTTGTCAGGGAATTTTGCAGAGAGTATCTAAAAGGCATTTTGAATTTGAAACCATGACTATTCATGCCAACACTAATTCTAAAAGTTCAGTTCAGTTCATCAGCCCAGAGAAAGATATATCCATGTGGGTCCAATCAATACAGCTTACTTTTTCATTTTTACCTATCAGCTACCTGAAGCAATGAACTAAACTGAGTGGTCCTGTGCTGTCCTTAGGCTGCAAGATGTTGAGAGCAGAAAGCATTACTCTAATTATTTCAACAAGAAAGAAATCATTGCCACTTGTAACCTTCTATGGAGCTGAATAGAAGGAGAAATTAATAAGAGTACTGAGAATAGCATAGTCAAGCCTTACCATATCAAAAAAATTGGATGAAGCCCTCCAGATCACCTACTCCGTGAGACTCAAAAGTACTGAAATTGCTGTTAACTCATTTCAGGCTTGCCTATAAGAATATCACACATCAAGAAGGAAATTAAAATGGGGACTGGGTTTTAACCATTGAGACAAACATCTACTGGAGATGTTTTCTCACTGTATTTTTAGGGACTCAGTGGACATTCACTGTTCCCTTTGAAGCAGCCCATTATCATACATACAGAGTGCCAGTCAAAAATACTTCTGATGCTCCTTTGAAAATGATTATAACATGTTTATACATCATAGCTTGCCTGTTACATACGTAGTCTAGCAGATATGTTTGTAAGACAAGTAAGGTATCTCACAATGGATGCACATTTTTGGCAGCTGTTGATCGACTATGAAACTAGCAGGGAATATAATTAAGTGAAGAACTAGGATTCCACATACTGAAGAAGTCTTGGCGATTTAGAGTATGTCTTCAGAAAGTCATCATGTGCTGACTCACTGTGTATAGCAAGTAATAGCAGATGGAATACTGTCAAAGTAAGCTCTAAAAATCAATTTGTATCTTCTTTATAGCAAAGTGCTTCTTTGTTGTTATAAAAACAAAACACACAAAACCACAGAAAAGGACAAATAGGTCCATTCCTGAATTGTTCAAAACTACTGGGAATGAGAGCTGTGAAGAAAGAGTTTAGAGTGGTAATAGAATTTGCTAGGGAGGCTGTTCCACTCTCACACTCATGAAATTTATAGTGTTACTGCCATTCACACCAAAGTAAGTATCAAGAGAGAGAGTGGTCCTTCAAATATACTAAAGCTAATTAAATAAGTAGTTTTATGGCTATTTATCTTATTGCTTGTTTCAGCTTAAAATTTAGGCCTAGCACATTTGATCAAATCATTTATTCAGTGAAGTGAAAATGAGATCACTGTATAGTCAAATAAAAACCAATTTGTACAATTTGATACAACCATTTGTATCATGCTTATTCAGAACAACTTAATTTTAATGCCTTTTTTACATTTCATTACTGAGAATTTTTCAGCTAATTGATGTGATGTCCCCAACACTCTTTCTTAAAATAAATGCTGATTAGTATACTCCACAAGTGTGCTTCAGTCACCTTTAAAAGATATTGCCATGCCATTGGTGAATGTGCCCCTCATAATCTACTTCTGTGTAGCAAAACAGATAGAGATTGCACCCAGTTCTTATCCAAACAGGTGGCAAAATGTTGCAATCCTGATTGTAAGACCTTAGATTCTCAGTGTGGGATTTACCTGACCAAATGTTGAGACTGGCAATTTGTATCTCAGCTAAGTCCCCCCAGGCTCCTTTTATAGTCACTGGAGAGAAATCGTCACTTCTAGAGCAGGCGCATCCTAAAGCAGACATCTAAAATAGATGGGATGAATTGCCTCTAGAAGTGACTATTGCTTTCACTGACTATAAAGGGATCCCAAGTGACAAGTTCAGAAGTAGATACTTAATGTTAGGAGGTATGAATCCCAATATCCTTGTAAAGAAGAAATAAATTGAAGTCAATTGTGACATACAGACTGGTTTATTATCAGAATTTGTGTGCACTTGTAGGTGAATTAAGAAAAGGGAAGGGAAGGGAAGGGAAGGGAAGGGAAGGGAAGGGACAACAAACAATGGACTTGAAATTTTGAAAGAAAGGGATTAGTATGACCGTTTGAATCCTGGGAGAAAGAACTGAAATTCTTTAAGTTTCTTTTGGAGCCACTCACATATATGGATGTAACATATTTAAACATCTTTATGAACGACCAGTTAGAGGCATACTTGTGAATATTATTTCTGCACGCAAAATTTATTATTCTAGCTGTACATTATCTAAATTCTGTTTAAGTTCCTTTTTCTAGTTTTCTTAGTGTGAACTAGCCCATATGAAATACCGTCTTTAGGCACTAAGGAAGAATATATGATATCTTAATCTGGAGTTAGAGGTGTGTATAGTTTGGGAACTGCAATTAGACTGCAGGGAATTTTAATAGGAAGAGCAATATTAGGAAAGCTAATGCTGAAATAATTTACGGGAG